>NC_064910.1:4243295-4545852 GCF_929443795.1 Astur gentilis | reverse complement strand
TCTCTTTGGGACAGGGAGAGTGGTAGTTAATGATTTCAATGACCCAATTATAAATCCAGTGGAAGAGTAATCCTTATTTCTGTGGGTAAACAAGAAAACACTGTTAGTTCATTTTAGTGATAGCTACTTGAGGTAAGAATAGTCTACGATGTTTTTCTAAGACTTATGGTGATTAAAACTGTGACGGACACTAATAGGGGGGTAAAAAATGATGCTAAAATAGGAGAGATGGACAAGAAAAATCTAAGAGTCTTCTAACACCAGGAGCGAGCAGTATTTCTTCAGGCATGCCCTGTATGCCTTCTCCTTGATAGATTCACCATAAAGAATATGGGTGAACTAATTAGGGTGTATTTGTTGTCTTCCTTTAATTGGTTAGTAGTTGCTAGCATGCTAAATGAAACATGTAGCACTTGTTTCTTTTCCTTTTCTTTCTTTTTCTTTTCCTTTTTTTTTTTTTTTTTTTTTTTTGACTCTCTGAAGGGCTAATTAACCCATTACCATCAAGCTGGCAGATATCTGAATGCTCCAACACTTTGCTATGGACATGGCCAAAGCAACAGATTTGAACAGTACCAGGACATCTCGAGCAAACATTTGCCAGTGAATGCGTTAAATTTATGCATAGCTGCATGAATATATGTTTATGGGCTATTTCTATACTAACTGTAGTGGTGAATACATCTGCATTTTGATGAAGACAAACATTTTCACGAGCAGCTAATCTCACCTGGGTAAACAAAAGAGATTACCCAAGTAAGCTACTATAGAACATTGGATTGCTCTGTACTGCATTTGTTGGTCTGAATAGTCTTGTGGTTGTATTTAGTTCTGCCTGTTAAGGAAATAAGTGGTTTAATGGATAATATTCTGTACTTTCAAAATGAAATGGAAAAAAAAAAAAAAGGCATAATTTCTAACACAGGTTTCAACATCAAAGAGTTCTTTATTTATACAAAGATGCAAAATACCTGCCTTTTGCAGGTCTTGGTAATTGGATGTCTCCAGTCTCACAAGGCTTGTATAGTTTATCAGCTCTCCTCAAATAAACTTACCTTACATAGGGACTTTTTGTATTACTTCTACCTTCCTACATGCTATTCTGGATCATTTCCTATTCTCTCCTCCAGCACTTCTTTCTCTCTGATCCACAACTTCTGGTTTCACCTGCATTCCTTCTTCCCTGTCCATATCTCACATAGCTCCATAGCTCTTTCTCTTCCCCCTATGACCAAGCACTTGCCATTTGCTTCACTGAACTCTTTCCATCCCCTTTTTGCAGATTTTCGTAACTGTGTATTTTCCCTTTTACATCCTTTTCTCCAAGTTCCCGTCTCCTCTCATTTTACAGGGAACTGGGAGCATATGATTTGTTCATGGCCCAAGCAACCAAAACCAACACATGCTTCGTTCCCCACAGCAGTCCCAGTGGCATCTCAACATGGTCTTCCATCAGCTATGGGAACAGGATTTATTCTACTAAACTCAATTAGGAATTATTTTAATGGCCTGAAAACACAACACAGTCCTTTTGGGTTAGTATGTTTGCCAGGAGCATTTCTCAGTGAAAACTCTCTTAATATAACTATGTCCTGGCAGAAGGAATGTCCTTCAATTCTGGTTGGTAAAAATCCCATCAGACAAGAGCTCTCCACAAATTAAAATCTCCATAGGACCTTGGGTGAGATTCTAAGGAGAAGTCAACAGCTTTCACTTGAAAAGCTTGAGTTTAAACTATAACTGGCAGTCTCCGCTCTCTGAAAAAACAGTTTTAAAATGAGACAGAGAGAAGGCTCCATCAAGTATTTAAATCTCCACCTGGTAAGATTCAGCCCATCTTGTCTTGGGCATGAAAGCAGTTAGCAGAGGTACACTTGCTGGTAGGTCCCCCCATCAAGTAATTATATTTCCCCCCCCATTTTATGAGTACTTTATTACTTCAGATGTAGGTCAAACCCCAACAGAGAATGCAGGAAAGTTGTCTGTTGGAAATTGAAGCATTTGCACACAGTAGAATTAGTTTAGCAATGTTCAGTGCCTTAGGAGTGATCTAGTGGTGCCAGCTAAGGCTACAAGAGCTGCCTTCAGTTGAAATGGGCCATTGGAAATGAGGGTTTGATAGGGGTTAAATCTCCAGTTTGAATGAGCTCTCAATATTGAGAAAAATTGCATCGAGTGAAAAGATAACTCTTCTCTTTGACCCTGCCATTCTCTGGGGAATGCTGATTAACACTGCTGTGCTGTCATCTGTCTACACAAGCTAATTGCTTGTATGTCAGAAACCCCTTGGAAAACTGTGTTAAAGAGCTGTTTAGGGCCTGACTTGATCTCTGCAGCCAGGTAAACCTCTGTATGGTGCTGTGTTACCCCACCTGACTGAAGAATAAAGCGATAATCGCAAGATAAGCTATCAATTTTGAAAGACTTCTGAAATTCTGAAGCAAAATGGGATGACTTAAGAAAGGAAATGTAGGCTTAACTCTGAATTTTTCTGGCTTTTGTGGATATAAATCAAACCCTCTATTATTTTAACTGTTCGGGGTATGCTATTTTCCTGATCTTTCAGATCGCTCTTCTTTTAGTTTTTCTACTGTACTTACAATCATACAAAAATACATTGTTGTTATATATGCTCATTGATAACACTAGGATCTATTGATTCTGCAGGACAGTGCTAGCAAAACTGTTTAGACCCAACCATGTTTTTCATACTGTGCTGAAGAATTCATTCAGAATTTATGCCTACAAGGGTTTTGTAAAATGCTCTCAGCTTTACAGATCAAGCATCTTCAGATTTTACCACAAGCCAAATTTTTTAGTGGTGCAAAGTACCCGTACTCCAAAGGAGTCTATAGGTGCTGCAAGTCCATACCAGCTCTGCAAATCATTAGTATATTTGAAATGTACTAAATTTGAAATAAACACCTACATCTTTGAAAACCAAAATCTGAGTTCCAGTCACCGATGGCATGAGACAAGCAAAGGGGGATAGATTGTTAGCTATTATTTCTAATTCATTACACTCTGGGATCAGCGGCATCGAATGAAGTCAGGAAATCAGTTCAATTGAAAAAAAATGAGGCTGTTCTTCAAACATGGGTGGTTTAATCTGAGAAACTTCTTGAAACAGTTTGTTGTAGACTCCAAAGGTATGCATGGTTTTAAGGGGGAAAATACCTGGAGCACAAATCCATCTCTGACC
Organism: Astur gentilis; assembly: GCF_929443795.1. Classification (NCBI taxonomy): domain Eukaryota; kingdom Metazoa; phylum Chordata; class Aves; order Accipitriformes; family Accipitridae; genus Astur; species Astur gentilis. The sequence continues at coordinate 4,542,650 of NC_064910.1, read as the reverse complement.
TAACACAGCTACTTTTATGTTACTATGTCCACCTCTATTTTTAAGGAATTTTTAAATTATTTTGTTACTTTGTTGCTAACCCTTTCCTCTCCCCTCCACTCCTCTCACCTACCTTCTCTGTCATTTCAATCATGTCTATGCAATATATTTGGGGGGGTTGTTTGTTTGTTTTGTTTTAACCCTGAGATTTACCTGAGAGCTAGTAGTATGTGCTGCAAATAAAATAGTTTTTCAAATTACAGAACAAATCCTGCTGGCACTTCTTTCCTGGACCTGCCCATCTCATCAGGCCAAGGAAACTTCCTCACATCAGAAATCGTATTTTTTTCAGTGGGAGTGATGTGTGGCTAGAGAGAAATGTACTCTGCTTTTTAAGAGACTCCAAACCCAATCTCTAAATTGAAGTTCAAAGCAAGTAACCATGAAAGTCTGAATGTGGAAATCCTTTCTTAATTTCTGATCAGTCAAGGAAGTTGAGATTTAGGGAGAGCATTTCGTTGAGGACAAAAGTATTGAGTTCCTCAGTGATGCCATCAGGATTTGGACCACAGATTTTACACTGAAATGTTTATGCACCCTCACTACTGCAGTGCACACCGTGTTCCTCTAATTATTCTTTGCTCATATTCAGCACTTAAGGTACTGCTTAGATGACTGCTCTCATGTAGCAAAGCTGGCAAGCTTTCCACTTTGAACACAACAATGTAAAGTTTTCTTCATGGTTGCAATCATAAAATGATATTTCTCAGCTGAGAAAGAAAAAATTACATGCAGTCCAGGGGCTCGTTTGGTCTTTTTGCAGGAACATAAACCCAAGCAAAAATATTGAGTTGCAGGGTGGCAAGTGGTTTGTGCTGCTATTCATGAGGTCCAGCAAAGCTGGATATTTTCTTTTATTGTAACCATGTTATCTGGTTACATTGACTACGGAGTCAGAATAATTTGGGGCATTGTCATTGTAGATGTTTCTGTTCATACTTGTTTACCAGTTGCAGAGAGTTCACATAAAATCTCTGGAGCCCTCTTCCAACAGCATTTTGTAGTGTATTAATAATGTACAACTTTCTTGACAGTGTTGTTGGCAGTTCCAGAAAGACAGAAATAAAAATAATCTCAGAACAAATTGAAAACAAATTTGTGTTAAAAAAAAAAAGTTTGCTGAGTTGAAAAACAGTTTCTCATTTATTTTTTAAACAATTAAAGTAGTGTATTCAACTTGACTTGAAACAGTTGTAATAATTTTGAAACATATACACTCCCCCTACCCTCACCCCCCCAAAAAAAGAGGTAAGAGGAACAGAAATTAAAAATGAAAAGCTTGATTGAAAACTTGAATAATTTCATTTGGAAACTGTCAAAACAAAACATCTTTTTTTTTTTTTTTTTCCTCTTATTTTCTTTCCATGGAAAGAGCAATTAAATGGAAAGGAAATTAATTCATTAAATCTTTCAGGAAGAACAAATCTGCATTTCTAGTCCTCAAAAATTTTTTACTGACAAATGTTGCCCAGCTCTACCATATAAAATTTCTCCTCTTGCTTCAAATGCTATGCTTTTCCATGCAACACCTAGAATAGGGGGTGGTTCTTCATTTGTTAGGTGCAAAGAAATAGTGTAGAGATGCTTAAAAGTTGTGTCCCCTTTTCTACCCTTGGCCATAGTGGCTTTGCCTTTTCACTTCAAGTTTTCCATCAGTTGATCTTGTAGTACTTATTTTTCAGCCTTGGCACCTTCTGCCACACCTATTTCTTACTTTTTTTTCTCATTCATGAACCCAATGAGAGACTTCTGCCCTGCTTGTCTTTCCCACTTTCTCTGAGGACCTAATCTAAAGCCCACTGAAGGTCATAGAAGATTTCAGAGGGCTTTGGATATCAATCTACTGGTATCCAGTTTTCACCTTAACCTTACTAAAAGCAATTTCCATGTCTGAAATGGCATGATTATTTGTTTTTATACAGTGCATGCTTAAACAAAACTTTTTTTTTTTTTCCTCATGAAACATTTCTTGTGAAGATCAGTAGGGTAAATGGAAACATTAGGAATATTAATCCTATTGGATTAAAGGCACTTTCTAGGTCTACTATTCCAGATGCAGCTGCTCCATTTCTGTTCTTATGACACTTTCAGCAGGCTCCCAGTGGGTCTCATTCATATATTACAGCATGGAATATTTTTGTGGCTACACTAGTAACTGTGGCAATTTATAGTAGTGTACAATTATGTTCGAGCACAAGAAACACGGAAAAAGAAAACCAAAAGTGATAACAATATGATACAGTATCAAACTTGCCCCTAAGCCCTTGCAGTATCTTCAAGTCAGTAAATCCATTTAAGTTTCTTGGTTCCACTTCGCTAATAGTGTCAGAAGAGGATGGCTGAGAAACAACTCTGGATTCAGAGCAAGCCTAAATAGTGGTGTCCCCTTGGAAAGTACATAAACGTGTCTTCCCCAAGTTTACAAGGCTCGTGCTTTGAGTGTTGCAATATAGACCTGTGAAATCTGCAGAAAAATCTGTCCTGATGCCTCCTTGGAGTCAAGAGCCTGGTTGGGGGAAGAGCTAGTGCTGTGGGGATTTTGGGCAACCCCTATTCCTGCCTGTAAAGGAATAGAAATGAACCAACCCAGGTGTGAAACTGGCTGTCAGGGCAAGCCTTGGTTCATGTATCAGCACATCTTATCTAATATTGGGATACTGGGGTTTGAAGGGATCAGTTGTTACCCTCTTGCTAGAAAGAAGAAAAAGGAAGAAAAGAAGAAAAAGGAAAAAAAAAATAGAAGGGAGACACTTGAAAAGGGACAAAAAAAAAAGAAAAAAGGTAGGAAAAAAGGAAGAAAAAAGAAAAAAGGAAGAAAAAAGAAAAAGGAAGGAAAAAAGGAAAAGGAAGGGAAAAAAAGGGAAGAAAAAATGATTCTGAGTTGATGCAGCTGGTACAAACACGAACACGATGGGAACGCAGGCACAGGACACATAGGCTGCCACCTGCCAGAGAAATGTCCCAAACTTGGTGGGGGAGGCAGATGCAAGTATCCAAACGCAGGAGGGAGGAACGCACCGGGGCGTTCAGTTTGCTGCAGGAGGGGTGAGGATGGTGAGAACTCATGGCTGGGTCAGGGCACCCTGGGGAGGCTGACTCCAGCCTGGGCTGAGCAGAAAGAAGAGGTTTACAGCACATCGCAGCTCAGAAGAGCAAAGATTAAGACCTACTGGTATTATGGACAAGTTTTCCAAACTGGTCTCGGATTTCTACCTGCACAATTCAGGGATGTGTCTTGCTCATATATTTTGAGGGAAGTTCTGCCCAGTTTCTTAATTAGGACTGCAGATTAAAAATTTCAGAGGACGATGGTTATATATACAGGGACCAAGTTCAAGTCATTGCATTATTCTCTCTGACTGTATTTTACAGTGTTTACATTGTTTCCTGGTGTAATTTTAATTTTGTACTCCTGATGTTTAGACTATTAAACAATAAAATGCTATTAGTGTTTATCCTCTTTAAGCCACTGCTACATATTAAAAACTTTAACTCAAGCATAACAAGCATTTTTCATATCCGGGAATGCAGAAAGTGATTCACTGTGGTATTTTTCATGACAACACTGTATTTGTCATGGCACAGCCAATTACTGCGATAGGTTTAGTTCAGACTTTTTTTGCATGAGAAGGAAGCAAGGATACTAACACTTATGAAAATATACTTCTATTATTTTTAATTTATGTATTATTCATAGTGATAAAGAAAATCTCAGCAGAATTTAACAGTTTCCACCTCTGAGAGAACAATGTTCATAGGGTTTGTAAGTAAAAAATACTCTTGTCTCTTTTTCTCTTTGAGGTTTTCTATATTTTCTAATAAATTATTCAGTGTTTCACGTTATGATTCTTGAGCTTGCTCTCAGATCTATTAAATCCCTGTATATGTAAGTTTTATGAACACTGTTTGTAAAGATCATATAGAGTCTAAGTGCATTAGTGACAGGGGTCATGAAATATTGAGAGATTTAACCACATCTGTGAGATAAATAAGTATTTCTCCCAGAGGGCTAAGAGCTGGCCTGTTCACATACAACACAAAGCCCTGTGCAATATTGACACATTATATCCTGCTATTTGGAATTAATCCAAAAAATAACACTAGCTCCCGTATCAGAGTATTAGGGTACTACAACCATCCCAGAATCTCAGGGCGATCGAGGGAGGTGTTTTGTCATCACGGCAATCATAGAAAGAGGGGAAGGAAATTAAAGTGAAAAATGAAATATTCTTAAATCCACAAAAGCGCTTTTTTTTTTAAGTTGAAGTCAATTGACTGCTAAAATCTCCTTTTGTGTTCTTTTTTTTCTTTCCCCAGTCAAGTTCACAGCAGAATATCAATGAGGTTTGTTGAAATGGAAACTTTTCACTGTGCATAATTAGAGTAAATGAAACATGCCTCCATTCTCAATGTGCTTCTTTTATTTCTGTAAAATTTAATTTCTCCAAGAATGGAGGCAGCAAGAAAATGGGGTGAAGGTCAACAGCCACGAGAAGGGATTGAAAATTTCAAGGCCAGCTCAAGAACAACAATTGGGATCAGAAATCTTCCTCTGCGATAGGGGCAAACGCTTCTTCTCAGCCCGATTCGTGTGCCTCGGTTTTGCCTGTGAAAAGAGCTACGCTCGCTCCGCATCAGTCCGTACCAGAGGTGGCAACGGTAAAGTACAAGATTTTGGTGAGCCTGGCCCCGGGAAGTGGGGACCAGTCAGGTTAAAGCACTGGGGCTGGAGTGAACAGTAACTCTTTCCATTTCAGCAGCCACCCCATCAATGCACCCGGTGCTGTGCTCCTGCGGGTCGGCTGTGCTCCTGGGAACACAGCCCTTGTCTCAATCCAGCTTTTTCCTGGCTTAAATAACCGCGGGGCTCAGCGGTATGGGGGGGGCGGAGCAGGAGAAGCGGTTAAATGCAAAGATAAATTTGTGTTTAATTAAACCACTGCTGTGGGCCTTTTCAGTGGGGTTGAGCAGGCCACGAAAGCCCTCGGGATGTGCTCAGGCATTGCTGTACTCCTGCGTGCTTTCGTGGACGCCGTCAGGGTCGATGGAGAAACCAGCATAACAGAAGTCTGGGAAACTTTTCCCTTGTCAGATACATCACACCGGGCTTCCAACCATGAAAGGTAAAAAAAAAAGCCAAAGGGCAATGCATATTTCACTCAGTGGGGCCAGTTTTCTTGTTTTTATTGTCGATGGATTCCTAAATGACAGAAGTTGAGACACAAAACAATAGAGGATGCTCTGGTAGGATGGCTGTTCACACTCGGCAGCTCTCTGAATCGAGACGCCCGCTGCTATAAAACTTGAAGTTTACCGAGCCCGAAGCAACTCTCCGCTACTATTATTCACTTATTACTGCAGAATTGCTTAGAAGTCTCACAGGGCATCCAGGGCCCTGTCGTACCCCGTGCAATAAGACAGAGCTTGTCCTGACGGAGCTGCCAGCCTGAGCAGAAAGTCCCAGCCCAGGCAGGACGGAGAGCTCGGTGCAGACAGACGGACACTAAGCCGCTTCTGCCAGGTTGTCTGCTGGGCAGATCATCCCGACTTTAGGAGTTGTCTGAGATCAGTGGAGTTAATTGCTTATCGGAGATGCCCATATCGAGGAATTTAAAGGCGATGACTAACTTTTATGTGGCTGAAGGCAGCTGGAATGAGTCTTTCCCCAAGGGATGTACTCGGTATCACACAGGAAACCTCTCAAGGACTGAGCATGGGGGTTTTTTTGAGCCTTGGTTTACCACCTATTCCACAAAAGTACCTTTCTTCTCCAGCTCATGAGAGGCTAATATGCCAGCAGTCTTTGCCTTAAACCAGACATAAATGTTCACACCTCACTTTAGGGGGAAGAGAGTTGGTCCACAGCATCCCTCTTCCTTTCCCCCAGCAGTTCCATTCCCTTGTACAAAGCACAAGCTTATTTTCTAGAAACACCATCCTCTTTCTTTCATCCTCTGAAAAATGCTACTCTTGCACTTTTATTTTTTGCATCCTATGAATAAAGATATCAATGGGTGAGATACACACAGCAGTCAGACCAGGAAATGTGAAACATATTGTTATTAATTTGGGTCCACATAAATCTTTGTTTGTCACAGAAAAAAACAGATTGACTATTTTTAAAAAAACATTCATTCCTTTATTTTGTCTGCCAAGCAGTTCCAATCTGAATCTCGGAGAAAAAGCAATCTGTTACACTCAGACATTTGTGTGATGAGGGGGTCTATCAGGTACCATGGCAAACAAGTGTGTTTTGCATGCAGCATGTTCAAATGTCTCCAGTACTACTTCTGGTCACTTCCCTCCCCAAAGTACAAACGGCGGTAGCTATGCCGTAAACAAAGACTGAGCCTAGGCTTGACTTAGCTATGCTTGAGGAGAAACTCTGTCCATCTCTGTGCATTTTTTTTTCTTTATAATTCCTCTGTCAGACTTTTTACCCTGCTGACCCTGAGCAAATTTGTCAGAACAAGATGGTCATCTAGTTTTACAGGCTTGGGCAAAGCAAGCAACACAAGACTAGAAACAGAAAAGCAGAACACTGGACTATAAATTGCAAAATCCCAGAAGCTAAACTCAAGGAGGGGCAGAGGCTGAAACACTAACACAATATGAAAAGAGGCATGCCATTTAAATCAGCAATGTAACAGGTCAGCCTGCTATGGGAGCATGGGAATTTTTGCCAGCTACTCTCTTTTTTACCTTGTCGTGTCTTCAAAGGGTTTTGTTTCTCTGAAGATGAGGAGATGGCATGCTTTCTCGAATAGTATTCCCTGATAAGATGGTATTCCAGTTACTGCCCTGAAAGTAAAGTTTCTACTACAGGGTAAGCAAATTAAGGTGTAGAATCGGAAGCCATCTGGGCCATATGGGAGGTGTATAGGAACCATTTTCTCCTATGTAATAATATTTTTTTCCCCAAGGCACATTCCAAAGCTTATGTCCACAGTGAGGTAACAATGCTGCAAATTTAGTAGGTCTCATATCTAATCTCCAGCTGAAGTGACAACCATAAACAATAAAAACTTATCCTTGACAACAGGCTGACACTACTGACACATCAGTCAGCTCTGATAAGCTGATCACAGGGTCTGCTGATCGGTTTCAATATCCTGCAAGGAGCTGATGTATTTGTACTAAAACATTCAAATACGTTCGCTTCTCTCCATGCAGGGTGAATACTGTTAGGCAGCAGCTTCTCTTCCCCAGTCCCCCTCCTCCTCGAGAAATATCTGACATGCAGAGGTGCACAAGGCTTGGTCTGGTTGTCACTTCTACTTAACATCCCGCTGCTAGGGCCATCATGAGGGAAACTCATCTGGAAGGGTAATAGGGGCTACTGAAAGGGATTTCTGGGTCTTGCATTGTCTTGAATTACTAAGGTAGAAATACTCGGATAACGCTGTTCCTGCGGTCTCTCTGAGCTCCGTTTATCTAATTTCAGGTACCACGAGCAGTGGTGGTTAAGTAAGGACAACGTGCAGCATCTGCTTTGCTCTCTGGAGAGGTGTAGCACCGAACAGGGTCTCCCTCCACGACAGAAAGAATTAGGGAAAGCTGGGCTTGCCTCAGCTAAGACTCCTCCTGGAGCTGCAATTGCCACTCTTCAGCGCCTTCGCTGGGGAGCACTCACGGTGGAGTTGCTTGGTAGCTCTCTCTACCTAGTCCATAGCAGTTAAGATTCCTGCCCTGACACCACACACCGGAGTAAGTATTTAATATTAATTGTACAAGCATTTAGATTTTAAATGAGAGCTTTAAAGAACAATGAGCAGCTGGAGTATCCAAATCTGGGCAGCTTGTATAGCCAAGTCAATGCATGTCAGATTACTTTTGGTAAGAAGCAGAGAAGGAACCATGTTTTGCAAGTTTTTGCAAGGATTAAGGAGTGAACAAGTGTAGTCCATTTGTTTAAAAAAGAATATGAATGACATGGAGGAACAAACTGGGTAACTTAGAAATCCTGCAGCTTTGCAAGTATCACATAAAACCACAGAAAACATTCTCATCAAAGATAACGTGCTCTCCTGTATGTTGTACAGAAGCCCAACATGAAGACCTTGAGTTGGATCCTCTGTTCAGCACAGCACAGGAGGAAAATCAGTTGTGATCCTCTGGGCTCATTTTATATCCCAGTTTGTTCTTTTTCTCACTTCCTCCATTCTCTCTACCTTATATTTTGATTTTCACCTCAGTTGTCACCGCTCCTTCATGCTTCAGGACTTCAAATAATCTCTGTTCTACAAGAGTTAAGCGACAACCTCCTTGCTAGGCTGATTACACCACAGGTTTTCAATAGATGGTTTTCGTGCACCATCCTCTGAAGCACCTAATCCTGGCTTCTAGCAGAAACAAGATGCTAGGCATCAAGGGCAGTGGCACAGATCTGGTATGACAATTTTTATATCGGTTGTGCCCTCTTGCATTTGTATTGCCCATTCCCTTCAATTCCTGTGTCCTCTGCTTTCATCCAGTCTTCTGTAATTCCTCTTCTTTTTCAATCTCCCTCAACTCAGTTCAGCTTGATTTCTTACTTTCCTTTTCTCTTCCTCTGCCCCATCTTTCAAATACGCACAATGCTTATAGTCTTGCTGCTATGACCAATAGCCTAATGATGATTAATAAGGCTCCAGCAGCATTGTTGGATGTAATTTTCATAGCCTTTCTCACGTTGTTGAGAGAAGTGAATGCACTTAGACTCATAAGCTTTGCCCATGAACAGAGCAGAGCATTTCAGGAGTCAGTGTTTGTCCCAGGCATGTATTTCTCCACACACCCGTGCCCTGACAGAACCCACGTGTATCAGCTTTTGGGGCATAAGTGTGTCTTCAAGCCTCCAATTGCCTGGCGTAACAGAGATGGTATATCTTCAACGTTCAATATTGCCACAGTGCTGATGGCATACCTATATTCTGAGTTACCCCTGTGTTTTAGTGGTGCTTTAGCATATCTCCTCAGACTGCCTCTGAAAGAGTTAATCTGACCAAATTCAGACACCTAGAGCACAGCTGTTTGTGTCTAAGAAGGTCTCCCAAGGTTCCCATTGTAAAAATATTTGCATACAAGTCACTTGATCCCAAGGTAGACATCTGAATAGTCAGATGATTCGCACCCTAAAAGTGTTCTTCTGAGCTGAGAGACAAGCAAGAGGAATCCCACCCACTGAAATGAAGGGGGACAAGGAAGCTGTTGCCCTTCACTTGAGGTGGGCATAAAACCCAGGTACTGTCCTTTATGGCGAAAAGTGACCTTCACCCCTTATGGAAGCATTCAACTACTGTCCAAAATGAAGGGTCATGCAGAGCACGTGGTGGATGAGCTGATTTCTGCCAGTTATGGTTTTGCCTGTTAATGGTAGAAGGCAATGAGAAGCTGGAAGGATGCACGAGACACAGCCTGGGCAGGCACTGAGAGCATGGTCTAAGGGACGGGCATGATGGGGAGGCACTTTGGGGTGAATGGTAGATGAGAAAATCTTGGGAATTTGATTGCATTTCTCTGTTCTACCTCTGCTCTTCTGAAGGAAGCAGGACTTCGTGTGCTGAATACATGGGCTCACATCAAAGAACAGCCTGATTCCACCTAATTTTTCTCCACAAACGGAACATCACCCAGGGATTAGACTAGCATTTCGAGCCTTCAGGGTCACCACTGAGACTGTGTAGTTCCCTTCAGTACTTATCTTTCAGGTCCTGAAGCATCGATGAGCCCTGCCATTTGTCTCACACCATGGGGTTGGGTCATCCTTTACTGAAAAACTTATTAGCATGTTTGCTTTCACTTTGTGAGCATCAAATATTTATTAACAGCATTCCAGTATTTCATATTACCAGTGTTTCTTTACACATGTTCTATACCAGTTACTGACAAACACCTGAGTCCTCCTAACAATAATTATTCTGGGACACAAACTGTCTTCTAAACTATACTTTCTCAGCCTTTATCAGTATTTGGGAGGTTGAAGATAACGTTGCTTTCAATAAATGAAGGACACCCAATTTCTCTTGTATATTGATGTATATAAAGGATCCACAAGTTCTTATGCCTTCTGCTGCCCAAGCTACAATGAAGCTGGACCTGAAGGTCCAGATTATGGAAGGAAAATAGCACAAAAAATAGCATCAGAAGAAAGCTTTTCCATTTACATTTTGTTGTGCCCTAGATATCTCTGTTAAATAGGAGTGACGCAGTGGCAGACAGCTCTGGCTCACTCCGGTCAGCCAGGAGTGATACACTACAAAAAACTAGAAATTAGTGGGAAATGCTTTATGGAGTAAGGAGATTGAGAAAATCACCCTGTGCACATAGGAACTGCAGAAGCAAGAGAAAGGCAGGTCATAGTTCCTAGATTAATACATGTCAGGTAGGTTACGTATGAATCGATCAAGGTAGAGCACACAGAGGATGTTCAAGCAGGAGGACAACATATCTGAGGAGATGGAGTTGAAAATGGTCTATTGGTAGACCACAGCTGGGAGCAATGGGAATATCTTGGGAATGATCCTCAGCACACAGGCTCCCAACGTGCAGCACTAGCACACAGGGATACAAGCCGAGACAGAGACTTGAAAGGATCCAAACGGTGCTCAAACATCACCGGACCTCTCAGGGGAGAAGTCTGTACATCACATAACTACAAGTTCCTACCTGAGGTGACTTCCTAGGCTCTACATGCAGTCAAATGGAGATTTCTCCTGCAGAAGGCCATATAGCCTAAAAAAGGATACTCTGAACTTTTCCATGGGCTGTCTAGGAAGAAGAGGGAAACTTTCCTCCAAACGTAGGCATCTCTATGACTACAAGTAGTTTAACATATCCTATTCCTTACTGGGACTCATTTAGGGGAGCATAGGGGTACAACCATCTGGCTCTGGTTGCCCTACTTGCTGCTTCATAAGCCAGAAGACATTGTCCTGTAGCTGCACCAGTGTCTTCTGGGGGAAGCCAGCACTGCTCTGCTGCTGTTCCACATTACACAGGACCGTTTGCCATTTTTTTCCCCAGAACTTGGCCCGTCTTGTGCCATTTTCCTTCCAGTCTAAACAATGATGTCCAGATCTGGCCAGGGTTTTTTTCTCAGATGGATATATGTGATGACCCATCTTCTGCTGGCAAATTTTATGGATCTCTCTCAGAAACACACAGAGAAAAACAATATATGAAAAACAATGTATGTATCTCACTACGATATATCCATGGATTTAGGATTGGGATTTTTCTTCTTTACAAAAGAGAGCAGGTGTCTCTATTCTTCTGATATACATATAAGTGAAAGAAGCTCCAGATGGCTGATGATTAGATTTGGTTGCTAAAATTCACAATTTCCAGGTACAGTTACACTGCCTAAAGACCTGTGATAGGTTTATTTGTGGCAACGTGGAAAGTGAAAGACATGCATAATAACATAGAAAACTCCTATGTGGCTGCACTCTCAATTATTTCATGGCATTCTTTGGATGCTTTTATGCTTGCAAAACACAAGGATCATAAAACGTAAGTATTTTTTTGGCTGCAGTTTTTCAGAAAACCTGTTACTATAACATGCCCAGCAGTTTGCATCATGCAGCATAAATATGGACTGTATGCTTAAAGAATGTGGGGTCCTAACATGTAAGAATGCTCTTCTTTGGATGAAAAAAAAAGTCACCTTATGATGACCTTACTTACTAAAACCATTTTTGCCCTTCATAGTTCTTACATATTCAGTATTTTAACTAAAAACTGCAAGGCCAAAGTGTGGCACCTTTTTCTCTACATGGAAATTCTTCTCTCACAGTTCAAGGTCAAGAAAGGCATTCCAGCCAGTGACTGAAATATAATAGTATAAAAACGCACATTGATTTAGATTTTCAAAATTGATTAGCCGTTTAAGACCATGACAGCAATTTATGTGGTGTTTCCAGTTTACTAGAAGCTAAAATTGATTAGCACTTTTTGAAAAGTACCATGCTAATCAAGGTAAATTAAATCATGAAATGACTTGATTACTAGACAATTTGCCCTTTCAGAGACTCTTTAAATAAAACTAGTTTGGGAAACATTTTCTGACAGCAGATCTGCTAACACTATTACTTGCACTGGGAGAAGGTAATAATTTTTTTCTTTCATGCTTTTTCTTTTGTATTTTCTCTTATCTTTTCCGTAAATAACAATCCTAGTCCATACTGCTCTACTGGACTTTTTTTCTTTTTTTCTTTTCTTGCACTTTTCCCTTCAAGACTTAATTATATTCATCCTGATAAATAATTCTATGTGCTATCACCCTGCCTGCTGCCCCTGTACGGTACAGCGGAATAATGTGTGGACTACAATTTGGAAACCTAAACCTGCCGCCCGATTAGAAATAGTTCCAGCAGGACAGATAGTCTAACAAATCTATCTTCAGACTCTCTTCCCTGTGTGTATTTTATGCTCTAGAGATATATATATAGTTTTAATGTGAAAGCCTCCTGAATGTTATTTTCACTTAAGGGTGAAATTCAGATACACGTGAAAAATGGATTAAGCCAAACTAAATGGATTTTTAAATTATTCCACGAGAGGCGGTGGAGACCAAATCAAATCACCTTCATTGTCTGTGAGTGTGCTTCAACTCTGTTAACGGTGAGTGAGGTCTACCTTAAGCACTGGCCCTGTGGCCCCTTCGCCAGCTTTTTCTCCCAACCAGCCCATATTTATTTGACGAGGGGATCATCCCAGATGGACGTACCTCTGAGGACACGCAGCTGCATAGACTAAGGTATCACCTCTCACGCGTGCACACACACTGGAGATGCTGAGCTGAAGCCTGCTTTGTCTTTTGCTTAGTTCTTCACCCCCAGAACAAAAAAATCTCCGTAAATAAAGGTATGCGATGGAGAATTGCACAAACACGCCGTATGCCAGGCCAGAGCTCTTTACATGACAACATAAATCCTTGTCTGCAGCCCATGAAACCTCCAAGAACAGAGACCCCAGCCCCTGCCAAACCCCTCCTAGTGATGCTGGCACCAATCCTTCATGCTGTTTAAGCCAGATGCTTCTTATTTAAGAAAGCAATTGGAAACATAGAGCGCTAAGAAACTAACGTTATCTGTGTTCACATCTGGCCAAGATGGACGGAGCTCAAGGCTGGTTTAGGAGTGGGCTGGAATTCCTGATTTTCTGTGGGAGATGGTATAGCGAACTTTGGGGAGTATAGTTAACTGAGGGGAGAAGATGCGGCTGTGAGGTTGTTCGTCAAGCGAAACCTGTTCAGGGTGATGTGATACCAGAGTGGAAGTCTCCTGCTGGAAGGAGGAAGGAGAATACACAAGCAGGAGGAAGGAGAATACAGATGCAGAAGAAATTAATTTAAATCCTGAAGTATTTCTGTATTTCCGTTTTCCCCTTTGTATATGATCAGATAAGCTTTCGCACAATAGTTCAGATATCACTAAACATATGTAGATCTATGCAAACCTGCAGACACCTGGCTTTTGTTCTGATGATATTGCCAGTAATACAGATAGCTTGGTTAGAAAAGTTAAAAACTAATAGCAATAGATCTGTGTATCCAAAATTCCTACATTGCTGCTTTCCTTTCCTCTCCCCTCTTGTTTGTGAAAGGCTGCCTTGCCTGTCGGTCTGTGGATCATTTCCTTTTCCAGTAAGGAGCTGTCTTCTGTGAGAATCCTACCTCTGCTTTCACATCCCCTCCACCCTCCACAATATTAACATTGTTGATCTTCTTTTGGCAAGATACAAGATTTTTTTATACCTTTTCAATTATTTTTTTCTCCAGACTGTCCCTCTTTCCCTCGAAAAGCCTTCCAGCCTAAAAAAATATGTAGTCTTTAAAAAAACCCAACCAAACAAACAGCCAAACATTGAGAATTACAGTTCAGGAAAGTAAAAAATATGTTCAGAGTGATAACTAAGGATGGGCAGCCACGCTGTGTGGCAGAGATTGCAAGCAGAATGTTTTGCTTATGCTCATATTGATTGTAGCTATCCTTCCAGTTTCTCACACGCGCCTCATAAATTATACAGGCTTGCAAACTGTGCCAGTTGGCATTTAAAATTTGCCCCTTTACCACTGGGAGAAACGGAACAATTAATGAAGCGGTGACAACTGGTGCTTCCTCCCTTCCTGGGGAAACAGGAGACAGGGACAAAACCCATCCAACGTGGATGACATATTCAGTTAGTAACACCGCCATGTGAAACTCCTTGGGTTTAGATCTGAAAGCAGAGCGACACGTTTTAATATTCCATTTCAAAATGTTTTTACAAAAAAAGAGGTGGAAAAACAGGATGGTGAGGAAGCCACCGCCTTTTCCAGTTCCCCTGGGTGACAAATGTATCCAGGGCTTTGCTGCTCTCTGGTTTTTGTTGCAGCCACGCTCCGGAGCCACATGCTCCGCGCTGCTGTAAATACCCTGCTTCAGGTGTCAGACCTGATTTACTCTGCCCCTTGGAAAAAGAACAAAGCAAGTCATTTTTTGAACCCAATAATGACAATAAACAGCAGTAGTTGTTCGAAAATAGCCCAGATCAGGAACTAAATAAAGAGGGTGCTGTTTCTGCAGTTAACCATTACCCATACTATTCCTACTAGTTTTTGCTCAAAGTGTAAGCACTTTCACTGGCATTAACAGTACCACAAAAAATAGTCGTACCATTACCCATACTATTCCTACTAGTTTTTGCTCATAGTGTAAGCACTTTCACTGGCATTAACAGTACCACAAAAAATAGACGTATGAGCCAAGCCTTGAAGGACAAAACTTGTGCGTCCTGAATTCCCGCTGTAGCGATGATAAGAAATGTGACTGTCCTCAAACGCACATGGTGAAAACAAACATTAGCTGCTGACTTGGATGTCACATTTGCAAGCTGGGCTTGTTTGGAAGCGTTTGTGTGGCATGACACAGGGCTATGTAAAGGTATCCAGGCCAGCAGGTACCCTGGAAGCAGCATGGTGCTGTTCAGGAGGTCTCCAGCCCCATGAATAAATCCTCCTAATGCAGCTGTGTTACTTTCAGCAACTCAGTGTTACACCCTATTGATAAACCTAGAAAGCCATATTTAAAATTTAGTAGTTTTATATATGTAGGTCCTGATATAGATGCCTTTCAAAAGTCTCCGTTTGGATTCCTGTTTTTGAAAACCTTGCCCACAATAGCCCTTTTGCACCAAAAATCTAATACCAGTCGCACTATCCTATTTAAATATGCTAAAACAGATTTATTCCTGTAAATATGCAAGACATCATGCAGCTTAATGTTTTCAAACAGATTACATCCTATTTAAAAGGGGTGACCCTACTCTAAAAAAACGTGAAGAGACTGTAATAAAGTGAGAGCGAAATGTTGTCTAAATTCTTCTCCGTGGAGCTGCTTCACACTTTTCCTTGCTGCGTCTCATTCTTCTGTGATTATTGAAAGCTCGTACCTTCCCAGCAATGAAAACATCAGGCCTGAAACTGGAAATTTCATGAAAGCAACATTAATGGTAACATCTTTGAGCGCCCTCACGCCACCAACAGGATACGTGTATTTTTCACGTGGTGTGTACATAATTTTCTACAATGTCTAAACAAGGCAGCACAGTTGACAAACTTGATCCTGTTAATTGTCAAATCCTCACTTTCAGGGCTGCATAAATCTTCTCAATAAAAGATCACAGCTGATGCTGTCAGGTCAAGAATCTCACAGCATGTTTTTGGTGCCAAGTCAAACACAAATTCCGCAGGGCTCACAGTGGTAACACCTTCTTATATTTATTTTTTTGTTCTGGATCTGTGGAATAACAGCTTCGAATTCATTCTGATGTGTTGGTGTTTGCTGCGTGTGTGGGGCTGCCAATTTCTGAACCACTTGGCTTGAGAAATTGTGCTGTCAGGTAAAGTCCCTCTTCTTGCTCCTGGTCCTGCCTCGCTGCTGCCTGGAGTCCAGGCACTGCACACCAAAATATCACCAGGGACACCCCGAGAAAAACAGCTTCTGTCTGGTTCCTCTTTCTTTGTTAAATGACAAAAGCTCTAAACTCTTTGTACCACTTTTTCATACATTAGGTTTTTAGGTTTTCTACAAAAATTCTGTTTCCTTTAGTTCAGAGTTACCCCTGGTAGCCTGACCTAAATCACTGTATGACTTGGGTTCAGTTGCAGCCTGATCATTCTGGGCAGGCGTAGCAAGCCAAATCACCTCCATCCTCCTCGATTTTACCCCCAGGACCTCAGGTGCAAACTTTATGTGTGTCTCAGCAGGTCTGGGAATCTCGCTTGGTAACATCTCGCTTGCTGCAGCTCCGGAGGCACGTCTGCCACAAAAGTTAATGCTGTAGCTCTCACCTTACGCTCAATGCAAACCCCAGGCTGTGAAGAGCGATGCCTTGTTTCACCCACACTGTCAAGCCCCGTGGGATGAGGTGGGAGACGGAGAGAACAGTTGCCACCAGTTCTGCTCTACAGGGTGGGCTTGGTCCCACGGAGCTGCCAGCTGCTTGCTGCTGCAAAAAGGAGCCGGAGGGGGACCTCACCACCACCCATGGGAAACCCATCGCCCTTCAGACCCTCTTCAAAGCCATAAGAAAAATGGAAAAACCTACATCGAGGCAAAGAGGTGTAGTTTGACGCTGCCGTCAGCGTTCCTCCAGCTCGGGTGGACGGCTCGCCGTGAAGCAGAACTGAGGTCTTCTACCCCATGGCAGCTCGGGTTAACATCTCCCACCGTAAAGCCACCCGACCCTCCGCGAGAGGTTGTCCCCGGCTCCCGGGGTCGGTGTGCTGTCACTCGCACCCAGCTTTCGGAGATTCTGGTTTCAGCAGCCTCTGGTGTGTTTAAAAGAGGACCAGGGGCTTGGCGAGACATCGGACGTCGGACACTCAACTGCACAAAGCTGATCTCACCTTGCTGTGGGCCAGACTGCCAAATGAACAAATGGCACCAAAACTACCTCATCATTTATTTATTTATTTTTATTTTTTTTAATGCTCAAGCTTATACCCTTGATCCTTTGAATTATAAAGTAATTGTGGAGCCCTACTGAGCTGTGCCCATCATGGAGCTATTAATGCCCTCCACAGCAGTCTGTCTAGAGACAAAGCCCCACACCAAGATCCATTTTCAAGTAACAGGTATTCCCAGGATTCCTACAAGGTCTATCAGTGAACCAGGCTGGGCTTCTGCTGCCGGAGAAATCTGCCAAGGGAAATATGGGTCTGAAGAAGCTGCAACTCCTATGTACTGTTCTTTCATTTGAGGCAGAGGGGGAGAAACCGTGCTTGTGTGTGCACTTCTCTTTATCTCTCGGGAGCATCTGTTCCCACAGATGATCTTGGCTAAGGATTTTTTGCAGTTGTTTTTCAAAGCCTGACAAATTAGATAGATGCTAGTCCTTCCCCTCTGATAAATTTCATATGAACATGGCTCAACTGCCTTCAATAGATTTGCCCTGGAGTTTGTAAATATCTTTCTGAAGAGCATCGTTTTATTTTATTTTATTTTATTTTATTATTATTTTTATTTGATTTATTTCTGTTCATAATTTCATTTCAGAATTGATCAAATCATGGTAGCTTCAGGCTTATCATAGGCAGGGTTTTTTCTCACCTATACTGATAGGCACATCTAATGTTGGCTTGATCGCTTGGACAGATTGGCCTCCGCTGAGTCGTGGGTAGAGAGTGTCTGGGGATAGCCCCAGTACACTAGTTGATAAAAGGGAACACATGGATTTGAACTACTAGAACTAACAGTTATGCAAGCAACAGGGCATCATCTGTACTCCATGTTCAAATGAATGGTGTTGGCACTGCAGGATGACAGATAAAGGTAGCGTGGCTTTTCTCTTAAATTCCCTTAAAAGTTCCTTTTTTTTTTTTTTTCCCTGAGAGTAGAAGGCTCTGATTTGCTTGCCCATGGATCTCTTCCAGTCTGATGTCTCATGCTATCATCACCGATGGGTTCATATGATGATGCTGTAGCTGGAAGAAGGGGAGTGGACAAAGCTTGTGAGTGTCATGTACCAGTGTGCCACTCTGGTTCTGAATGGATCCTGCACTAAATACAGAGGGATTGTTTGCTCTAGGAAAGCAAGAAAAATAATCATACTGTCACTGAAAATAAATTGAAGGTTCCCGTACAGTGCTGTAGCCCAGGGGCACCTTCTGTCATGTGCACATTTTTTTCCCGCTGGACAATTTTCACCCTTCTTTGTTCATTCTAAGATGAACCTCCTTCTCCAGCCTTCTTCAAAGGACCAAAAAACAGCCCAAGGTTTGGCTGAAAATCCAGATGGAAGATTATGGAATCTACATATCTTAAATGAGATGGATGAGTAATGCAGCTTACTTGTCTAAATCTCTCAGAAATCCAAATTACATGCCACATGTTACTCCTTAAGCTAGTCAAGAGAAGTTTTCTTTTCTTTTTTAATTAATTCAGGCTAAATGCCTTTAATAACTGCAGAGCTGAGAAGAAAGAGCACTGCTGTAAACAGTGTTTTGATTTCATCTGACCCTTGCATTATGAGATCAGATCTCAAGATACATTATCTGGAAATGTGATGGTCCTTAATTTTTTTCCTTTGAGTGTCTCTGGTTTAAGCAGCCTTCACAAGGTTGGCGGTTCATGCAATCTATAAGCAGTAGCTGGTTGCTCTAAGTATGCTCTCAGTTTCTACTTGTTAAAAATGAAAAATGAGAGCTGTGCTGATATACAGGTGTTGCATGTTTCTGGGGGAACAGTTTTGGAACACAGCTGTAGAATGGGTACTTCCAGACATAGCTATATATATATATATATATATATGTTTATACTGACACTTTGCCGAACCAAAATCACAACACTGAGTATCTTAAGATAAGATTAAATCCAGATTTAAACCAGGCAGGCTTAGCCAACTCTAATAAATAACATACTCATTACAGAGATGTAGAGTTGCTTGCTTAGAAGTCCATGTATAGCTGGGTGGATTAGTTGCATCTTAGGAGAAGTAAGCCTTCTGCCTCCCAATAGCTGTGTTCATGCAAACTCGGACGCATATGCCTGCATCCGTGACCACAAGTGAAATGTATGTGATTTGTGCTTGAGGACAGAGTGGAATCCGTTAGCTAACATGGACAACGTCTTTATGAGCATTGTCCTTTCCTGGAAGCATTCAAAAAATTGAACAGATGGCAAAAGCCTGATGACTTTTCAGATATTTTATCTGGAGCACGATACAAGTGACGCACTACCATGATGCACGTTCTCCTCTCCCTCCGTTAGCCTGTTCCCAACCCTGCTCCTGTCCAGATATTCCGCTGCTAGCCAAAGAAAATATCAGTTTTAATATAGTCCCAGCCCTAAGCCAAGAGAATCAAATCTTAGTGAGGAAGGACAAGCAAGCACCCTTATTCTTTGTCTTTTAGCTTGCTTTTATTATAAGCCACTTCTGAGGGGAGGCCAAGCTAAAAACCATGGCAGCTAGCTGAGTAACAGAGGTGCTGAGCTCTGACCTGAGACAAACCTGGCAGCAAGATATTGGGCTAGAAAAATATGCTCAGGAGATTCAGAGGGTATCTGTGGTGTAAGTAAAGCAGTACCTCACACCTGTATTGCTCTCTGTAGTGCCCTGGAAAGCATAATCCAATGGTGCTTCCCAATGAGCAAAGCAGAATGAATGCTTGCCTGCTTTGCACGCCATTCTCGTGAAGAAATCAATTTTTCATTTTTAAATATGACATTGCACCTACTTACAATTTCTAAGGCTACGTACTGCACTTTGCTGGCACAAACAACTGATCCTATAAACTTCAGCAGCGTCAGGTAATGTCTGTAGGGAGCTGAATCAATAAATAAGCTCTCTCTCCTCTGTTGCTGAGTGATTTCACCACCAAATGACTTTGTTTAATACTGTGAAAGTGGCCAACTATACTGTGTCACTCAAGAGAAAAAGAAATTTGGAATCTGAAATCATGGGGAGTGGAGAACCACGCACTATAATTATTTCCCTGGAGCTCCATCAGTGGGTTTGTGGTTAACCATAGAGGTAGGAACTGCTGCCTCCTGGGATCTAATCTCAGAGACACTGAACAGGGACATTTGGACTCTGTGACAGAAAGAAGCAACTTGGCACCAGCGGTGCCCCAAAAAGAGGATCGGAGCTGCAATCGCAACATACGGGGCTGCCAGATTTCCCAATTGTACAGAAGAGACATGAGTGTCTTTTTCTGTGCCAGAGTCAGGGTGCCTGCTCTGCTAATAAGCTCTAGGGAGTTGATTAAATCTCTAGAAAGAAGACAGCAGCTTGGAGAAGAAGCTCTTGGGAGTTTTCCTCTTCTGTGCTGAGGCACCTTGTTGACCTCTGGTTGAATGCAGCTGAAGGACAACAGGGGTTTATGAGATGGGTGGACCTGGCTTTATCTGAAGGGTTTTTACAACAATTCAGTTTGAACACAATGAAAGAGATCTTTTTGCATTTCTTTGAGTTTTCTTTTTAAGACTGTTATCAGAAATTAGGCTTTTAGCTGAGCTACGGAGGTGGTCAGCTTTATTCTGTCTTTCTCAAGAGCAGCATAAAAAAATAATTTTCAGCAAAATTTTATGGTTTTTTAAACCAGTATTTTGACTCTTCTCCCTGTCCTGTACTGGGCTGCTGTAACTTGTATTCTCCTCCCAGTGATCCCAGTGGAGCAATGAGACAGGCAAAGATGTAGAACAGCTGCTCTGTACAGGATCCTCGCCCCCTGAAACAGCCCTCGTCTACTCTGTCCTGTCCCTACAACCAGGTTTAACCACCCTGGAGTGGATGAAATTAATCAAGGATTGATTCACTAAATGCTTTTACTACAGCTGAGAGATGGTTTGTTGCTCTTTAAAGGGGGAAGAGAACGCCCTTCAAATTTTGTTAAAATATATTTTAATATAAAAAATACTAAATAGAAAGATAAGAGCAGGCGGTTCTCCAAAATCTGCTCCTGTTTCATGCAGCCTGTTCCAGCCAAATGCATCGAGTTAGGCTTGGGACATAGATGCATCAGGAAGATGGGCTGCTGTTTGGATTGTTTTGTGCTGAATTTTACTGAAGGTGCCAGCTGTCAGCGACATGAGTGGGTTTCTGGTCAGAAAGAAAATTCTGCAAGAATACACCTTGTTAGGGCACCTATCAGCTCCCCATGGATTCACCTTATCTAGTCAGCTGTCAGAAACAAACACTTAATGTAGTGAGTTCCGTGGAGCCCCTATAATTGTCAAAGAAATCAGTATCTCTCAGTATCCTTGACATAATTGCCACATCCATTCCCAGACGCTGATTCCAGAAACGGTATGCTAAGTCTCTTCTTCAACACTTGGGGGAGAAGATTTGATTACCTGTTAAGAGGGTCAAAAGTAGTAGATGGGGGAACCGAAGCCCTCTGGGACCACAGCACCGGTCCTGGAAGGGGTTTGAAGCCCACAGGTGATGCTCCCAGCACCATCCAGTTGGCTGAGGCTGCTACTACGAACGTCAGTTAGCGGTACGTGGGGAAAATTCTTTTGCAGGAGAACCTACAGGTTGCAGCCAAGGATCGTGTAGGTGCTGACTGTGTAGGTATTGCGCATATAATAAGGCACGGTCTCTGCCCTCAGTATGCTGTATAAGCAAAGAAGACAGAAGAAGGGTGTATACTTGGAGGGGGAGGCAGAAATATTATCTCTCTTTTGCAGCTGAGGAACCATACAATCTTAAGCTCTGAATGCTAGCAACTGAACATCAGGGTCAGATTCCCATAAAAGGAATTGTTTACCAATTTTTTTTGTTTGCAAGTAGCATCTTTAAGACATTCAAGAAGAGAAAGGAATAGCGTTGCATCTGAATGAAAATCCTTAGGTGTTACGGCAATGTATTAAAACACATCACATCTGAGTGTTTGTCAAGTACGATATGCAAGTGGCTAATGCTGCAGTCAAATGCATTTTTCCAAGGAATCAGCTGCTTTCTTACTGCATTTATCAAATATATCTCCATGGAATGATATTTTCTAAGACATGAATCAACACAACATATGTTATAGTGCTTCAGCTTTGTTTTCATAATGAAAAGAAGCTGCTTTAATAGCATCTGTTGTAGTGCTAGGAACATATCCTGCCACAGTTTCTCAGTGAAAAAACTCCAATTTCAAGTCAAAGAACTTGGATCCAGCTTTAAAGGAATGGACAGGATAGTTGTGATCATGCTTGCTATTAGCTAGTTATCTGTTCTGCTCTCCTCTCCTTCCTTTAATTATTTAGCAGAGTTAACACAAAAACACGGTAAAGGAAACACTCAAACTCAGTATGTTTTCCGGATACAGATATTCTTCTTTAAGCTAGCAAGGAACTTGGACTAGAAAGTCCTATTGAAGTAATCTTTTCTTTTTTCATTTTGGGTTGTATCTTCCCTATGCTGCATTTGTCTTCTAAAATGTACATTGTAGATTATCTTCCTTTGAGAGAACAGTAAAATGAAAACTTGCTGTACTGGGACTTGGTAAACTGCCTCTAATCTAATTTATATTATGGGGCACCAATTACTGGGGAATTCATATGCTACTAAATGTCAGTTCCACTCTTGTCCTAGCAATGACAAAAACAATTTGTAAGTCATTCTAACCACGAGAATGCCACGCTGAAAAATCTCCTTATTGTTCCGTCACAATTCCCCTGATAACTGCAAGAGTATGGCTTTTCAAGGTCCTTCCACCCTTACCACTGCCCTGCAGTAGAAGGAGGCAGCAGATGTTTGGATTTTGAGTCCTTTCTCCAGGGGCAGTAACAAAAAAATAACGGCAGAAGGTTTGAATAGGTTTCTCTCCTTTTGACCCTGTGAAGGTGCAAGGAGTTACAGAAAAAGGAGAAGTTAGGATCAGGAGATTGCATTCGGTTTTTATCCACTCTAAATACTCTAGCTGTGGTTAATATTTTATATTTCCATGCAGCATGATAGACACGAATGTGTACAGTGATTGGAGATGTGATACCTGTTCCAAAGAGCTTCCGTCTAAATCAGACCCACGGGGATTTCACAGAAAAAGGGGAAAGAAGGAAGATGTCTGAGGACAGCAGGGAGGGAGGGAGGGCATTTAGGGCAACAAACCATGAATTACACCAGTCTTCGCTTCCTTGGTTTGATTTTGCAATTCTTATAAGCAGAACTGTAGTCAAGTCATGCAAACAAAAGCTACACTTGGCACAGGGAATACCCTTTGAATATCCCTGTTTATTCAGTAAACAAGGATATATGGACCTTTATGCTTCAGTGATGGGTATTGAAATGCCTGGATTGATACCTTTTGCTATATATAAAAATAGAGAGGGGAAATACAAAACGTTGACGTATAAAAGGATTACAAACTAGAAACATAATTTAAAAGAACTCTGCCAGTGCTTGAGTATCTGGCATTTTCTGCTTCATGAATTGCAATCTTTGATGGGGGGCAGGGAGGAGAGCTCGTTTCAAGTCAGAGAGGCAACAGAGAGAATTTCTGATGAAAACCCAGGTTGGCTTGAAGAGACATTTAGATCTCTGTGGCTCATGCTGGCAAGGTCTGAAGACTTTTTGTAGCAAGGAGAACTTAGGACCATGCCCGGGCATCCTCCAGAAATAACTCCTCTAGGGCTGGTAGGGTGGAAGGGGTAAGGCACTGCCTGGAGACACACGCTGACGACATGGTAACACAGTCAGGTCAGCCCAAAATATAGGCAACATCTCCTGCCCACCACTTCCTAGGGTATCTACTACCTGGGTGTGTGGGTACACGATCCCATGATAAACAAAGATTTTGCCTGTCAGCCAAGACACTTTCCCAGTTCCTTTTTCTTGTGCTGAGTCGCATCATCCTCACAGAGAACAACACTTCCAGTAGGCGGAATGGTCACGGCATCCAGCCCCCAGTGAACAGCCCCCAGCATTTTTCTACCAACCTGACCTGGAATTCAGTTGCTTTGAGAACATCCTGCCATGCCGATAGCAAACAGATGACAGCAGAGTCTGCTTACTAAAATGAATGTGGTCAAGGCTGAATTTGATACGAGGATGTGGCACGGAGCTGAACAGAGTTACCTGTTCCTTCCCCCCCTTCGCACTGGTATTCTTCTCATTGAGGTGTTTCTGCTTTTTCATACATCCACGCACATGATGAAAGCAAAATAAACTTAGAAAAGGCGCTGTGCATTTGTATTCAAGAGTATTCTAGCAACAAGCTTATGTAGTTGATGGACACAAATACAAAAAAAAACCCCAAACATGTTCTTTCCTTATAGATTCTTCCCCACTCCTCCCCGCCCAAGAGATTATTATTGTCTATATTGCACCCCAGTATTATATTTAATGCACTAAGCAGCTCCGGTAATGATGCAATTTTGACAACATTTTAATTTATTGGTGGAGTAATGTTGCCTCCAAAAACCTGGAACATGAGGCATATTCCTACTCGTAATCTCCATTGCATGAAGTTATGTAAGGTCACTTATCAATCCCCTAGTCGTCTGCACCCCTTAGCATGATCCCCCTATCAATATAATGTAAAATGACTGAGTTTCAGGAAGGAATACCTATTCTGTGCTTGGCTGCAAGTCTGACCTCTGTTTTAGTATTAGCTTATAAAAGTTGTCCCTTAATAAACACTGAAGCCTTCTGAAAGGGGGGGGGGGAAATGTCAGTCTGGTCCTTTTGACCTGCAGAAGAGATGTGAATTTACTCACGCTAACTGGAAAGCAACCATTGCAGACCTAAAACCTAATCCTTTGAGCTATCGTGTTTGCTCAGTAGCAAAGAAAATGATGTCTAGGGACATTAAGCAGCAGTTTCAAATCACGAGCGTATGTTTTCTGAATACAAGGAGCAGCTTTCCCCCTCACGGTTATAAATACGGCTGTGTCGCCTCTATGATCCCATGGACAGCTGTAGCCAAGAGAGGTCTGGACTGGGCTACCAGTAGCAGATGAACCAGTGGTCCCGTGCCCTGCCAGTCAGGCAGCCAGCCCTTCCAGATTGGATTTATCCATCAGGGGAGTAGGTGTGGGTTCCAGTTAGGAGACAGTCATTCTGTTAATGCTCTGTATTGCTAGACGATAACCTCCGGCCCGGCCCTGGAGTAACTCGTTCATACTGTTCAAATCAAAACGCAGCCAGCTCCAGGGTACCGGGACCCTCGGATAACGGCATCGTTCCAGCCTCCCGTTTCAAACACCGGGGCGAGGAGAGCTGCGACCTGACCCCCTCCGATGGCCTCTATCATTTTTTTTGTTGAGCCCAATGAGCTTGATTCATGGCATCAATGTAAAGAAGAAGAGTGCCTGTCTGGGAGTGCTTTTTGCTACATACACTGAAAGGAGCTACCTGGAGAGAACCACTTGTCAGGCGGATGACTAATAAAACATGTGATACAAGCATATTTAACAAGCACAAACATCGGTGTCTTGAGCAGTAAATGTGCATCTCCTAGCTTTTTGGACTTTTCCTGAGCATGGTAAATCTGTGCAACCAACACCAGAAACAGGGGCAAGAATGTACATGCAAATAAAAAGCACACGTATCTCTTCTATAGCTTCAGCTCTCATCCCTCTTCTGATAAAAGTTCTACATTTCAAAAGCCATCAATCAGCAGGAAGACACAGTTTCTTCTTTCTGAGCCTATTAACACGTTCAACACAATAAAGGGGGAGAGGAAAACAAGAGGAAAATGATAGGGGGAAACCAAACCAAACCAAACCAAAGCACTCTTCTTGCAGTTCTGAGAAACATTTACCAATCTCATCTCCGGTAGAAAAATTCTGCTCTGTTTCAGGCACTCCTGAACGTACTTAGCATTGCTCTTGAGCACACAAAACATTCCTCGCGATCGCCTTCGCATCCCAGCAATCCACAGAAGATCTTACACATTTATTACAGAAAAAAATCTTTGAAATCTAATAGATCTTAAGCCGCACACAGGCTCTGAGAGCCCCCACGGCTCCCTGCCACCCCCTCCCTCCTGCCTTTTGCTGAGTTAATCCGCAGCTCTGCCGGCTAAGGGGACTTACCAAGGGCTTTTCGATGGGAGAATGCAGTTAGGAGCTCTCACACACTGGAATAGCTGCTCCCCAGTAATGAAGCAGGAACTGAGAAGTCTCACTCTTTCAGTAGCTATTCAGGTAGTGCTGCCAGCTTTCTCTAGCTCTCTGCATACACACACATGGGGCGGGCGGGGGGGAAGGGGGGGGGGGAGAGAGAGGGGGAGACGCAATAAACTCTGACTATAATTATGAGAGCTCCTTTCTACAAATTACAGCAGCCAGAGATCCCTTCAGCAGCCTTTTTAGCATGATCTCTTCAAAAAGGAGTCCCTTACAGGAAACACTGGATCCTTCCTAGTCTCTTTCTCTTTTTTCCTTTTTTTTTTTTTTTTTCCCCTCTGTAAGAAAAATTAAAGCCAGATCTCTCAGAGATTTAGACATTGATATATCATAGGGAGGTTGTTATTTGGAGTTTTGATTATTTTTTCCTTTTTATGATGAAAGTTTTATTATGAAATTCAGCCTAGTTTGCAGGCAAAAAGAGACCCGACTGCTCTTTATAAGGAGCAGCCTCCCAGGAAAGCGGTTTAGATCAATAATTTCATGCATTTAATGACAGTACTTATGAAAGAAAGCATCTGTGCTAAGCAATTCACTAACTGGGAAGGTAACAGTTTAGTAAACACATATCGCTCCCTTTTCATACCTACATACGTCATTAAGGGAAAAAACAATACCACGTGTAAATTAATAGGAAGATTTATAATGGAACCCCTGAACTTGGAAATATTTTCCAAAGAGCAAATGTACAGTGCCCCAACACGCCGGTTCCACAAGGAATGAGTGTCCAGTCTGTCAGTTAGTGACGATGGTTACTTGCTCCTAATACACATGAAGTAAAAACTGTCATAAAATTTTGGAATATTATTGCACTTGGCAAAGGGATTTGAAGGATTTAAGAAAGTTAAATCTCCGAGACAGATCCTTTCTTTATTAAAGAATCCTCTTTCTCTGAAGCTTTAAAATTATTTATCCTTTCATTACTTCTGATGTCACCTTTGATAAAAATCAGATAAAATATATCCTTTCCCTAACTAAAAGAAGAAAGTGTTCTGGAAGACTTCCCTCCGTCAGTCCATCTCTCTTGCTCACGCATAATCACCCATACACCCACCTACACACATGCATAACACGACAGCAAATGTAACAACTGGGGGAAAAAATCACCAATTTCCTTTCATTTGCTAGCAGCCTTGTTCCCCAGATAGCAATGGCTTTGTCCAGATCTTGGTAGAACCTCGATAGCCACAGAGTCATCTGTAAAGCAGATGAAAAAAGGGTGGAAAAAATGAAGCAGAGCACATGAATGTGACTTTGCCCCGTGAGCAATGCAGGCAGCACCACAGAATCTGCTCTGCAGAGCCCCGGTGTGACAATGACTTTAAGGACCGTTGCTTGGTACCACCATTCAGAGGCATGAGGAAACCTTGTAATAAGGATGGGAATGGGGAGAACAGAAGAGAAAATAATTAACAGAAGCCTATTAAAAAAGCAGTCACAACCGAGAGTTGTGCCTTATTGACAGCTCTATCTAAAACACGTTAATGCTCTGCAACGCTCCATGACACTCTTGTTCAGGCTGCTAACCTTTTTGCAGGGGATGTTTTCACGCACAGCTGTCCAGTTGTTAATCTCCAAAGCATGTACTTAGTATTTAATTACTCTTCACCAATGACAAATAATTCTGGGGGCTTGCCAAGTTTATTAGGAATTCATAAAACATGAAGTGTTCAGGCAGAGGCTACTTCTGAGGTTTTGATTTGTCTCAGTAGAAGAAGTCTTGAAAAGATGGAAAATTCTGTCCTTCGTTGTCCCTGCCTCCTTCCTGCTCAGAGACAGCAGGTGCCGGATACAACTTTGTGTTTAAGCCCTTCCTGGCATCCCAAAGGGCCCCCAAAACGGATGGGCTCAGGAGGCATCTGGAGTCATTGCTGGGCATGGCTAGTAGCGGCCGTAACTTCCAAGTCTTTGTTTTCCCCAGTAGAAAAAGCAGGGACTATTAGCAGCCTACAGCCCATAGTTTACAGCATCTCACTGTTAGCATCATTCGCTGTGGAGGTTCACCCTTATGAAATATATGCTCAGTCTCCCTATTCATCCTCTGGAGAAGGCAGCCAGGAGACCGGTAAGCTGCGATGCTTGCCACGCCGGAGAGGTGCTCCCAAGGTCAGAAGTGCTCTGCCAGCACTATTGGTACCTGTCGGTACCCCAAAGAAAGCCCCAACTCTTCCCCATCGCAAGCACCCTCGCTGCAGCACCGTGAGAGTCTTAAATCCCCTCGCTACGCTCCCCCAGCTGGCACATCTGTACGACCACAGCAGGGTAGAGCAAGGCTTGGGGAAGATCTGCAGGTATCTGCCATAGGTAGAGCATCCCTGCCTTGTGAGCTCTAGTAGCCGAAGTTGTTATTTTTTGAAAAGCTCGTTTCTAGGAATTACAAGTAGGCAGTGGGAATCTGTTTACATCACGAGGGCAACCTGACGAGCTGACATTTGACATCTTTTTGCATTAAAAACAAACTTTCCAGCCCTCTAGCTACCGCTCCACCTGGACTTGCTAAAAGAAGGCTTCGCAGAGCAGAATGGAAACAAAGGGTTCAAAGAATGCCTATTACCTTTAGAATGACAGGAGGGCTCTGTTCTTAGGGGATTATATTAATTCAGTCAGATCTGTGGGTTGTCACTTGTGAGGACATGCAACTTACACTTTAATAAAAAAGATTCCTTTCTGTAGTGCAAGTAAAGAGGCCGGGAGAGCTCTCCCATAAATTACTGCTCTACAACTTGGAAAGAACTAACAAATCATCTGTGACCTGTGAATCTAATTTTACTGTGCAAAGAACTTTTCCTCTAGGGCTCTTTTCCTGATACGTGTATCTATTTGCCATTCTTCATTGACATAAACCAATTTCTGTGGTTTGCCTGTCAATAACTGTACTTAACTTATAATGTGTAATAGTAAAGCCATTGACCTCCAGTAGAAGCAGGTTCTTAAAGAAACAGCTCTCATTTTCCTTGGGATATGCAACATTTTGCTTTAAATACACCTCTGAACCGAAATGTGCATTTAGTATACTAGAGGATGAGGATAATATATGGGGTTTTTCTATTTCTTGCATGGATGTTAGTCTCCATCATTATCAACTGGGAGTTTTACACAGTAGTATCTTGCTTACTGTCTGAAAATAATACGACATCTAATAGGGCACATGATACTTTGGCAGCCAGTGTGGAGTGGGTACTGACTGCTGCTAGCATGTCCTAATGATGTTTTTTCCTCTGTCTCTTCATCTTCTTCCTAACATGCTCCATGCATGACTGATTGGCCAGAAAGGTTACACTAAGGGAGCTGGTATCACCGCACATTTCATAATAATGTCGGAATTATCCCACATTATGTCAGTATTACTAACACAAGAGAATCAATATTAATTTTACAATGAAAAGAAATCTGAATGATCTGAGATATGGAAATACATAACTCGTGCACGCAAACAACCTGTGCCCTGTGGGTGACACCACAGACATACTGTCCTAATGAAAGCATTTCCCTTTTTGTGGTGGTAGCTTGGATAAAACTGATTTCTGAAGACATAACGATCCCCTTTCCCTCCTTTCTCACAAAACTCTAATCATTTTACAGTGCAAAAATACAGACACAGCCTGTCTTTCAACAGTGATTTTTATGAGTGTTAGACTGCCAGAATTAAGCATGCACATGTTAATGTCACAAGGGCAAGATTTTACCCCATTGATTAAAGGCAATTTATGGAAGGGAGGTGGGGAATTTTTATGACAATGCTTATATTCTGTTCTCATTTACATCCAGGTAGGCCTAATTTCAAAGTAGTTATTATTGATTTGCAGCCATGCTAACTCTGGTCTCCAACACAAAATTAATCAAGCTGGTGGTGTCAAATCTAGGATAGTATGTAAAAACCCCATAAATGCGACTTGACACATTGAGCTTTTGTACCTATAAATATTGACTTGTGGCTTTTTTTAAGTCCATATGCCATCAGCAGAAACTTCTGCAATGTCGTTGCAACCCAAACCTCAAGGTCAAGCTGTATCACCCTCAAGGTTTCCAGGCCACACTTTGTGCCACTGGCATTTTGAATCCATTATTCTGAACAGGCTGTTTCTCTGTAAGTGGAATAAGTTGATGGCAAATGACTTTTTTTTTTTTTAATTGTGTTTCAGAACTAATGTACTGCTTGTGTCAGCTGAAGAGAAAGATAATTTACAGTAATGTTTATTAACTAACTAGAATTACATAAAGTTTTGTAATCCAGAAGGAACCAGGCAGGGAGAAAACTCTTTATAAAGCCTTTTTATTTGTTTTTTTCGGTGTTTAAGAGAAAACACACAAATTAATCTTGATGTAGTTCAATAAAACCTGAGCTACTGAGTTGAAAAGATGTTCTACTGTGCCGTTTTTTGAGGAGTTCATGGTAAGGAATATTCTAGGCAGATCCATTCAGAAGCTCTGACTCAGGGTGCCATCGTGGTGGGCTTCTGTCCTTAAATTGCCTGACCTAGCAGATCGAAAGACAGACTAAGTCTGACACTGGACAGACCCTCAGCACATGTAAAGCTGCCTGTTTCTGCTATGAAGACCCAAAGCTGAGTCAGAGCAACCCAACTGGTAGGTCACCAGTTACTGAAAGCAAGCCTTAAACTGGGTTTCCACTTTCTTCTTTGCATTTGGGGAGGTTTAATGGCCCTCACCGCCTATTGAAATCTGAGGAGGCAGAAAAGCATGGTAATTGCTGTTGAGTGGACATATTTCAGTACCTGAGAAGTAGAAAAGAAAGACATTGGGGAAGGAAGTACTAAACTAACACCAGGAGCACAGCTATCCTGGGGAGGTGACAGCGAGCCAGGCAGAAACAGCAGCACAAACGAGTGGGGTGGGCGTAGAAGTGGTCGGCTGCTGAGTCCAGTGTCTTTTTCAGCAAGTCCTTATCTCCCCACGCTTTGGTCTGGCAGACAGTCACTACACAGCATGGCTGGGTGTTGCTGCTGTTCGATGGAGAAGAGTCGTGTAAGCGTGGCAGGAAAAGAAAGCTGCAAACATGGGTTGTACCGCTTGTTTTGGAAGTTCTGAAATGTGTGGTTGTGCTGATGCCTTCCAGATCCGAGTGCCATAACTGTGGGGCAATCGTTAAAATGTCTGGGAAGTGCCTAATAGTGCATGGTTTCATGATATGACATGAGAGGAATTATTAGCTTGCTTCTGCCAGAAGGGACAGTCTGGTCGCCCCGTCCCACCTCATCCCAGCTCTGACTTCCATGGCATATCTTGAGCCAGAGCTGGGTCTCCTCTGAGAGCACAATAAGAGGTTCAACACATTAAATGGCAGAAAATTCACCCAACATGTAAAGTGGATGATACATCTCCGAGTTAGTGATGAGAATGGGTTTACAAGTACAGCGAAATGTAAGAGCCAGCACCACACTTGGTAAGGGAGGAGCAGAGGTTGGGAAGGGGTGTGAGAATTCTCCTTTTCAGCAGCAGGGAAACATTAGCCCAGTGCAACCTATCATAAAATCATACACGAGCATACCTCTGAGGTAGTTTACTGCATTGCAACTCTCTGCAGTCACAAATGCCTTTAAGATTGTTTTTACATTAAACATTGCCCTGTATGAAGTTTAATCAGCAAGGAACAATGTATTTCACCAGAAAATGGAGCACCTCTACAGCAAACCAGGTTTGAAACATCCCAGGGCTGTTGCCTCTAGATTATCAGAGAGGAAAACACTGGAGAAAAAAAATCAGACTTCTTCTGTTTCCTGAGAAAGGTAAAACCAGGATTTTGCTGGTTTTCCTTTTAAGTGAAGGGTCACTGATTATCCCAGTTCTTGTAAAAGATGATGGGTCTGACGACATGAAGGAGGGGAAAAGGGAAACCGAAAAGAGAAAAGGGTCAGGATGCTCACTTCATTCTGAGTCTGAGCCTAAGCTCACGTGAAAGCAACACAAAGACGTGGATTAAGCACAGAGCAGTGCCCACCATATCACCCAGGGGAAGGTGACTAAACCAAGGGGAGCAGAGTACGTGTAATGCAGGGGACAGAAGGGTATTTGGCATGTTCGTGCGGTGGTTGTGCTTGGAGACAGAGGTTATCCACCACTTGGGTAATGTTGCAGCTTCTGTCGATGTGCCCACCTTTGTGCAGAAAGTGGAGCATGGAGGAAGAGGAGTCTTGCTCTGATGGGGTGTTGGCATGTAGCCTGGGTTTGCACTTGTGCACGGGGACTCGGTCGTGCTCCCAGACACAGAAGGACGTGCCCAGCCAATGGGAATGTGATCTGGCTGAGAAAATGGTGGTTGGAAAAAGGAGACGATATAGACTAGGTCAGGGTCATGCCAAACAACAACCATTCTTTTTTAGGCAAAGTACAAATAAACTTCCTACAGTTAACCCGACATCCCAGGCTGACTTTCTTGCAAGGACACAAATCCAGGCTGGCATCTGCTAATGTCCTACAACTATCCGCTTCCTTCTGGGGCATACCAAACTTTGCGGGGCCAGAACTGGTCCCCTGTGTTGCCTCTGCCCCATAACAGCACAGCGCACTGCGAGGAGCAAAGGGAAGGAATACGAGAGGGAGCTGGGGGGTAGTTGAGGGATTCAGTCTCTCTCGCTACCACCAGAGCGGTAGTTGTATTTTGCCATGCCTTGGTAAATAGTTGTCCCGATGAAGAAATGCTTTTGTCTTTGAACGGAGCCTTGTATTTTTAGCCAGGACTCAACCAGTGGTGGCACAAGGCCATGCGATGAGACCTACAACAAGGGACAGAGTACAATTAGAGGCCTCCAGAAAGACTGCTAAGAGGCATCAAAATCATATTCTGGCTACCACGGAAGCTGGATTGCCAGATAAAAGTTGAACGGAAGCAGTGGAAGCAAGCACTGCGGAAGAAAATGAACATTAGCTATTTTTATTGCCTCCCTGAGGGAAAAGGATGAGAAAAAATAATGCCAAAAGCACAAGAATAGCTGATAAAGGTTTACTCAGCTTAGAAAATCCTACTCTTTAACATTTTTTATTCTATGAAATATAAATTAAGCCATTAGTATTTGAGGGGGTTTTGGTTTCTGAATAAGTACAAATCTAAATACATTCTACTTGGTGTCTGAAAACCTTGAAAGCCTGAGAAGACTTGAGATTATCCTAACTACATAAATAGGCCATTGTAGGAAATGTCCTCCTTTATAACTTATTCAGTCCTAGGTAAAATAGTGCAAAGTAAGTTAGTCCTTGTATGAAAAAAAAATACACAGCAGTCAAAATATTTGGAGTAGATCTTTAGCTAAAAAAAGTAAAAATGGAATTAGTCCAGTTTACACCAGCAGAGCATCTATGTATCTGAGAAAAGTCTAAGAGAGGAACAAAATACTGCTAAATCAGTTTGTTCCTTTTGTTTTCAGTTAATTCCCCCGACACTGCCTGTGCATGCTCTAGGCATTTTTGTAAAGATTGGGTTTAAATTCACCATGTTGCTATGCACTTAACTATGGGTTTATATTTCCGCTCAAAGAATTCATGTGTAGGGTTGTTGTTTTTGTCAGACATGACTCCACAGAGGAATAAAAGGCATAGAAAGATCAGATAATAAGAGCATTTAGAAAACAATGATAAATCTCCAGCAACGTAATTGAATATGTTGTAAATTTTAAATATAATTTATGGTTGATCCTTTCCTCCTTCTTTTCTATATAAACCCACGGTACTGAAGAAGTAGTAATGCCCTCTGCTGCTAGCCAGGCATAAGAGGGATATGGCTAAATCTCCTGGGTGCTCAGCACCTCCCGAGGTGCAGCAAGGCTTAATACGAGGCATGCCAGAAAGCCAAATTTAAATTCCTGAATGCAAACGTTCCGCTTAACATTTTCCACAAACGGCGAGCCCGCTGAGGAAAGACAGGGCAGGATTTTGCTTCAGGATAAGCGGCGGCACAGGGAAGGAGAAAAAGCCTGGCAGCAGCAGTAGATGCGGTCTGGATACGTGCACGCTGCCTTTCGTGCCACACAAGAGCGCTCTGGCAAAGGCAGCCATCTCCTGCGGTGGAGCGCACATTCTGCTGCCGCACGCGTGACAGAGAAGTTTGGGCTCCATCGGCATCTCTCTCCCTTGAGGATATCAGCCCAAAGGGGCATGAAATGTGATGATCAGGGTAATCCAACTACATGCAATTCATGAATTCTGGCTGACACGCGGACGTTGTTGCTTTGAAAAGGCTGCTGCGGGGGTTTGGACGGCTCTGCTTGCTGAGCGGCCGGGGGGAATCGAGGGCTAACCTTCATAATTTGGGCCAGACAAGCCAGCGGGCTGACTGAAGCCTGGGAAGACTAGCTGGCTTTAAACATCATTACCAACGAATTCATTTTTCCGCCCTACAGGCTGTGTGCGCGCGTGTGCGTGTGTTATTGACTCCAGATTTTAAACGTCCCTGGAGATACACCCGATGGACTGAGAGCGTCCATGAGCTGGAGATAACATTGAACTCGCAGGTGGCAATGGGAAAGGGCTGTGCTGGCCTAGAGCAGGGAACTCACATGCTCCAGATTTTCATTTCCCTGAAGAAGTAACCAAAACCCAGGCTGTGTCCAGGAAATGTGCTAAAAAAACATA
The DNA here is from genome assembly GCF_929443795.1 of Astur gentilis. Lineage (NCBI taxonomy): Eukaryota > Metazoa > Chordata > Aves > Accipitriformes > Accipitridae > Astur > Astur gentilis. The sequence continues at coordinate 4,507,941 of NC_064910.1, read as the reverse complement.
GAAAATGAAAAGCAGTGCACAAGTAATGGGAAATCTGAGAAGTACACGCTGAGCAGGCTGGGATCCAGTGCAGCAGCATGGAGAGTGTCCCTGTAGGAATAGGGGAGTTGAGCCTGTGGCATTTCCCTTATAGGCTTCAGCCAAAACGGGGCTGGATGCTGATGGAGAACTTTTGGATGACACCCAGACCAAGAACCATGCCTGTTGCTCTACTGTCAGCAGTGACTAATATGTGCGGAGGTCTTGCTGAAAAGAAGGGTGGCGAAGTGGCTGAGCTGCCCCGAGGGGAGGCATCTTTCAAAGGACAACCATGGCAAGACATCTCCTAAACTGCCTGTATGGTTCTGTCGCCACTGATACAACTTTTCACATACGCCCTACTATTAAAAGGGTAGTCTGCTACTAACGGTGACTGTGAGGTTTTCCTATGATTCATCTTTATACCTCGGAGATGAAGAGATGTCGTTGGGACCAACAGATCCCACTTTGTAACACAGATCTCAGTGGGTCAAAACAGTAACTCCATGAGATCGAGTCGTATTTATCAGGTGGTCCAACAGGTTACTTTCTAATCACCATCGTTTAATGAGATCAAAATCCAGTGCTATAAAAGTATTCTGTCTTGCATCTAGTAAGTCTTACTGTATTTACAGAAGTAATTTTCTCAACACAGAATGCTTCTTGACTGTATTTCTCCCAGTATTTATTGCCCAATGGAGTAATTGAAGGTGCTTCAAAAGAAAGTAGGTGGAGAGATTTTGAAGAAAGGAAGTGCAAAAAAGTAAGAGCTAACAGCTATTAATTATTTCCTCTTTATGTGTGTGACACACCACTTTTAGATGCACTTACTTGTAAAGTTATTATACAGTTGTTATGGAGGCATCAAGCTGTTCACCAAGCCAATGCAAAGCATTGTAAGCAGTACTAAGTGTAAATCCAAATGAATTAATGTGTTTTTCATGGGGTTTCTTTGTTCGTTTTCTTGTATTTTTACTCCCAGGAGAAAATCAAAATGAAAACCAGAGGCCTGTTCCTGCCAACTTTTGCTCAGCTAAACCATCCCATTGATTTCAACCGAATGGCGGAAATGCCTAAGAATTATCCATGTGAGCAAAGCTTAGGAATGCCAGCTACCATGATTGATGGCAATGCTGTCTTCAGTGCAGTGTTAGTTATATAAAGAAAACGCTTCGATTTCAAGACATAAAAAATCTATTTCAGTTTTATTATTGTGTGCCTTGTACCTAAAGCAGACTGGGTCAGATTCCCTGTTACCTTGCATGCTACATAAGCATTAGCATTCTGTGTAGCAAATTGCACCTAGCTTGAATGTGATATCAATGGCCAAGTGAGAAAGATGACCAAGAATATGGCTCTGGCTATTACATCATGATGATAAAAAAATAATGGGTAGCTTCATTTTTAGGGATGACCATTCTTTTTTACCTTTTTGTGGGAGATCGAGGTATTATTTGGAAACATTGGACTAAAACAGTGTGACATGAGTTCTTCCACAGAGGAAAAATCTGGTTTCCTGAACAGCCAGATAATTAGCTTGCTACAAGTGGCATCCAGGTCTGTTCAGATCCTGTGATGCAATAGAGGTAGAGCTCATGGCTTTCATATTTTACAGTCCAGGTACAAAGGCTAGCCCACCAACAACACACTGCAAATTTTCAGTCCTTCACTCACAGTCTTGGAAATCAGTACAAGACATGAGAAAAACCTGATTCCTCACTTTTAAAAATTCTAATTGAAAGTAATGCTAACGTTTCCCAATAAAGTCAATAGTTTGTCCTTTTTTGTTTTTTTCCTAAGGGCCTCAAGAGAAGGTCAAAGCAAGATTAGAGAAACCAAGGGAAGTTGTTTCCACCTTCAGCAGCTCTACTGAAGTCACACAATGAAAACACCTTTCCTTTTGGGGTAATTGTTAATAATTCAAGTCACTGAGACTACATGTCTGGCTATTGTTCCACAAAAAGAGCCAGCACACAATTGTTAATAAAGATCATCATCATGTTTACAGTACTGGCAGATTGCAGATTAATTAGTCAATGTATAGACAGAAGGGAGAACAAAAAGCGAGTGGCTAAAGGATGATGTTTAGTGTGGATTTTGTGGCCTTTTATTGGGTGTTTATTCATTCCATTCAGTGGTCACCTGTACAATGTTTTCTGAAAGAGGTTTTGGGCCAGTCCTGGGGAGGAGAAGGGCATCAGAAGGGTGAAGCGGGAGGAGGAGGAGGAGGACAGGTCAGTCACACGTGGGGGACATCCCAGGTCATGCAGCAGAGCCCCTCACATGGCAGAAGAAGCCTGTGTTTAGGCACCTGAATCTTACCTTCGGTGGTTTAGACCCAAGAGAAGCACCTCTGGTAAAGCAAGTACCTTCTTATAAAGAAAAAATTCACAGACTGACAACCATGCCAATTAAAGTGAGGAACAAACCACTGAAGACCTTCCCACCCTCAGCTGATATCACCTAAGCATGTGTTTCCTAAGGTGGTATGTCTCCGTTCAGAGCTAGGATGAGTCCAGATGACCTGTGAGACCACTGCATGGCATGCAGTTGTTCACGAGCAGTGCCAGCTCACTCGGCAACCAGCACCCTTCAGCAAAACACCAGGTGCACGGAAAGGATCCGTCTCCTTCATTAACATGATGGTGTCATGTATGTACCTGTGTTTTATCCTAGAGTTAATCCCTTTAATTAAACTGTGCTATGAAAAGCTTTCTTCGTAGTGTGCGTTACATTCCCTTAGAAACATTCACATTGATCTTGGATTTTGCCTTTAGCACACTTAACTTCTGGGTCTGTAGTAATCTGACACACTTTCTTTAACTATGAGAAAAATCTGTCTTTTTTGACTACAGCAGCACTGATTGATTCCGTGCTTACAGATGGATTTTTTTTTTATGGGCTCTTATTCACTGATGCTTCAGAAACCTATTGGTTGGTTGTATTCCCACAGCTGAAATAAACTGGTGGCACAGGAGAAAACTGCCACATTTGCTGAAACGCCACAGACGAATTGCTATTCCTTTAGCTAACCTTATATTTTTTTTTTCTTTTCCAAGAATTGTGCTACATTTCTAAAGAGACCAATTTCAAGGGAACTGAACACTCTGCCTTTATAAAGAAAAATGAGATAATATGGGGGAGGGGAGAGAGTACAAATATTTCTGGTTATTCTGAAAGTTTTTATTCTTTCCCAGTAAAATGTTATTAAAAAAGTATCCAAAGTTCACTGCTGTTGGGTTTTTCTAAAAGACCTGCAGACTTAACTCATTATTCAGGTGAGTGGTCCAGAGAGGTCAGCAGGTCGGTTCCAATGAGTGATGACATTTAGCAAACTCTTACAGGATGAAAAATTAAAACACCAGTTCTGTAAGTTGCCTCACGCTGGCAGGTGCCCCTGCGTCTGGTGTGTCTTTCAGAATGGGCACAGGATTCCATTCAAGTGCTGACATTTTGGATAAATAGGTAATTTTTTTAAATGCCACAGCGTACTGGCTGTGCTTTGAGGTGTGTTCATGTGAATGAGGAAAAGAATGGTAAGGCTGAGTATATACATAAGCCAATGAAAGACAGTAGCTGTCTAACTTGAGCCCTGTTCATTTGGGAAAAAGGTCCTTACATTTTGCTCTTTTCAGTTAAATTGCTTTGCCATTATCTGTATCTCTAATTTTCTTGCAGGCTTCCCCTGGGAACAGAGAAAGGAATGGACATATTAGAGGGATCAGACAGCTGTGAGTACAGAATCTATTGTGCAGTTAGAGTCAAATTATTACGCGTCTGATCCTGGGGCATGCCCAGAATCCACAACCCTTACTAAAGTCAGAATCAGGAGCCCTCTGCATCTCACAGATACAGGCTACGGCAAAATAAGGACTCATCCAGGCTGTTGCTAACATCGACAGAATTTTTAGACCTAAATCCACAAGAGATTTAACCTCCTAAACCCGAGATTCCCAAAGCACTTTGTCAGCGGTGTATCCCGACAGATATCTATATTAATTCGTTTGCCTACATGTCCACCACTGCACACACAACTGTCGCTGAACTGTTTGGCGTTTTCTACAATATCTTGACTTTGGAGCAAGGCTTTTCCTTAATACAACCTCATCAGGCAAATAGTTGCTTTCACAAATGCGGGGTCCACGCAACAGGGATGAGATTTGGTATAAGTAAGCTGGAATGCAGTTGGTAGTGAAGAAGCTGCAAAACTTGTCATTAAATTGCTAAAACAAGCCTTAATCTGAGCAGTATTCAGGTCTAGTTCAGGTTCACTTCTGCAGGTGGTGAAGGGTCTGCTCACCTTTTTAAAGTTCATGATGCTCTCATTGGAACAGCAATACTGATTACAACACAAAAAATTTGTGAGCCTTGAGGATTCCCTGGGTTTGGTTACACTGTTGGCGAGTTGTGGAGGGTAAGAGTAATACTAATTCAATAGTAAGAAGACTGTGACATTAATATAATTTGTTATTCCAGATATAGGTATATTGTTTTCTTCTTTCTCAATTTAAAATCAATGGACCAGTGTATCATGCTGCCAAATTCGCCAGGAGATGTCAGATACCCAGCATGGTAAGTGAACGATTACACAGCGTGAGGGAAACAAGGACAGATATCAGTAATAGCAAAAAGAGGTTTCTTGAGACGGTAAGGAAACCAACCAAACACTGTGAGGGTAAATGCTTTAGTCCTGGTTGTACGTACGTGTATGACAGGCCCTACTTTTCATTTTCAGAGTTACCAACATGAAAACTGCTCTAAACATGAGGTGTAACAGGATGTAGGAGGACTTCTGTTTTCGTCAGCCCTGTAAAAATGCTGACAGAGTCGGAGATGTGACTGATATTAAGGGGGCTGTATGTATAAGGTGTCAGGGCACGTCTTATCAGCAGGTGGGCAACCCAAGAGTGTTGAGTCTTGAGGGCAATGCTGTCTTCAAGCAGTAATGAGGAATTTGTCTTAGTTTGAACTATGAGGAGTAGTGAATTATGGTATGTGGTTGGTGTGGATCTCATCTGAAGCTGAAGAGGGCCTTCCCTCCCAGTAGCAATCTCTCTTGCCTGTTTCCAAACCAAGATAACAGTTCTGGAGATTTTTCTTGTTTCTTCCTCTTTCTTCCTCCCATCAGTGACTGTAATGTGAGGTGATGGTTGTAAATAATTATTGCTTCTCCTTCCTTTCCTTGTGGGCCATCGGCTTTTTACCCTTTTGTCTGGATTTTGTAGTTGGCAGCAGAAGTAAACTGATACCTAATAATTTTTACAAGATAAATTCAGCAAAATTAAGATTAGCTATGTAATGAACACAGTATCACAGGAGTTTAAACCTGAAAAGGTCCATTTTTTCTTTTCTTCTTTTATTATTGTCCCCAATCGCACCTCTCATGCTCTTTTTCTATGATTCCTTTCCCATCTAGAAGTTCAGTTTTCTCTCTCTCCTGTCTCATGTTCTGCCGTTTTCTTTCCCATCTTTGTCCCACAGCCCTTGCCCAAGTTCCCATACCCTAAACCTTCTTCTGTCTTCATTCCCAAATGTCTCCCTCCCACTTTTTCCAATTTCCTTTTTCTCCCACCCCCTTAAATTCTCTTTTCGCAGCCTTTGTCTGGCTGTAGCTGCCACGGTGTGAAGGGGAACCGACGCTTCACCTATTGAACTTTAGGTCCTCATACACTCGAGCACGGACTCTCCAGGGTCACCACGCTTTTCTCTGCTGGGAACAGACACATCCCACCAGCACAGCACATCAATATTTACCGACACAAACCAGTACTCTGTCGGAACAGCAGCCTGGGAGCCGATCTTCCAGTGGTTGGCTACTAATAATGAATGACGATCACTTTTAGTTCTAGAGTGAAAGATGTTTCGAAGGATACATTTTCATTTGCCACCCTGTTTCTCGCAGTGCCAAATTCAGGGAGTCATGGTGATGACTGGTGTAATAAACCAATAATTGGGCTATTTAAACTTGAAAATCGATCTCCTGCCATCATCGTTAAAGAAAAAACCACCGTGTTAAGTTCTTTTCTGATTGATTTTTTTCTAAACATGTCAATTTACATCACTAGGTCTTAAGACAGCATTGATTTGAGCAAGCAAACAGATGCAGAAATATTAGTGAAGGCATAATTAGCATGTTTTTCCCTCCTTTTCAAGATTGACTTAAGATACCTCAGTCACAGTAGGTTTTTTCAGTTGATAACCAAACATTGCCTTAGGGAGTATACCCTCTTATGACATTTATCCCATCCTACTTAAACAGAGATGGGTGTTTTTAATGCAATTCATTTCATAGCAGACACACTGTTATTGCTGAATACAGACTTATAGCCAAAGTAGGACATTTCCTGGTTGGATTTGCAAAGCTGCGACAACAATTTCCCTGAATGACTTAATTAGATGTTATCTGTGAAACATTTATAAATGCAATTGCCTTCTAACAATATATTCTCTCTTTCCACCCCTACCCCTGACTTAATTTTCTGTGTCAGTTTGCTTGTAGATACAAAGATTGAGGTCTTGCCATCACTTGAAATGAAACAGATTGATTTATCCCTGACTATTGTAATTATGCCACAGTAATCACTTTGCCCCACCAACGACCTCCACCTTGGTTCCCAGGCCGGAGTTGTAATTTGGTTTCTTTGCCAACTGAGATCCTCATTCATCTCATCAGGTTACTCTAAGCACTGTCTGCAGGGGGATTGTTGTATTGCTTTGACTGCAGGCTGGACTGAAGCAGCAATTGTCTGTAGTATTCACCTAGGGCAAAAAATGAAAATCAGAGTTCACCTAAATGGGAAGACAAGCCTCCTGAAAATTCCCACTCTTCACAGCAAAATACTGTGTCATTTACAATGAGGAGAGTAGTTATGGAATGACAGTTAAATTTATCAGGAGTATGTGGAATAGAACATTAACCAGTGCAATTATTTGTGGATAATAGACTTGTTGGAAAATGGATTTCAATTTGTTGAAAGTCTGACATTGACACAGAGTTTATGTGTACACATACATCTCAAGTGAAAGCTCAGAAAAAACTTCTCCTTTCCCAAGCAAGCACCCATCTGGTAAAAAGAAGAAATACTTAAGTGTATGGCCCTTCCCATAAATGAGGATGCTGTGAGCACATAAAGGTTTGCATTAGCTGTGTTGAGACTCTGTCTTTATTTTTAGTAATCTACCTTGAGTTACTGCTTTTCCCTTTTTATTATTTCTGTAATGTTTTCATTTCTTCCCCAGCTACCTCAGTTTGAAATGTTTTCAATAGTCACTTGCAGTATAATTTCCACAATATCTATTATTTATTTAGATGTTGCTAATAGTACAATATTTCAACTGTCAAGAAACGTGATGTCTAGACTTTCTCCCACTTCCTTTGGTTTGAATGACAATAAGTTGCACCTTCTAGATGTATTCCTTAATGCTAAATAGCAACTAGCTCAGTAGTTTTGCAGACCTAACACAGAGGAAGAACAAAGTTTTGTTGAAGGAACAACCTCTTTCTACCAGTTGTACAAAGGGTGGCATGTAGGTATTTTCTCAGGTCCTCAATCAAGCATTTTTTGTTACAAAGTAATAGGAATATATGAATTACTACTTAAACACAAGTTTTGAAAGTCTCAAGCTTGACTGGGAAGCACCTACATTTCCATTTCCTCTTGTCCTTCAGAGCAATGACCTTTAACAGTTCTTCTCCAGTGAAGAGCCCAATGAACTCAAGATTAAAGCTCCCACAAACTCCTGTAGTGTCAAGTCTCAGCTGAAGCTGTAAATGAATTGATCAAATAAAAATGTGGAAAGTTCAGCTCAACTTTCACAGAAGAAAGGTCAAACCTTTCCCTTATAGTCAACCATTGTTGCAGAAGATCTCAACCTTTACAGCGACCGAAGCAATCATACTGTTCAAGTTACTCTCTGCAAGTAGTGTCTGTCTTCTGTATAAGCCTCTGTTTCTTTAATTTTAATTCTGAAAACATAAGTAGCTTCAAGGCTTGTCACTGGCAACATGTCTTCTGCCAATCATCGTCTACGGACCGCTCTGTTCTGGCTTCCCATTTCAAATGAAGTCCAAAAGTACCATGGAGAAAGCACAATATAGTACCAAATTGTTGTTCTTGCTTCAACTACATTTCAAAATGGCCCAGTATGACCCTTGGAAAAATTGTTATAGGACCGTCTGCAAACACATCACATTGCTCCTTATGGGTTTCAAAAGTAGCTGACTTCTCAAGCGCATAGTAAAAGTGTCCTCTGTCGACTTGGGATCTAAAGGAACTCATGTAATCAAGAGGTCATGAAAACCTCCAAACTGACCAAGCCAGAGAATCCATTCTCCGGTGGCTCTTAATTTATTGTACAATACAGGAAGCCTAGACAAGAGAGGCCTCTTACAAATGACACAGTTGCAAGTGTTCAATGGTTCTCCTGGGAACTTTACTTAAGCTTCTCTAGACATTAACTCTATATTCCAGGATGATTTTCTTGCTGTGGAAATACCAGGGAACTTCAATGTAAAACTTATCTGCTGACACACTAAAAGACCAGACAATTATTGCACTGTACCATAGCTCATCCTAATTAAATTGACTCAGATTTTTAAAGTTCTCTTGACAGATTGTGCCAGCTCTTGTTCCTTGTCATCAGTTAAGTTTAGCTACTCAATAAATGTATCTTTCTTCATAAAAAATAACAGCAACAGTTTGTTACTTTGCTTGAAATGGCCATTTTCTCTCCCAAAATTTCCATTTAAGGTGCAGTGCTAAATTATAGCTGCATATCTCAGGCTGTGTTTCCTACAGCAAGCCTTTGCAATTACGTTTTTACTCTTGAATCTCTTTTTTAGAAATTAATGCTTGTAGGCTTAGATCACAAGGAATTTTGCAAAAAAAGATCTGGTTATTATCTTGAACATATATATGAAATTATGACTCTATACATACGTGCATACCCATAGAGAGAGAAGGAAAGAGAGACAATTTGGGATTCAGAGACAATTCTGTATATGCATATATGTATTGCATGTATGTATGCCTCTTATATGGAGAGAGAGAGATGGGATTCAGATGACTAGAAGTTGAAACAGTAAATACAACATTTGAATATTTGATATGTTAGCAGAAGGGCTTCTTCTCATTTGCTTTACATGTTACGTAAGTCAATGTTTCAAAGAAAAAATATGCAAGACAAAATGAGACATCTTGGTTAGAAAGTGGTGCTGGACAGTGGATAAAGTTTAAAGACATACACTTTTTTTTGTTGCAACTGCATTGCTGTACATGAAAACAGAAAAATTTGCCAATAACATCTTGTTCTGAACATATGTTGATGTAAGCAGTGGTTCCTGGAGGTTTACAATGCCACCTTTGAGAATTTGCATAAATGAAATAAATTAGATGTTGTACAGAAATGCTAGGAATGCTTTCCCAGAGGAAAGTACATTACAGCTGAAATGTGTCAGTCTTTTGTTTTCAGCAATAATATAGAACATTAAGTAAGATGCATTTCTTACCACAAAGCTTCACTCCCATATGTTCATTTAAATACTGGGCAACCTCTTTGGTTAACAGTTGTGGGTTTTTATTACGATCATTTACTATTCAAATAACATTGTTATCAACATTAGTAAAAACACAATATCTTTTTGCTGCATAATTTTTTTTCTTAAATGAATTCATTATGATTTTGGCATCAGTTTGAAACAGGCCAGAGACATTTGTGGTGGCATAATCGCCTAGGAGAGATGATCAGGCGCTGTAAATGCAGGGGGATTCAGTGTGTTGTCAAAGTCACAGGTATCAAATCAAAGAAGTTGCAGCGGTAGTCATGAAAATGTTGTATGGATGATCTGCAAATTGTCCTTGGGTGACAGGAATATGCCCGTCCTATCACCCACTACATAGCCAATCCAGTTTGGTCACTCAGGAACTGTGATTTGAATTGCAAGGGCATGCGGGAATTGACATTAGCTATTTCCCTGAGGCACAACTTTAGTTCATATATTTCTCCTAAACAGGTTTTGGTTTTTTCAGTAACCTTTTTCCCTGAAGGTTTTAATTGCAGCAAAAATGTTCCATTTTTTTCATAGCTCTTCTGACTGAAGGAAATATGACAGACTAGCTTTCCTGTCAGAGTTTGTCCTGATGCTTTCCATATACCCTTTTTGTCCAAAAGATTTTTGAAGTTGCCTTAAAATCCGAAATTAACCCCTACTTACTGATCAGATCTTAAAAGACCAATGCTTAAAAGAATGTCTGACTACTTGCTGTTCTTATGGGACCTAATTAAGAAAATGTATGTTTCATTCTTCAAGCCCTAATTTCAAAATGATGATAAATAAAATCATTGCTGCCAATCCCAGACTGTTGGGCTGTGAAATAGGAGCTGTGTTTTGGGTACTGCAATGTATGTGTATGCATTTGTGTACACACAGCTATACTTATTGCTAAATTTGGAATCTTCGTGTTCATAAATAATCTTTCCAGCTTGAGCTGAGAAAGCACAGTCATTCTTGTGGGACTGATTTTGGGTTAAATATTAAAAATATATTCTGTTGCATTTCTTTCTGCTATCTCATGCCAATTCCCATCATATATTTAAAAATAGTTTTAGAAATCGTTGCAGGAACAAAGCATAAATCAAACTGTAGATTAATTGCTAAGAGAGAAGAGGCCTTTTTTTTACCCTTCATTGTCCCAGGCAGACAGCCATCCTTTTTTCCTTCCAGCCTAAACTACCTAGGTGCACACTCAAGAGGCGTTGCAGAAAAGTGCTGCTGTCTGACACCGTCTGCTCTGAGCCTTTCCTTACTGCAACTGTCAATATGTGAAGACATTAAAGACTTCTCTTCTTTTGATATGTGAGCGTTGCCTTGGGATATGCTGGTCACATCATTTTCTCTCAGTAGATAATGATTTCCCATCCTCTACCTTGTCCTGAGTTGGGATTTGTGGGGAAGGGAAAGGTTTGTCCTATTGCCTTTAAAAAACAGTTTTCTGGGACTTGTGATGTATTTTTTATCAAAAGAGAAATACGACAAGACTACTGAATATTGTCTAAAACCTCTCTCCTGTCTTTCAAGGACCTCCAACCCACACAGCCTCTCTTCATGTGAAACGTTATCTGCTGCTCTCAAGCTCATTTTCAGCACTCTTTTGACAGTTAGTTTTCTGCAATTTTCCTATTCCGCCATGAAATAATGCTTTATCATTGGCAGGAGACTGTGAAAATGAGCACACAAGTCTTACGATCTTCCAGATAGCCAGAATCTTATGGTAATTCAAGACGAATCAAGGTAGTACTGGAGGCAACAAGAAGGCAGGAGTTCACAGCAGACGTCCCAAGTGACTCTTCCACAACAGCCCGAATCAATTCCCTTCCACTAAGGGATCTGGGTGACAATTTTGGTTCTGTGACAAGATGCGGCCAGATCCGACAACCTCAGGCATACCTCGGTACAAGACACGCTTGCAGACTTTTCTATAGCTACCCCCCAAAAATTGGCATGACCAGCTGTCTGGCATTGCAGGAGCTATATGCCACTGTGACGCATTTCTCCTTGTCAGGTTATGAACTCTTTAAACTGACATTTAAATTGCATTCAGGAACAATTTCTCCTAACTCTACCCCAGACAGGGTTTTGAAGAGTTATCTGTTGGACAGGCCTGCACTGAGGTCCTATGAAAATCAAACTCGCGTGTTTGGTACAACTTTTGACAGAAAAGAGAGACAAACAGAACCCAAGCCCGTGAAGGAGAAGCTGTTGGCTGAAAAGCATCCCAGAGGTTTCAAGGAACCTCCTGTAACATGCAGTACCCCAGAGCAAGCACATTATTTGCCCCTGCCTTCCCCCAAGTAGGCACTGGGGTACAAATGGCAATAAATGTCCTCAGGAGCCTAAAAGGGTACTTTGGGGATGAGAAAAGGAGAATTGGCATGCTGTGTTCCCTAGTTACTGCTGCCTGCAAGTATTTTACCTGTTATTTCTCAGTTTTATTAGTCAACTAATTTATTGGGAAAAAAATTGGATGACTGTGAGGTCTAGTCAGCAGCCTCGTGGTTTTGTTATAACTCAGACAATGGAAGGACAAAAAAATGTCAGGAAATATTGACCTTCTTGTTGCTCAAATAATTTCTTTTCTTCAGTCTGCATGTTTTGCAGCCATGGAGGGGAGGAGCAGTAAAACTTGTGGGTTTGATCTCACTGTAGCAGTACGGTAACCGTACCTCATATATTTGCCTGCCGAGAAGATATGCTGCTGTTCTTCATGGAAGGACTGAGGATTTATGTGCCTTGTCTTTGTGTTGTGCACATCAATTCCAGCTCATGACTTCAACAGCTACATCAGTTAGGACCCTTTGAAATGGTCAGCCGGAGGCAGCAGATATTCCCAATTTAAATCAGAAAGGAGCCAATCACAGGCATTTTGGGTCTCCAAAGTCAGTGTGCCTTCCTCAGTCTATGCTGTGCCGCTGAACCAATTCATTTAGGAATTGGACATAGCTGGTCCTCCCCAGCTCCGCACTAGCCGTGCTTTTAGTCCCTCGAGGAATCAGATGTCTCACATGAAACTGCAAGCTGGCTTGTAGATAGACACCATCCACGGTGTGACTAAGTGCTGCCATCTAATTCTGATCAAACTGTGCCATTTGAAAGGAGAACAGAAACAGTTTAGCAAGCAAAACTCGAGTTCTTCACAGAAGACTCCATTGTCTGCATTGCCATTTTTATGCTGATGATTTGATAATCGGGCTTTTTGTTCTAAAGCACTTTCTCATGCAAAAAAATGTACAATCAATCATTTTTGTTCACATTGCACGCTGACATTTATTGATACTTTTAATATGCAGTTTCCATGAATAGTGTTATAGCCAGATGAAGGGAATAGCTGACTTGAACTTCTAGGTCACTAATTCTTCACAGATTAGCGCTGTCAGCACTGATGGATGAAGGGGGAGATCTATCAGAATGGATGTGAGGGGTTTCACTCCTGCTTTGTAAATCATGCAGGAAATCCCAGTGTAAACTAAGCCTCTGCCTGTCACAAAAGTTAAAACATCACAAGCAGAGCAGTACCCCCCAGTTAAATTGGCTTTTTGTTGCTGATGATCAAATTTCTTCTAATCCTTCCCACTTGTTTTGTCTAGTGCTGCATTAGTGATGAAAGGCATTGGGATTTATTAAAAGAACATAAAAGCAGAACAGAACAAAATAAAACAGCCCAGAAACTCATGAGCGGGGAAAAGTATGTAATGCCTTTCTGTGTGATCTCGTCGGTGATCACAATTCCCATGGAAAGCCTGTGGGTGCAGAGCTGTGCAATACTCTCCGGGAATGTCCCTGGTTTTTCCACTGGACATTGACAAACTGAGCAGTAGTATAAAGCACTTCAGAGTTCCTTTCCTGGAAAACCAAAAAACCGTGGCTATCAGTTTGCAAACAATCTGTCTGAGTTTCCCATTCTGTATTTTCACCCTGCAAAAAAAATAAAAAATCCCTCTTCTTCCTCACTAAAGTAAAAAGAAAGGTTTTATTTCATGTCTTTGGTATAGGGACAAAAACCTTACAACAAGTGGAGCAGTGGTAGTTTGTGAAATGGGAATATGTCGTCTTTTTTTTTTTTTTTTTTTTTTTTTTAATTAAGTGATCCCTCTTAACTCCCATGGTTGCAGACTTGCCTCCTTACAGGATTTTCTCGTCAGTGCAGGATTTTCCCCTTAGTTGCAGACCTACCTTCTTACAGGACTTTTCCCTCAGTATTCCTTCAGTGTAGGCCCCTTATATTGGGCAGAGACACACAGCTCCAGCCTTTAAATTAAGGCTGACTGATGTATTTTTTGAGACTACTTCCTGTAGCTATATATTTTTTACCTGCTATAGGAGGTAGTTTCACCTTCTGAGAGGTTTTTTTTGTTCTCATCCCTGAGACAGTAATGTGTTCACGTACACTGAAGCAGCTGGGTCAGGCTGAATTCCAGTAACAATTTGTCGTTATAAAAACGTATAGATGTATTAAAAAATCGCCATGAGTTCTCTTTAACCATTAGAGGAAAACACAGGGACTCTGGCCTCTCTTTCAGTAGATCCTAAGCACTGCCAGACGCATCCCAATTTTGCTTTAAAGAAACTATCAAATGCTGATTGTTAGCATTTATGCCTTGTAGTTCCAGTAATTTATAGCGTGATTGATAAAAGAAGGCAAAGAAGAGGTGACAGAAAGATCTCGGTTATTTAAGCCAGCCAGGGAAGGCTTGGAGGAGAGACAATTTCCTTCTGTGAATAAGATCTGAGTAAATAAGGGAACACAGATCACTGAATAAGCTTCCCCTTGGGAGGAAGAAAAGCTCTTTAAGCCCAATAACGGGCTCTGAATAAATTTAGACTGGAAATCATAAGTCTCCTACCACTAGGGCAGTGATGTTCTAGAATAAGCTTCCAGCTGGAGCTGAAGGAGTACGTGAGCCAAGTAACTCGTGGGACAGAGCTAGATGATTACTTTACAAAGGCGTTATCTATTGCATGGCCAGTGGTGATCCAGGGACTGGCTTTAAAGAAGATCCTTCCAGACCCGTGTTCTCAGGAGCAATGCCCTAAGACAAGAGCTGTCTCTACCCAGAAGGGCATTTCTCATTTAGTACTTTTAGGACAGAATAGTGGGTACCAACATATACCTATTAACTCTAAAACAGGCTCAGGGTGAAATAAGACAGGAGGTGGGCTGCACTTTCTCTTACCAATGCTAATTATGTGCCCCAGAGGTATTACTGATTTTGATAGAACCCCTTCTTGTCTGAGGATGAATGTTTGAAAAAAATTATACTAAAGGTTATCAGAGCTTTACTATTGTCCTAAAAAATCTGGAAAGGAGACAATGGGAGAAGCAAGGTCTAAGTTCTCTCATTTTTAATAGTTGTCTCCTTTTATAACTTTCCTGAATGACTTCCCAAGTGTTTCTGGCTTAGGCTCCTCCTAATTGCCCCTTGGAAATTCAAGGACACGTGGCTGAATCAATTTTTAAAATATAGCTGGTCTTGTGTTATGTGCTGGCAGCTCGAGCTGCAACGAGGGAATGAAATTTCAGAGTGTCTTTTGACTCCGTGCGCTATTACGTCTTGTCTTGATGATCCATTGATATGGTTTGCCACCGGTTGAATGGTTTATTAAATGCCTTTCAGCCTGTGTTGTATCGGCACATCACTCATTACAGACACTTCAGGAGCCATCAGCCCTGCAAACAGGGTCTGAGTAATGAAGACCCTTCTTTTTCTGGTGTGAATACAGAGAAAGGGAAACCATCATTCAGGCTCTTGTTCCACCAAGAGGGTGGCACTTGAATTGCTTGTAATCGTAGTTAGGGAGAGCCATTAGACAAGAACCGTATTACTTAGCTTTGTCTTACAACATGGGTTTCAATGGCTGTGGGGCAAAAAGCTCCGTGGGCAGAAAGAGATCTGTCCCAATTCCACAGTCATCACCCGATACAGAGTTAACGGAGTACATCACAGTTCTGCCAAGCTGGTTTTCCTCCCAAAAGACCCAGAGATGGTGGACGCCAAAGTCCCCCCGGGTCAGTGTCGGACAGGGACCGAGGCGTGCAGCCCCGACGCCCAGGCTGAAGGGGACGGAAGAGTTAGTGTGGACCCAACCGGTGTCACCATGGAGATCTCACAGTTGTTTCCATGACATTTATTGGCGTTTTCAATTCTTCACGAGGGGTGAACAGGAATGAAAAAGACAGGCATTCTACTTTACAGAAAGTGAAAAAGAAAACATGCAGCACACTTTAAATTCACTGTTTAAGTGACTATTTTAAAATCTTTACATTAGCTGTATAATAGCTTTTTTTGTCAAGCAGTAAATCTCTGTTATGTATTTTTGTATCCTTTGTTACTATCCTGCGACTGTACCTAATAATAAATATTAGCAGGAGTTTTATTCAGGCTTTAGTTAGATAATAAAAAAAGGCAATTGGACTTAAATGTAAGAAAAATCTGTTTTACTGTGAGAGCGATAAAACACCGGAGCACGTTGCCCAGAGAGGTAGCGGAGCGGCCATCCCTGGAAATGTTCAAATCCTGACTGGATATAGCCCTGGGTATCAGCTCTAGTTGACCCTGCTTGATCAGGTGGTTGGACTAGGAGATCTCCAGAAGTGCCTTCCAGCCCCAGCAATTCTGTGATATCAAAGCAGATACATAAGTAGCCGTACCATCAGATGCGAACCTACAAAGAACCAGGATTTCTTTTTGCTGATGTGAGCGGGAATCGAACAAGATCATGGGTGGTGTGGAGCCCTGCCAGGAAATCTAAGATGTGCTTTTTTAGAAGTGTAGTGTTAATAAAAGCATCCTTTCTGTGAGATCTATTTTTATTTTCAATAACTGAGGGGCACTTCCCACTTTTTGTATTGAACTGCACACATTTTTCTTCTTACTGCTGTTCTCCATATTTTTCTGTGACACCAATATATACCGATAAATATTGTTCTCTAAGGCAGACCACAGAGAACAGCAACTTACTGGAAGAGAAACAACAGCTTTTATCACTTAGAGGAGAAGCAAATGCAAGAGAGAGTGGTACATCATACATGATATGTTGATTTTATAAAATAATTAATAGAAGTCTCAGAACGTATATTTGTGGCAATGTATCAGTATTAGAGTTTTACATTTTCCAGTCTTCTTTATTTCTCCATGGATTTTCCACTGCAGCAGCAAATAAAAATAAAAGCTGCTTAAATAAATAGCTAATGAAAACTTAGCGGTGTTAAAAGAAATATTGGTTTGTTGGGTTTTTTTGCCAGAAAGCTGAAATGTACGACATCTGTTCTTCTACTCTCTGCTACCTAAGAATGAAAACTTTTTTATTGTTTACTAGTCTGATCTTAGAAATGGTCCACAAAACATGCTTGATAAATGCTGATAGCTTCTGGGGAAAGAAATTAGATTTGGGGTATTGCTGGTTTTAAAATCACAGTGTGATAGAATAAGGCTGAGATAATTGCTCTCTCAGACTGGTTTCTTTCTAGTTTAGAGCTTTCCTAGTGTATTTTAGCTGACCTTAAATTGTTCTTTTTAAAACTCATACCAAATTTCATATATATTTAGATCGAATCCCCGTCATGGCTATTAGCTCTGTTTCACACCATTCAAACATCATAATAAGTGGTTCTTATAATTCAAACATCATAACGAGTGGTATTGAGTGGTTCTTGCACAGGTGGAGCACGGATTTGAGAGATATCTGAACTCCTATGCATTCCTATTGAAGTTCTCATATTTTTGATAGGCTGTCCAAGGTCAAAGAATAGGCAAAAAGTTGTGAATGTACTTTAAGTTCTTATATCAATAGCTACGACATTAAAAACCAATAGCAGTAAAATGTTTTCATATAGATAGATTAATTTACAGCAATACTTATGAGTACTGAGATGTTCTGGGCAGAACAGTACAAGAAGGTTCTGCACATAGATATGACCACAGATTGGCATTTCTTTGTATTGTTTCCAGATTTAAAAACATTTCAAGTTTCTGTGCAGTGGTACATACCACACTCTATTGCAATCCTTAGCATATCATGCCACTTTACTCCAGCCAAGCATATAGCGTAGATCACCATAGTAACTGTAAGTCAAATTAGAGATACTTTGCTCATGACTTTGAGTATGTTATGTTAGTGCTGGGTCAATGTCTTAAATTTGTCTAGTTTTACACCATGACAAATTTATTGTATGCACCATGTATTTCACACTGTAAGGACGGAGTCAGGCCCTGAGCTTTTTTAAATTCCAATAGGGTGTTTTCAGGAAGCGATAGCTATACCTCAGAAGCTGTGATGCACTGGGAAGGTTTAGATAAACATCCCAATGACTTCTTGAACCATCTGAATCTCTCAAGCCTATGAAACTGGACTGGAAGGTTTTCAGATTATAACTTAATTTGTAAAGTTTGCATCATTTCTGCCTCTTCTTACAAATTCTGCTCACATTTCCTTATCCATAAAATATCTTCCTGAAGTCACTGGAATGATTTTGAGGCACAGACTTGATCTCCAATTGGAAGTTCCAATAAATGATATTTAAATATATTTTTTTACATTTTAGAAGTTTCTGGTGGACTGTTTAGGTTGTGCAAGGCTGTTCTGCTCTAAGGCACTCAGTGATTAGACAGCAGTGGAGTGCAGTGTGATAGGGTGGCTAAAGAAATGGCTGAATGGAGGATTGAAGCACATCACTGTATTTGTTTCTATCTTTTGACTAGGACAAGCCAAAGAGGAATCTAGCTCAGGGCAAAAAAAAAGAGGTTGTTTCCCATGCACATAAATACCACTCTGAGAGCCCAAATACACTCAGTTTGTCACTTCTGAAAACACAAACACCAGCAGCTTGCAGATGATTTGCTAAAACCAGATTTTGCATACAGATTTTGCAGATATTCTCCACCTAAAAAATACCAAAGGCCAGTCATGTACTGCATTTCTGCTCCATCAGTACTTTCAGGTCTCAAACACTCAAATGAAACAGTGTTTTGCTGAGACAGACCCCAAGCCAGCACCTTCCAGGAGAAAATCTGCTTACTAGAATTCACACGATATTTATACATGTTGGGTTTGATGCAGTCTGTGTGAAAGGCTCCCACTGATACACCTGCACAGAAGTGTACCATTACCATCTTTCTAAAACTACGGTCCACTGCCGAGATGACCTAAAAAAATATCTGTTACATGGTTTCTCCAAGGAAAAGAAAAACACACCAAAATATTAACATTAGAGGTTACCCAGAAATACAGACGCTTGAAGAATGAACTAGTGCTTTGAATGGTGATGGGCATGGGATGTATGTAGGGGTCTAGGAAGTTAGGCAACTTCCATCCTAATTATTTATTTGTTGACATAATTAACCACCGATCAATAGCTTTGGGACTTTTTTTTTTCCTGGTAAATAAATCAAGTAGTAAAGCACCCAGCTGAACCTGTATTCAAAAAGGTAAGTAAACTTCACACTCATTACATGAAACTTTTAAGCTCCTGTAAATAGTTTCTTGTAAAATTCAAATGACGTCACCAAAAACTTTTTCTGGGAAATAATGTGTTTCTTGTTCCTTGCACATTCTTTGCATGCAGAGACTTATACTGTGGATCAATTTCACCACTTTTAGGAGAAAAGCTTATTACCTCCTATTATAGCCATTATTAATACATTATGAAAATAATAGCTGGGTAGCTGTTCCAGGCATTTAAATAGCACCTGCTAGAAAAGCAGTATAAAGCTATGAAAAACATTTTAAGAAGTGTCTTCAACTTACTTGCAAGGTTCTGCTAAAGTGTTACTAAATGCCTAAAACTGAAGACTTGAAAGTAAAAATTCTAGTGTTCTGCACCACGAGCTCATTTCTCCGCATGATTATCTAGCGATTTCGGTTTTTATTTCACCAGCTGAAACAGCCACCCAGGGCTCCCTGAACACTGACTCCTTGCAAATTATCCTGTTCCATGGCAGGTGACAGGAGAAATAAAACCACAATCCCCTTTGTCTCATCTTTATTACCCCAATCAGATCGTTCTTTTTTTTCTTCTATAATCGCTACAGAGTGCCAATAAGGGAATATTCTGATGTCAGCAAATGGTTCCTAAATGGGGATCTGATAACTACTCTATTTGTATTCGATTTGTACATAAATAGTGCCGTTTTTCAAGTACTGTACAGTGTACTCTACTTAATCGGGATGTGCTTAATCAGAAAAATCGTTTAATGGGACATTGTTCAGGGATCCATTTTAAGCCCAGTGATAATTAATAGCAATGAGTGCGGATTAATGTTAACAGTAATTTGGCAGACTGGGACGCTCTCAAATCATTTTGTCTCGGTGATGCCTTTTGTGTCTCACTCTCCTGGAGATTCTTCTCTAAGAACAGTTTTCGGTCTCTGCGCTGGGAACAGGGGGACCAGGAACCAGCTCACCGCTGCCTGTTCCCAGTGCTCAATGGACTCCTTAGCAGTCGTGTTCCAGATTTCTCCCTACTGGAGCAGGTAACACTGGTAATACCAAGTCTGAAGTTGTTTGAAAAAGCATTCTTGCTAAACGATACTTGCTTTTACCTCTTGCCGATTAGCGGTGGTCTAAAATGGTAAGTGGGGCAAGGTTTGTTGGGAAAAAGGATTATTTCCGTAAGAACAATTTACATATCCTGCAGGAAGAAGGATACTGATATTTGGCATTTACAGCAGGGATGCTGAGACTTAAAACCAGGCAAAACTGAAACACCTACATCATCCATTTAATAAAAGGTAGTACCCCTCCCTACAAACCCTGCATCGCTTTCCGTTTAATAGAGCTCTGCAAGGAAAAGAACAAACCCTGCAGAAAAACCAGGATGGCTGGGCTGAGCTTCGCTTTGTTCTGTGCTATTCTAGCTGATCACCAGTGATCACTGTAGTATTTTCCAACGTGGCAAAGCTGCCCCAGACAGCCCAAAAGGCTACCTGAAAAGTTCACCATGTGCACAGCAAAATACAGGTGTGGGACAGCGGTGATCACATTGGCACATATGTTTTATTGGAGCACACTGATTTTCTAACCAAAAAAAAGCATTTACAAGGCTTTTTTATAAAATGGTTCTATCACAACAAAGACTTTGATTTCCTCCCACATTTCTAACTGAAAGAAAAACCAAAATTCACTTATTTAAAAATACCTTACTTTAGGTATTGCTTACTGCAACTCCAGGAACTGCATGAGAAACAAACCCTCTCTCCATGCTGGGCGCTGCTGTGGGTTTCCTCAGCTCATTTGCAGAGTTCACTTCTGATCTGCAGCACCCACTGTGCAGTTTCACAATCACACAGCACACAGAGAGAACGGTGTCCATCCATCAACTAATTAACGCAAGATGCTATTAAGAGGTGGTCTTGTATATGAAGAATAAAAAAAAAAAAAAGACACAAATTTTAAGCATCACCTGGAAAGGGAAACAAAGTGTTGGATTCATTTAATTAAATAAAGATGCCGACAGTGTAGACATTTACATATGAACTAATCATTGTAGGCACCTTGCATCGCCAGTGGAGAGAAGGAGGCAGTGGCGTGCCGTTCATTATATGAATAATTAAGACAAGAAGTTAAGATCAAGTTTTTTCTCTATCTGTTGTGTTATCTCAATACTTTGCACAGCATGAAAATTAAACTGCGAGAAAAGGCTCCAACGTAGCACCTACAGACAGCAAAAGAAATCGTATTTGCTGTGTTTCAACTCTACTGACTGTAACATGGTGATAGAATTTGGGGTCCACACGAAAACTTTCCTGCTCGTTTTGTAAGCTCCTACAGCAGAAGTTTTCGTACCACAGCAGCCACTAATTAGCACCTAAGCTGGCCAGACCTTCTAAAAGATACCCATACCAGCTGCCTCTAAGGTAAAAAGCCCAAGCTAACAAAAATTAAGTTAAGGAGCACACTAAACAAGAATTTCACATAACAGGAGTGCCAAAGCTAACGGTGCGTCTATGCCACCAAAAAGCCTCATTTCACAGTTTAATTCTGGGTTCTGATCTCCTGATTTCTCACAGTGCAGGGAAGTTAGTTCATTTCCAGGCTCTTATTTGAATCTCTGTCCAAAAAAACCCCCGATATGGTTCTGGGAATAGCTCCGTCCAGGAATGCCTCCTACCAGGCATTACGGCTGAGACCGCTCTGCGCTTGGCTATCTCATCCATGTCTGGGTATGCAATTCAGGTTCATGCCAAAAACTACTTGTCTGTTGGGCTGCAGTACATTCCTCACGTTATTAGTTGAAGGAGTCCCTAAGAGTAATATTTATGTTGATGGGAATTAAAGGTCTTGGAGGAGGCACAGGGTTGAATGCTATGTAGTGAGGCGGTTGAATGAGGCCAGCCTGCTCTAGAGAAGTGTGGACCCAAGCCACCCTGCACGTCTTGGTCTGGGGTCCAGAGGTAATGTCCCAGAAAATCTGCATTTAGTCCTGCACTGCAGTACTTTCCTCAGACATCTAATAAACTGACAGTAACCTACACAAGAGTATGGGCTTAGGTGGATATTCTAGAACTACATTATTGGGTTTGAAAATCTCATTTGTTTTCCCCCCAAGACAACTGATGTGAGCCTCCATTCCTGTCTTGGTGACTGTTTAAGCATGGTAGCAGAAGAAACTATCTTGAAGATACTTCAAGAAGTATCTCCTGAAGAACTCGAAAATTCAGATTCCTAGGAGACAGAGAGAGATAATGAGAATACATGTGTTGATCCTGAAAAATTATTTAGAGAAAATACAAAGAATATTTTTTTCCTTTAGTTATGGTGAGTAGCAGGAAAAATTAGTAGTCATTAAGGGTTTATTAATGTTGTTTTATCAATTTGGGGTAAATGTTGGCTTTAGTAAAATGAAAAGAAGTTTTCCTGTTGACTTCAGGGGAGGCAGGACTTCATCCTTTCTGTTCTTCAGCAATAGACAAGATTTTAAAGGGTGAGAATCATCTTAACCAATATTTATGTTTGAGCTAAATTCCCTCTGCCGTTAAGTCACAGAAATAAGCATTTCTAGGATGAAATCAGTCCGACCTATTTTCAATGTCTATTTTTTAGATGTCTATCTTTAAAAAAGGATTAATCGCATACTAGAAATGTCCATTTCTTTCCATTTACAATAAAGGGAGCATAAGCTGCTGGCACATATATAAGCATGTAACCAGATGAATCCCACTCCAGTGTGTCTGTCTGAATACATTTCCAGTTTCCTTACTGTGACTACGCAGTAAAGGAAATTCTAGTCAAATTAACTTCCACATTTTTTTGTTTGGCTATACACATGTTTTAGTGTGATATTCTAATTTTGTCTTGTTAGTAACAAACAGAATGTGAAAAATGTTTTTAATGTGTTTTATTAATTATGCATAGAAGCTGTATTTTTAATAAGCCAATACACTAACACAAAACACTGTTAAAAATTGTGGCAATATGTGTAAACACGAAAATATAAATATAATGTGTTTACTGGTGTCAGGACGTGCGTTCATAATTACTACATTTTCCATGCAATCACTTGAATGCCTGTGCTTTACAGACCCAATTCACCTACTGTTTATGCTGTCAGAAGCTGCATATGCTCCACAAAATATATTATGTGGTAAACGGCTTTAAAGCTCCGCTACATGTATACTTAATAAAGACTGTACAGATGAACAAAAGCAGAAAGTTTAGCTTTGCTTTATGATAGGTATGAAGTCACTTTAGAGATGTGCTTGGCTAGCTGCACCACATGCCTGTTTTCTATAGTTTTGGTACAGAAATGTTCCACACTTACAGGGAGGGAAGCAAAGAAGGAAGCACTGACTTGTTGCTGGAAGAAATACATTTTCCTTACTGGGCTGTAAGATAGGCTTCCAGTTCAATATATTGCAAATTACTAATACATCACTTGCATTACTGAGTGCAATTGACTGCATCGCCTCTTTTGGCCTCCTCTTACATATATAACGGTGGCCCTGGTGCATTCCTAACGAATTGGTGGAGTTACTTCTCATTTACGTTGTCTCCAAACAAAAGTCAATCAGGAATTCTCTTCTTGCTTTCACATGGGAGTTTCAATCAAATTCTTTACAGCAAAAATCCATTTTGGAAAAAACCATGTGAAGCTACCTTATCAGCAGTTTCTTTCAGCAATGCTTAGCCGCTGTATTCTTTTTAGTAAAAGAACAAAAAATCTGTTGTTAGAAGGAAGAGTAGAGAAAGCGCTTGCTCTTTAACATATTTACATTCAGGATTTCATCATTCTCCAAGTTATTCATTTGTTTGATTCATTTTCGCATGGCCTCACAGCAAGATTTGCCATACAAAAATTACCAGTTTGGAAGGAATGATTTTAAGTCTCCAGTACTTCATGCGACAAACTCTAAATGCAGTGTAAATTCAGATGATTGACAAAGAGAAGAGGGAGCGAAGAGAAACACTGCTGTTTTACAGTGCTGCCAAAGCCTCTCTCAAATACAAAGGCAAAAGTGTTTTCGAAAAACTCTTTAAAATTCTCTTGGAAGGCTCTTTTGTTTCTGAAAGCTGTCAGGACTGCTAAAAAGATATTTCTGGAGCAATAACCAAGAAAGAGTTTTATAAGGTTGGAGCTTTGTAAACTTTTTAAAAATGAGACCTGAAAATTTTCCATTGCAAGTGCTATTGCTTTTTAACCACAGTCTCGATAAGCAGCCTTATACAGAATGGAGCAGCAGCAAATTGCCCTGCCTGCTGTTTGGCCTCGATTGCCCAGTGGAAGAGGAGAGGTTGGAGGAATGGCGATTGCAGGAGGACAACTGTGCAAGGCCAGGAGACCACGTCCACGTTGACTTCTTGAAGACCAGGAGACCACGTCCATGTTGACTTCTTGAAGACCAGGCTTGTTTGCTCTGTGCTGGGGAGGATGCTGGTACGTAACGTGGCAGAAGCGTTCCATCAGGAGAACCATCGTTTGCTGAGCTTATTGCCTTCTGGAGAATCTTCTTTCAGAGCGATGAAGATGAAGGCTATGAGTTTCTCATGCGCCTAGGCACGCAGTAAAATACCAAGAGAATTTGATACACCGCCTGCTTGCTAATAAAAAGCAATTTTTATGGAAAACTGAATCCTCCTACCTCTTAAGTACTGGCAAAAGGAGCTTTCCTCCAAGCCAGCTTGAGTCTCTCTGATGGCCGCAGGACATCTGCCTGCCACCCAGTGGAGTCACAGGAGAACGTGGAGCAGCACAGAGGCCTCTTCCTGCCCTATTAATTGATCTCCACTAGTGTCGCTCTGGTGGGAGCAGAAGCAAGGAAAAAAGCCCTCATCAGTCCAATGGAAGGGGCGGCCAGACCCCCACTAAGAAAAAATGCATGATGACAGAGTTTGCTCTGTGGCTAAAGCATGTAATGGTGCATCAAAGCTTTATTGGCTCTGCTAAAAATAGCAGGGAGGTGTTGATGCATTTTATATTAAGCCACTGTGTGGTTACCAGCTGAGTATAAGTCCCTGAGGATCAAATAATACAGCTAGGGGTTTTTTTCATATGGAATTAACCATTCTTTTAATTGTTAACCTTGAAAATGGCAGTGAAATGCTTCCATATTCAGAGATTCAACTGTGTAACTCACACCTTGACTAACAAAACAGTTATTTAACCACAGAGCTTGTGATATGAGGTAAGAAAAAGCAAAAAAAAAAACCCCAGGAATATAAATCAAGAAGGTAGGATTTTTAATCTGCAGGCATCATTTGTCTCCCAGTCTAGGTGAAATGTAAAAGTCCAACTTTGTGTTAACGACATGTTGATCTACAACAGAGCCTTGCAGAGGGGCAAAAACTTCATGCCCTAATTATTGCCAAAGCAGCTGGCTCTCCTAAAGCAAGTGAGGCTCTCTCTATCACCTCAATTAATCAAACAGAGTAACACCAAGGAGGTGCCTTCCTCAGCTCGGCCCTGCCCAGGGTGTCCTCTTGTCTCCTCTGTAAGGCTGATGGTATCAGGAATCTGCATCTCCAGATCGGTCAAGCAGCTGGTAAGCCATTTGGCTACTCTGCTGAGGGAAGATGGCCTCAGGACCGCCCTGGATGCATCCAGCACAGCCAGCTCTTCCCTGCTGAGGAGCAGGAGAGGTGAGCAGCTAAGACCCAGCACCATGCAGATTTCCTTGACTGGAAGGTTTATATGATGATGGAGGATAGGAGGCTCATCAAAGGCTGAGCGAGTATTTTGCTTGCCTCCCTTCGGAGACAGGGAATGTGTTAGTGTGGCAATTTGCCTGTTCCTGTATCTAAACTGTTCCATAAAAATATTGGATTTATTCTCCTTGAGCCTACTGTAATATATGGCACTCAGCAGAGCTCAAATCTCCCTGGAAACACTCTCCATTTTCCTGGCCCACAGCCAAAAGCAGTGAGTATTCAGGGGGACAAATTATTAGAAGCTATTCAGAAAAAAACTTCAGAATTACCTGTGTCTTTTTGGAAACTTGACAGATACCCCTCTTTCGGTACTTAAGTACCACGGGCAGAGTTCAGGAGCAGAGATAAGCAGCAGGATGGAGAAAGTTACAACAAAACATTCAGTGAGAGTCCCTGTTCTTTTTCAGAAACCTTTTAGATTGCCCCCATGAGATCTAACGACAGGCTTTTATAATGTTTTTTTGTCCCTGAAGCCAGTGCTTTATATCCCATAATCTGGAAAGTGAGAGTTGTCTGAGGTCTCTGGAAAAGCCCAAGCCCCATTTCTCAACTCGATGTGGCCGGTGAAATCTATGTGGGCGTCTTTTTTTTTTTGCATTTCAAAGCATGGCACATTTTTTGCAGCTCATCAAGCCTGTAAGGAACAGAAGATCATATTATTCAGATCCACACCACAGTCTTGGTACAGTTCATGCCTGGGTCAGGAAAATGTTTATTTTTCACTGTTTACCTGTCGAGAAGGAACAGAATTAAAAAAAAAATCTTGGCAGAGTACGGGGCACCCAAGCCCTGAAACGAAGAGTCATGCCCCGGCTCAGCCTGTGAACATAACCCAGCCCCATAGAGAGGTAATTACGTTTTGGGAGCTCAGCAGACTGTGCATAATTATACTCTGAGGAGGATTACTGCCTTGTATGAATAATACCGTGATGCAATGGTAAGTGCACAGAGTATGCCTCAAACCTACAATCCAGGCTGGATGACAGACCCCTCGCGGACCACCCGGCTGCCCAGAGTAGCTGTCCCTGCGGGAAGAATGTCCTGTATGAAGCACTTTCCTATAGAGATCTCACTTGTTCAGACATAGGTAACAAATGTAGTTTTACTCCATCCGGGAGATGGAGAAGTGAAGACTTGCTAGTCAGAGGAATAATGTTTTGAACGGGAAAGGGAGAAATACATCGCTCGCTCTGCCTGCGACGTAACCTGTACTCAGCCATAGCTTCTAGTTTCTCCTTTCCCAGCCCTTCCTCAGCCAAGAGACCTACACAATGGTTCTGGGATCCAGAGCAGCTTTCTGCTAAATCTGACATACCAAAAAAGCAACAGAACATCGCACGGTCTGTGCACATGGGCACAACGCACAAAGCCATACCCCTGGGCATGGAGAGTTATTGTACGAGACTCTTCAGGGCTTCCCTGACTCTTCTTGTTCCCTTTCCCCTCTCAGGGAAATTCAGGAAAACCTCTTGTACCACCTGCCAAGGAGCACAAGGAAACCTGTCAGGAAGATTTTTCTGTGTGCTAGACAGGAGGAGAGGAGAGGAAAAATCCTTCTGGCATAGGAGTCTGAAATGTCAGCTAGGACCATACGCAGCTTCCCTGTCGGATATGTGGGAGTAATACGGAGCAAGGAGAAAATAACCCCTTCCACTGGTGGGGCTGGATGTAGAAAAATAAACACTTTCTTGACATCCTTACTAAAGCCAGCTAAATGTATATCAACTCATTTGAGGGCATCCATTTAAATATACTGGCAATATTTGTGTGTACACAGGCCTTCAGAATTAACTTTGGTTCGATACATCAGTCAGACTGGAGTTTCAAAGGAGAAAAAAAATGAAATACATGCCCCAAACATTCCTTTTAATTGGGATCTGAGTGTCCGGCTCTAGGCCACTTTTGAAACCCCTCACCCCAGTGCAGGCAGCCCTGGCCAGCTGGCTGAGCGGCTGCTCCAGTCCTTGGGCAGCATCCTGCAAGGAACACCTTTGTACGAAATTCTGGCTTAGTTTTCCGTAAGTATGCTTTCAGGGAGAAGTTGTGGGCAAGCTTTCGACTTAAAAAATAGAAAATGCAGCCCTTTAACAGATGAGTTTGGTAATTAAAGGTGGCAGGTGCCTAAAGTGGAAGGGTGGGGGCTAAGTGCCAAAAAGTAAATAGAAATCTGAATGGCAAAGTGTAGGTGACATTTAAGCTATAATGAATGCTGTGTTGTGTAAACCAACTAGACGGACACCGAGAAAAAACACTCTTTGCCAGGTCAGCATGTATGGCATGCCCTATAGCAGTCTTAGGTGTCACAGACCATTGGCAAAATAAACCAACCAACCAACCAAAAATATATGTTGTCAATTATTCAGGTTTATCTTGATAAACATGATAAAAATTTTATCTTACAGAGAAAAGTTTTGCTTCTAAAAAGAAAAAGAAATAAGAGGAACCATTAGAGTTCTTGGCATGTCTCAGCAAAATGATTAAACCAATAGGTATAGTACCACACATATGCTGCATTTTAGATTTTTGTGGCACAAAAGGACCACAAGGATTTCAGGATACAGAGCTTCACTGTTGTTTAGGCACTACTTGGGAAGTACAGATTTAGGCCACTTGTGTCTATAAACATTTTAGAATGTAATAGTTTGCATATTCTGTGATGATAGACTGCAGCAACTGCTGGACCAGTATCATGAAGTTTTTTTTTACTCTGAATAATACTACACTGTGAAAAGGTTCAGAATGAAGTCATTACTGAAAGAGAGAAGGGAGCAGAAATTTTAAGTGCCGGATGCACACGCATTGCAGTCAGCCATTAATGGACGAATAAGTCCCTACAATGGCTAAAGTGGATTTAAACATAATGATGTGGTACAGTGGTGATTTGTGGTGAATTCTCTGATGCTTTTAAATTAATAAGTCAAAAGAAATAAATACATGCTCCAATTTCTAAAAAACAATGAAAAGCTTGCCTGGTATACCCTGACTTGTGTGTGTGAGCAAAAGAAAAACAAAAATGGATCTATACAAATACATACTGTAACAGGAGACACTATAAATAATGTGACAGCTCCATAGTATTCAAAAAGAAGCAAAATGTAAAAAAAATAGTGAGGAAATGGCCTTTCCCTTCATATGGTACTAGTTATAGAAATATTGATCCATACTACAGTATCACTCAGTACCTCCCAACAGAGGCTGAAGGATTTCCTTTAAATACAAGGTACGTTTCCTGTTATTTAGTTCAGATAAATCATGTGCAGGAGTTTTGTCAAATACATTTTCAAAGAACCAAACTTAAATTGAAAACTGGAAATTTAGAGATTGTCACCGAACTATGGCTTTCTTCAAGATCGAAAAGTGTCTTGGAGAAAAATGAAGACATCCCCTCAAACAGCTCTTTTGGAAATAAAGGCTAGAGCCTGGAAGTTACTGGTGACACATCCTGTTTCAGTGGGGTTTGGAGATACTCGGCACCTCGGAGGTTTGGTCCCTTGGCTGGTCCCTTGGCTTATGTTGAGGAACCGGAGCGGTAGCTTTCCACAAGTGCTTGCTTGGTACTTGACATCAAACGTTCTTTTGAACGTGAAATCCGCGCACTTGCGTTTTCTCTGCCATAAGCCTTAAAACCCTCTCGAAGCTGAAGCTCTAGAGCAAAGGGATGGTTAAGAGGGAAGAAGGAATTAGATTAGGAGGAAAATCTTTTGTTAGTTATGCAAGGAAGAATTCAGTGTCCTACATCCTCAGCCAGAGTAAATCATTGTCATTCCAGTGGTGACAAGGGAGCTGTCAAATTAAAGCTGTTCCAGAGTTCAGCCCTTTCTTTTTCTGGTGTCTTTTCTCCCTTAAAAGAGTGCTACTGTACCTGAGAGAACTGCAGGTTTTGCGTGGGTTTTACTTTTACAATGCACCTACTTTGTGTTCCATCCCAGTCAAATTGCCCATAGAAAGTCTGTTTATTTGGCCCAGAAAGATCACCATAATGTAAGGGGAAAATGTGGCAGTTCAGCAGAGCTGGAAGTGCCTGTATTCCTGCCCTTCTGCTCGCTGCTGGCATGTGGGGTGGGAAATGGCCAAAGGGAAAGGGCAATGCTTGTACCGGGCATATGCTGCGGCAATCGCCAGCCTGGGCTTCTGGAAGCGTAAGGCTACCGGCCAGAAAAACAAAGCCAAAACACCTCTTTTTATCTCAGGCTCCTGCCTTGCAAAGGTGCTCCTCATGCCTGGAGGATTTCTAGAGGAGAATTTCGTGTCCATTCCCCCAATACATCCTGTACGGTGAACGCGTGAGGATGTCACCCTAGAGATTCATATGCAGGCACAAGTAGTGTTTTACCAATTAGCGTTATAGTGCTGGGTTTAAATAGCTTCTGTTGTTTACAGATGGGCTGTCAAGACTGTCACTGGTGTATGACTATTTTTAATAGGAGCATAATCAATTAAATTGACTACATGTGTTCAAAACTGCCACGAGAAGCCTATTATACAAATAAAGTACATTAGAAAAATCTCTTTACAGGAGTTACTCATTGAGAACCAAAATAAAATGCAGAGTACCATGTGCCATGTGGACATTATTCATTCATGACAACATGACTTTGCCTTTGATGAACTCTACGCTGTACAAAGGGAGCCACTGAAAAGTTACATGTGGCGGCACAGTAGGGACTGGTGCCGACAGTGAAAATATAGTAACCACTAAAAAGTATCTCAACTGTAACTGCATCTGTCACACACAGCCTTGGTGGGATTGGCGGAAACTCTAGGAGAAAGAAAATACTTTGGCTTTACTAGACCATCTGTGGGAGCCATGTGTTTTGCAATAGCTGA
This sequence comes from Astur gentilis, assembly GCF_929443795.1. Lineage (NCBI taxonomy): Eukaryota > Metazoa > Chordata > Aves > Accipitriformes > Accipitridae > Astur > Astur gentilis. The sequence continues at coordinate 4,477,400 of NC_064910.1, read as the reverse complement.
TTTTTAGTCAGAGTCAGAAATCTCTCTCAAGTACAAACGCTAAGGCAGCCAACACAGAGACAAGGCAGCAACTTCAGGATCTGCATCCCGGGGTAACGCGGTGCAGCTGGAATATGCTCTGCCAAGACCCCTAATGCCCAGACATGTGAGATGTTATCAGGTGTTATCAGGGTCCCTTTCTTCCCCACCATCCTTTCAGGGATTGATTTAGATCCTGTTGGCCTTTTTCCTCCAAACAGGTGGATGGATTAAGATGATTAACTAGAAGAAACCATGAATATGAATGCGTGAGAGAGAGAGATTGCACCAGTGTACATTGTAAAACCTCAATTTAAACCCTGATTAGGCAAAACTTACGTCTTGTCTCACTCGCTGTGGGGCAGGAGCCGACCAGGGGACTGACTGAAACGTCCCTATAATATTCCTTTCCAAAGGCAGGGTAGACTTGAGGAGGAAGGATGGAGAAAGAGGAATAGCACACATGAAGAGTTTGTCCTGACGTGTCGCTGGGATTCATTATTCGTTGCAGACCCGAGAGCTGGAAAATGGTCCTTGGTCCCCGGGGTGTCCTGGTATCTATACACAAGAGCCTCTCACTCAGCACCAAGCCTGCTATGCTGCGACTGGGGAGACCGTGATTTCCCACCTGCCTGGCTCTCCCTCGCTCCTCCTGGAGAGCGAGGAGTTTATAATGGACACATCATTTGTCACGAACCGCTGCTGTGAAGGTACCTAGCAGATCCTTTGCAGGCTGGAGGCTGCTGAGAGCACACGCTGTGATTTTCCTCGGCATGCTGTCATGCAAACCCAGCTAAGCAATCGGAGTGAGAGCTCTGCATCTGTGGCTGATTCATGAGTAGTTCATAGTGAATATTCTACACCCAACCCCTTTTTATTTCATATATAGGTGTCTACCCATGGCTTGATATTTTTTGGCCCTCGATTGATCAAGCGGGGCTCTTCAGAGCTCGTTGCCTGCGCCAGACCTTATTAACACGAAGCCCCTTTTTCTTTATTAGGCTGCAATGCTCACTTAGAACATGGTGGTTCGGGGCTCACTCCTGTCATTAATTTAAATCACTGGAATATCTGAGAGCCATACAAACACAGCCCGCAAGAATAATGGAAGTGGACATGCCCTGAAAGCTAAGCAAATCTTCACGGGATGCGTGTCTCAAGTTTCCCCCCAGATGTGGCTGCAAACGTGCTCTCCGAAGTTCAACCATCTCCTGGGTATCCCACGGCTCCTGCGCCTGCTCTGCTATCAAATAAGCTGCACCACAGGAGCTAGGAGTGAAGATTTAGAGATTAGTCACCAGGGAGGTCCCAGACACTGTGCTTAGTAAAGAAGACAAAAATGGATCTTGCATCATGTGCTAAAAATGGCCAAAACTTTACCTTCAGGAAATCAAGCTAAGGGAAGACATTAATAAAGTACATTGATTCTGTCATATATATGCACCTGCCAGTAATCACCACCTCTGTTTTACTTGGATGTAGCCCAAGATATCTAGCTTTCATCCGGAATATAAGGGTAATGGAATGGAAATTAGGAAAGCTCCCTTAATATAGGTTAGAGCAATTTTTATAATGTGTTTCTTTGCACCTAATGTAGGGAGATATAAAATGCCAGAATAATTGTTTAATTGTAAGAGAGGAGGCCAGACTTCATTCCAGACAGGATAATAACTAAATCTTGTAGACACATGTGAATGCAGAAAGGAGATTATATCAGTTATGCATATGAGTAATTTAATATGGAACAAAATATGTGAGCAAGCAATTGTGGGGAAGATGAAAAGTCACATTGCATAAAAGTGCCCAGCATTACTTTGTGAATTAGCAATGCTGTGTGTCATTCAACTGTCGGAAAGAATCAAGAATGTCACTGTGACAAATTCTTCATATGGCATTACAGAAGGTTCTGCTGCGCTTGAGATTAATTCAGCTGGCTTCTAGTGAGCATTAGCAATATAGCAGCAAGAGGTTTGCAGGGAAAGACCCATTCAGAAATTTACCTTTAATTTGAAATAGCTATTCCAATGCAGAATCCTGGACATTAACAATACCAGACCTATGTCAGCGAGCCTGGATTTGATGGCAAACAATCAAGATGTGCAGAATTCATACATCTAAAATTCTGTGTTACTTTTTGGTTTCAGTAAGCACTATTCATTGGTAGTAGAAAAAAAACCAAAACAGAACCTCCCACCACTCACTAATAGGAGAGAAGCAAATGCGTTTTCTTCCTGAGGTTATGAAATGTGTACAAGTGGGTGCGTATATGAAATATGCTAATTTTTTTCTCCTGAAGGCTTTCTTTCATAGCATGTAAAGGATGAAAACCAGAACCGGTAGTACTACAACAGAGAATATTATTGGAATTAAAAATGTGCCATCCAAAACTTACAAACATGGAAAAATCTCAGTTGCATTCAACTGTTGACAAAAGACGGAGGGGAATTATTAAGGTTTTGGTTTGGGGTTTTTTTTTAACCATTTCTACTTTAAGTGTTTTCGGCCATGGATGAAAATGGAAGCTCACAGAAGTCCTGTAAAAATATTATTAATAAAATTCAATTTCTGCGTGGAGATCTTTCTGAAATGGAGTGAGCCACATATACTAACAGGGCAAACCTTGACCCAGGAGATCTGAATAACTGTAGAAGTACTCTGGGAAGCAAGATATTGGAAACATCAGCTGTCAACATTAAGACATGACTTTTGGCGTCATAGTACATCATTATTCAGTGCCTCTGAGACAGTCCAGAAATGAAGGTTATGATAATGATATGCATTAAAATATAAGGACAAAGCTATATAAAACAGTGGCAAATATTTTGCAGCAAATGCACTCTCTTAAAGTTGTTCAGCTTGATTCATCCATGGTAAATATAAAGGTCAAGGGGCAGTTAAACACTGCCACATACTGGGAGTATTTTCTGCCATAAATAGTCTCACTGCTTACCAAATATGAATAGAGGTGGTAGATTCCAGCTGAGGTGATATTCTTTCTCCGGACTGATTGCCACTGCACCTATTCCCGAAAGCAAATCAATCCATTTTTTAAATGTTAGTGACTTCTTATCTCAAACTTATTTGTTGCCTGTTTAGGCACAAGGACAGAAGAATGTCTTTATTTTTATTTGTTCTGTTATCTAGCTAATGCCTTTATTCACTTGTAAATGTCACCCATAACCCTTTCTTTCACTGAAGACACTAATCAAGGATATAGCCACTAATAATGATGATCTTTTATTATCTGAGCTGTCTGGTTACATTACAGCTCAAAATGTAGTTTCGGTTTTAGAGTTTGTGTTGGGGATAAATCACAGAACAAAACAGCAGCTGTCATTTTGAACTAGAGTTTTAAAAGAGGCCTTTATCCAGCCTTTGTTTTAATAGGCATAATAATTAATGTCATGGATTCGCCAGTACAGTCAGGTACTGCTGAGTCTACAAAAATAGAAACTGAGGGGGGGGGGGGGGGGTATTAATTAAAGAGTGTCTTTCCTTAAAGTCTACAAGGCAGAATGAGACATTTCCTTAATAACCATCTATATTTTTCATATAGCTTTTCCTACTGTGTTTTGGGGCTCTATCAGGCCTGTGTCCACTCCTAAAATCCTACCTCATCTAGAACTAATTTCACTCTAAACTCTCTGATAGGTACCCATCTTACTGAGCACAATATCTTTGCTGAAATACAGAAGGGTGCTTGAAAGAAATCCATCCTAGCAGCTAGGGTTTTGTCTATTGATGATGGAGATTATGACCATATGGTGCATCCGGGTTGTATGTGGAAACAGTATTAATCTCAGAAAATCGGTGTTATGCTCCTGATCACTGTAACTATAAGGAAAAACAAATATATACATGCATAAATTTACGGTAGCTGGAGGTAGCAGTTTCCCAGTTGATAAGTAGCAGATATAATGTGTTTATTTCAGTAAGGGGAAGATGCACGGTCCTTTTGTCAACCAGAAGTGAAATCAGGGTGTTTCTGGCCACTTGCTGATCTGAATCACAAATGAAGTAGAATTGGGTCGGGTTTCAATATTCCGTGGGAGTGGTCAAAACTGCTGACTTTTAAAAGTCTCCCTGTTAATTGTTCCAAAGACAAGCTTTAGGTGATAATACTGGGTTGAACTTGTGTGTTGGTAAGAAACGATCCCTTTTTAGAGTTGCAGCAGGTAGGCAAGACCCTTATTCTACGTATGATATGAGGATTACGAGGATGGACGCTACTTGGTGGAGACATGAGCGTGTAAAGTCCATCGACAGGGCTATTGTACGTACTGAAGAAGAAGAGACATAGGCCTCAGCTTTGTAAAACTTCTGTGCATACAGCAGCACCTCAAAATGTGCCTTCTGACCATCATGGATGGGCCTTTTGGATCTGGAAGAAAAGTATGGCGCTGATTTCATGCAGCTGCTGTGCTCTGTACCTGAGCCATTGGTATCATGCAGACAACTCTGCTGAATACTTAGCGGATTCATTAGCATCAGAATGAATCCTTTGTCCCTAAATAGGAGAGTATTTCCTGGCAATGCTGCTAGCAACATCATTCTAAGTTGTTGGTACATTCACGTCTGCAGGCTGACTTAATGGGGCCAGACAAAGAGACAAAAGCTAGCTAATGTTAGAATTAATTTTCCACTATTTTCCTCCTCCTGTTGCCAGACAGAAAGTGTAGAAATTGAGTGGAAAGGAGAGGGAGAGTTTGAAGGGACCATCTGGCTCACAGTCTTGGCCTCCAAAATTGCTGTACGGAAGATATTTAATGCAAAACTGCCTGAAGTTTATTCTATATTCCCCTACTTGTAGCAATTTATTTTAATTTTCCTTTCAAGTCCCACTTCAGTTTCTTTTACATTTTCCTTTTCTGTACATTTTAACTATAAAAATAAATTTTCTTGCTAATCCATTCCTTTTCTATATTTATCCTGGGGAATTGTATTTCTTCTTTGCTACTTTTTCCATCTTACTTAGTAAAAACTCAAAGTATTGCACTGCAGACCTAAAGCAATTCCACCTCCTTCCCAAAGAAATTCTTGAGTTTAAATCCCATTCAGCCTTACAGACTAACTTCCTCTGTTTCTTTACATTTACCCTTAAAAAGTCATATACTATTTTGTCCTAATTTTTCTATTTTTCAATTCAAAAAATCGAAATCTGTCACAGGATTATTTTATACGAGCATTTATTCTATGAGGGTTTTGCTACTCATGAAATCTAAATCTAAAATAACATTACTGTTTCACTGACGATTTGTCAAAAAGTTTGCTCAATATAATATCCCAGATGTCTGAGCCTCATCATGTTTGGTGCTTTGTGTGGTATGGTGTTTTTTGTGGTTTTTTTCCCCACAGCTTTTATTTGAGAAGCTGAAATTTCCTCTAATGATACAATTTCTTTGTATGTATTTCTCTCATTATTAGCTAGATCCATATCCAGCTGTGAAAAGTCTGTAATACAGTTTTTAGCGTCCTTCTTAGGGGTAACCTTTATCAGAAAAGATTTCATTTTATCCTTGCTGCCACAGTGCATTTCATTCCATCAGCTACTTAATGAATACCCAGCACAACCACCTCCCTCATTTCTTTTTTCTGAGTGTATGAATGCTTTCATTCCAGTTAGCCCTACCTTTCCTCCATTTTCTCACTTTGCCTGCAACGTCTGGTTTCACAACCTTTCCAAGAATCTCAGTCTCTTTGCAAACATGAAACAAACCTTTGAGTGGTTTCCACCAACCAGACCTGAGCTCCCACCTAGAATATGTACGTTCTTGTGTGTTCCTTCACTTGCAGCTGAATCTTTGATATCAAATCATACAATCACAGCATATAGATTGTTTCAACCGCTCATGGTATTTGTACAGGGAATAGAGGTTAACTGAGACTCTCTCAACTTTCTCTGGCAATTACCTGGCTTATACCCTTTTGGAAAAGTAATGTCAAACTCAATCTCCCTTAAGGAAAGGTAGTGTACACGTGAATCTGTGAATATACTATAATCACTAAGAAATCACTTATTGCTCTTCAAACTCTTGAATCCCTTTTTGTCCATCTTCCCAGACAGGAATGATCCCCAAGCTTTCGATTCTTGGACTGTGTTTCCCCATCAGATTAAAGCGTTTGTTGTCTCTGGCAAGAACCTGCCTGCCTGCTCCGACGTGAAGAGCAACCGGTGGCCTTCTTCCCATTTATGTCAGATTCCTCTTCAGTCCTGAGGCTCCCTAATGTGCTCCTGCTCCCCAGGAGACAGCACCTTTTTGATTCTTTTTCATAACATGCCTACTTACTCCTCTCAGTAATGAGGCTCTAGTGATGCACTGGCACCAACAAGAGACTCGTCTATTTGTCTTCGGTGTTCTTTCTTCTGCTCATATTTCTTTCTGTACTTCATCCTGCCTTTGTATGTCTCTGGAGCATTCTTCTGTCTCTCCTGGACGCTGTCTCTGAAGGTTTCTATTGTCTCATTGTCTGTTCACTTCAGACTAGCTCTTTTCTTCGTTCTTGCTATCCCATTATAACATGTTGCTGGCTTTTTTCCTTAACGGACTGAGCCTACCCCAGTGCGTGGGTTCTCTTGCACCCAGCCAGGCGTTTTTCTCTTAGTCACATAATGCCAGTGGTCCCCTTTCTTCTATACAAATTTTCCCTTCGGGTCCTCTTGTATGCCAGGTACCTGCAATATCATCTCAGCTTTTTCTCGCATCCCTAAAGCTCTGTTTGAGGGCTATTGTTGTCTTAATTTACATTTCCAGGACCTGAAACTTCTTCTCCAGCAGCTCTGCCAGGAAATATCTTCTATGAGGAACGAGCTCTAAAATGACATTACTCTCACAACTCCAACACCCAGCTGCCTCCATGGCCAGCGCCATAATTAGTATTTCCCTTGCTGGTGCTGTAGCTGCCCTCTCCATCTACCTTAACATTTCCTATTAGAAGAAAAAAAAAATTATCCCATCTCTCTAATATGACTCTTCTAATTGGTAAGCAAACTGATGGTTGCTGCCCTGTTCCCCCATTACTCTGCATGGATTTTTGTTAAAGCCCTCTAGTAGAGTCAGTCCTGCCCTTAATTTGGCTGAGATAGAATGAGCTTCTTATTCCTTCACCTTCCTCAAGCTAAAATAAAATTAAATTAAAAAAAGGCAAAAAAAAAGAAAATTCACTCTTTCCCATGATAATCACCAACATTTGATGTAAAATAGATACTCTTATTAAATCAAATGGCAAATGAATTGACTGCACCACTAAACAAAACCTTCCCCAACAAGAAGATTAGAGGCTCTGCCTTAGCTGACAAAATGTGTGGCAACTAGCCATGATTTTTTAGAATAAAAAAAACAACAACTGTGTACTCCAGGTTAAAGAGAAAGCATACAGCAGATTAGCTGTTCTTGCACTAGGGCACAGTAACAAAAAACTGAACACGATCTGAGGCTCAACTCAGAAGTTTTACCTTAACAGAGGCAAATTTTTTATCCTCTGGATGTATTAATGCAGCATCTTGTGCGCTTCTGAGAACACCATTACTAGACAGATATTCATAGCAGGAAGACCTTTTTTAAGGAGGAGTAGTAAATTATCCAAAACTAGAGGAATTCTTACACAGCAAAAGATCTTCAGATACCTAAATATGCACTTCCCTACCCAATGATGACGACCCATGAAGGTTGCATAACAGCAGGTGATAAATAAGAAATATTGAGATAAACTGAAAAGTGTATCCATATAACAAGATGGCATCGCCTTTATTTCACTCTGATAGTAGCTATATGTTATGGGAAGACTAATGCCAAATATAAAAAATAGTTGACTCATATTGATTTAGAGTTTAATAGTATTTCATCAGTGTAACAGTAGGAAAATTATTCCTTTAGAGTTGATACTTCATTAAGATACTGGATATCAAGCTCCTGTCTTTCAAGATTTAATGGAGAAAATCCACTTATCCCTTTGATCAATCATGGATGACTTAGTCCTTTTTTGTTGAAGACTTTGAAAATCCATCTGTATAACTTCCATTATGCTGTTAATACCTTTCAGACTTTAAACAGATTGTGGAAAAAAAGAAGGAAGGTTTCTTTCAATTCTCACTACCATCAAATGCACTGTGCTGTTTAGTAATAGCTTAAGAAAATTAATTGGGAAGACTTTATGAATCACAGTCAAATAAGATAGCAATAATATAATTTAAAATGATAATACTAAGTTAAATATTTGTCATCTTGCAATTTTCATAAGATTGTTTTAGAATAATATAGCAAGAACTCTTCTCTCTTAAGAAGATTAGAGCTTTAAATGCTCTTCTCACTACTGTGATCCGAGAAAAGTTAAGATGACAACACAGCTGGCTTTGCAGGCCTCCAGTTTATTTTTTTCCCTCTAGCACTTGAGGCAGGGAATTTGTTATCAGATTTTGACAAAAAAAAACCACTTTTAAACCTAAGATGGTTTGCTTTTCTCCTAAACAAAAGAAAAGTACAAGGTAACCAGAAACAAGAAATGGAAAATAATCTTTATGAAATAGCCAGCATTCTTAGGACAGCTGAAAATAAAAGAGAACTTCAAGAAGGGGGGAGGTTAGGCAATGAAACACATCACAAACAAGTGGACAAGACCAACCCAGTGCCGTTTTTCAAGCATAAGAATTTACAAAACATGCACTTTACTGCCTGTGTCCGTATGCAGTCCTGAGAGATTGTGCAGAGCCTCCCTGGAAAACTGCCGAGGCTGTGCTGTTACTGATATTGAAACGTAAGTATATACTGATGCGCTAGCTAATTAAATTAAGCTAGCTCAGATACATCTGAACATGATACCAGGAGTCCTCAAATGATAGTCTTGATATGTCCTGGATTAAGAGATGAAACAAGTGGGATTAATTCAATATTATGTGAGTGCATTGATATTTGGATGTTTTGGCCCTGTTGGTGGAAGGCAGTACAGTGACCTGGCAAAACCAGAAGTGTGTAAAAAAGAGCATTTGGAAAACACCAGACCAGACAACGTGCCTTAAAAATAATAAGCTGACTAAATAGTGGCCATGAAAAGTGTAAGAGCCATGCCTCAAAAATAGTAAGCTGACTAAATAGAGGCCATGAAAAGTGTAAAGGCCGAAGACCACAGCCTTTAAACCAGATGTGAAAACAAAGATGAAAAAGAAAATACCTGAGCAGGAAAAAGTATTTCTTTAATGGTGACCTGGGACAACACTAGCAGCCCCTAATTCCCTTAAACTCACTCCTTTCCTTCTTTATTTTCACCGGGAATTTGCGAATGCAGGAACTAAGCCCAAACTCGAGTAAAGACCTTGAGGTTTGTCCCCTGGAAAAGACAGTATCAGTGCTAGCAGACATGAGTGAATTATCCACTGCTAAACAGAGATGAAGGACTTTATCTGCTTATTATGGGCAAGTACCGATAAATGATTGTGTAATTAAAATGGAAATTGAGTCCTGTGCTGCACTGGCTGTGGCGTGAGGAGGCATGCTGAGGTGGTGCGAGTCCTCACGCTCCGGTGACGGGCACAAGGTTAGGCGTCTCTTCCCAGTTCTCAGCACCCGAGTCAATCATCTGATCATCCTCTCCCCTATAACTTCCCCCGTTACACGCTTTGAGACCTACGGACAATCAGGGAGCGCAGTGTTACCAGCAGTAAGAGGTTTTGCCAGGTGGCCTCAGAGTCTGATAATTCAGGTACACTGGTGTAGTGATGGGAGAGGAGCACTAACTCTGGTGAACCCATTTCAGATTTATCTTGGAAACACAGACAGTCACGCTTTGTGTACTAAAACAAAGGCAAATGGAAGTTGGGAAGAAATTTATGGTAAAATAAAATGATTCACACTGAAGTAAGTGCCTGATATAAATAAGGTATAATAATAACATTGTTATAACAGTGACAGTCTAAGCGTATCAGCCAAGCTAGGTTTAGAGAGAGGTAATAGCTTTTACTGGACCAGTGAGGTTATTGGGGGAAAAAAAAACCAGGGAAGCTTTCAAGCACACAGGCCCTTCTTCACTTTGGAGTCTGGTAATTGGCATGCAAACTGAACCATTGCAAAAATAATTAAAAGAGCTATGTTTGGGAAATTGGTCTCATCAATCATTAACAAGAGTTATCAAAAATATGCACTTTTCATAGGTAGCAAGAAGGGAAGCTGTAGAAATCTTCTATCACTGCTCTCACACTCCAGAAAGCCTTAATAACAAAATTGATTTAAACCCCAAATTCAGCCCAGCTGAAAGCTTAGTTTGTAAAGCTTAATAATACTAGAAACCTTTCTACATTTTTTTGTAAAGTTTCCACGCATGTGAATTACTCAGTCGCTTTCTGTCATATGTAGAATATCAACAGGTTATCGCTCTACCCAGCTCCCAATTAGACATTAGTTTTTCTGTAGCTCTCAGCTGGACCAAAGAAAGTGAATTACTAATACTGAAAAGCAGTCGGCCTTCATCTGGTTGGCAACCAAATGCCAGAACCTAAAAACAGAGCTAGTAAGGATGCTAAAATGTAGGATGTGGAACACGAATTGGGGAAGAGGCGTGTAATTGTGAAATCTCTTCGAGGATGGAATAAAAGGGGACAGTGGGGGAAGATGAAGAAAGTGACAAGGACGTGTGGGTTGAGGATCATTAAGAGAATATCTGCCCTGTATAATGGACTATCATGCCGAGAGCTATCACAGATCAGAGCAGCTGGATCTGTGCAGCACGCAGAAGCGCTGTCGTACATTATCTTGCTTCTGGTCTAGGCAGCTGCGTTGGACCACGGTTCCCAGGCGAATAAACCCTGCCCATCAGCTCATCACTGCCCGTTCCTGAGCTACTGTGGTCTCCACTATCCAAAATATTACTGTACTACAGCCCAGTATAAGCATCCTTGAAAGATATTTATCTAGAAGTGAATATGATAGAGTTAAGGAGGGAGGAAGGATTGCTTTGGAAATACGGACTGTTTGGAAGTACAGTCTTTATCCTATATCCCATAAAATCTCTACAGGAAAAAGACAGCTGACTTTATCCTCCTTCTGTTCCATGCTTTTCCCTCGTTCTTCACCTACATGTCCAACGTCTCTATGGGAAACATTGTACTGAGGAATTTCACGCATGCTGATCAATTTAGTGCTTGCTACCTATGCTATAAAAATAAGTGCTGTCCCTTTGCGGGCAGGAGGGCGGAACGGTCCTGAGTTACAGCTGAAGTGGTAGAGATGCATCACTGGAAACAACAGAGCGATTCTGCTTGATTTGAGCAGTCCGTCTGCTGCAGGGGAGGCAATCAATGGAATTTGGATAGTTAATAATACCAAAGACTGGCTTTTTATCTCTGGCATCCTATGGTTCAAAGCTCATTCTGGTGACACTTCCAGATGAGTTTAGGAGTTTTATCTTAGTTCCCAGTGGACATGGATCTATTTCACAAAGCCACCCTTCAGCTGGAGCTTAACTGGGAAGGTCGGCTGTGTGCAGTGATAACCAGTACCAGGAATGATGTAGGTGGAGTTCTCTATTAAACCTCTGGAAAGAACAGTTTGTGGTCACTCTTGTGCACTAAGCCTGGATCTTGTCACTGCTGGATGAAGCACATTAGCAATAACAATGAGGATGGTACGAACGAATTCAATGGGATATTTGTCTGCAATATCACAGAGCTGATGAAACTACAGAGTCAGCCCCAGTGAAATCACTGCTGCCAAATCCAAGATTTGTTGCAACCTTCAGCATGGTTCATGCATCTAATGAAATTGCACATCCATATCTTATTTCAGGATATGCAGGCACTGGCCTTGACTCAGCTGGGTTTGGATAAGGCTGAAGAAAGCTAATGGTACGTTCCTGACTTTTGCTGGGTTCCTCAGACCTGCTGTGGCATTTCACTGCACCGTGTAGGAATGTGGCAAAATTTCTTCTTGTACAATCTCTTTCTGGACAAGCAGAGTGAGGTGAACACAACGCAGGAAGACTCTAAGAGAGGTTCATAGTCTGGTGCTCTGTGTCCCTGTACGGAGCGGCTGAGCACTTACATGGTAGAGACGAGGTGCGAGGAAACTCAATTTTCTCTCCCGAACTCACAAAGAACTTTTTATGATCAAAGTGATGGAATGAAAGTGGTGGTGCAGCCTTGTTAATTTTCAGCAATATGGCAATAAATAACAAAGATCCACTCCAATGTGCAGCTGTGTTGGAAGGAAAAGTGTTGACTGACTTCTGATCTGACTTTGCTTGTTTTACTCTGTGTGTTATAAGCACCTTCTTGACTTACCTCAGTGGAACTACAGGCACATCTGTTTGATTCTTTTTTTCTATAAATTCCAGTATCAGCACAGCCCGACATTACTATTATACTAGATCTCATCAATTGGTAGGGTGATTTCTTGGCTAACAAAACTCTGAGCAATGTGAAATTTAAGGTTTCATGTTACACTCAAATTATCCTAAATTTAGGTGAGAAGAGACTGCTTAGAGAAGAGTGAATTTTGGACTCAGATAATGTTTCGTCACAGGAACAATATTGGTACAAGCCTGAAAGATGTCAGCCTTAATGTCATGTACATCCATGGGAAACTGAAACCTGCATAACATTATGAAGTGGTAAACCGGCAGGAGAGGTTCATAGCCTCCATTTACAACATTTTCAGACTTCCTCACTCAAAAATGGGTTTTGAAAAATGAAAAACTTGTAGAAAACACTTTCCAAATATTGCACTAAGATCTAAATGATCTGTTGTACTGTATACTAGTGAGTCACACAGAGTAACAAAAGCTTGATGCAAAATTATTCTAATGAAATGCCTCTAAGAAGACTTTTGACACCTTTGGTATGCTTGTCATCTTGCAGAAGCAACAGACAATGGTGTCTACAAATTATTTTTTCACACATTTTTATTACTACTGTGCCTGCAAATATGTTAATATTTTTTAATAACTTTCATTTAATCTTAGTTGTTTTACCCATATCAAATGTGTAAAATTCTATAACTATAGGAAGTGCTTGGGGCAGAGGATTGAGATTGTAAGGACTAGGGCCTTTTGTTGTGTAAATGACCTGTGAAGAATATAATTCCTACCAGAAGGTTTATAGATTAGCTCCAGATTAGTTTTCCAATAATGAATGCAAAATAAATATTGTAAAATAAATAAATAAATGGTAAAGCCTTTGGTTACTCTGCACTCATACGATATGAGTCTGAGTACAACTGTTTCCTAAAGGACACTGAAGAAGCAGGGGTGAGAGAAAGAGGTGAAAATAAATATCTATGACCTTCCTTGGACCATAAATACAGCGTGTTTCTATATTAGTGGCCAATGTTTAGCTGTTATAAAGAGGACTAGCTCCACAAAAGTTACTGCTCCTCCTGAAGGCAGTGAAGTTATGCTAATGTCATCTAAATACCTAGCCCAACAGGGAACAGGATCAATTCATTTTAAGAGCATGTGGTAATCCATGCACGAGAGTGGCAAAAGAGAAGAATCTTGTGGGAAATGAACGCTATGAGGAGCTGCTGGCATTTGCACTGTGCGTGGTACCTATTTACTGCTATCACGGTTGGAAGTACAATAAAAGGGTTTCAGAAATTTCGTACATGTGTCATTCTGAAACAGACCCTGAGTCGCAGTTTAGCCATCAGCTTCTTCCCTGCCACCACCATTTCCTCTGGTGCTGCCCCAAGTCCTTCCAGTGACCCATAGAGATAAGTCTACATCTCCGATTTCTCCAATATTATTTCAAATGACACCACCAATCTCCTTTTCCACCTGGGAAACACGTGAGGTTCTCCAGTGGTACCACATCTCAAATTTTTCGGACAGCACCACTGGTTGCTGATGACGAGTATTCAGGCTTTTTGGTGGGAGAACTGGGATATTTCCCTGACTGTGCCAGGCTGTGGCTGGCTGTGGGTACCTCGGAAAGATGAGCACTCAGGGAAGGCACCGGGATTCCCGGGGAACGCGGAGATATTTGAAGGCAGAAGGGTTCAGTCACAAATTTCAGGAGCGGTGGCCACTGCCTAGAAGGAAAGCAACCGCACAGGACACGTAGTGCTGCTTCCCAGAAATACTACCACGACAAAGTAAAAGTGAGCGGGTGTAGCTCACTAGCTGAGGAGAAGGGTTGAGTTTTTTTGGTTTTAAAGTTCGTACAAAATCTAAGGTCTTCAGACACCTCCATGCACGCCTTCATGCAACCTGACAGATAAAATGCTTCAGTAACTAGAGTTGTAATCTCTTTTGAATGTGCTTTTATACTTCAAACCAAGTCAATGACAAGAACAGGATATTTAAGTCCCTGCCCAATTTAGCCTCACATTCTTGTCACTTCTTTGATATTGGTTATACTTTTACCAGGTTATTTTATCTTTCATCTTCTCACCCACTATAAAATTTCAGTCAAAATAGCTGAAATCACTCAAGTGATTCTGAGCTGACAAACAAATCGTTTAAAAAGAGAGGAAAAATCTTAGCTGTCGTGTGTTTCCATGTATCCATCACTTCTCTGCATGAAAAGCATAATGCAAAATCTGACTTTTCGCCTGACATGGCTTTTTCCCCATTTTGGATTCAATCTGTGACCCCTATATTTAAGGACCTTTGTATTTGACTACCTTTGTATTTGTAATGGGAAAACTTCTACAGCACCTCTGAATTGTTTTTCAGTTTTGTCCTTGTGTGGTGTCAGTTCTTTGTTGTTAAACCAGATTTACACAGAGACTGTGACAGTAACAGCAGCAGCCTGTAATCTGTCAAGTCTTTCTGAAACGTCCTTCAGTTGCCTTTATAAATTTAGTGCATCTGTATAAAGCCCCTTGTTATGTAAAATATATGCTCTGGTTTTGATCAAGTCCTCCATATGCTCAGAGCAAATTTCAGGACATTTCGGTAGCTGTATGCAAATGCAGAGACAGATTCTAGGCTCTCCGATACATCTCTTTGTGCCTTTTTGCTGCTACAGTAATTGCTTTACATTTCTCGTTTTTGTGCTATATTGATGATAATGTTAACACGGGAAAAGGTTGTAACTTTCCTGGTTTCTACTTTTCAGGCTCTTTTTATGGTGTAATCACCAACTGGTCCTTTCGCGTTTGTTTGTTTGAAGCTTGTTCTATATTCAGTTTTGAGTGTCACAGCTGAACATCAGCATTTCTTAAACGAAGCTGCTATTAATAAAACAATGGAAAACTTGGGCCAGGGATTTAAATGAGCAGATAAGACAATGGTTCAAAAATGTCTGCCTGCGGCATTAATTGCTTCCATATCGTACTCTTCTATTTCAAACATTTGAGAAAATGACACAAGGGAATAATCTAGGTTTTGACTCTTGTTGAAAGTAGCGTCCACTCTTTTCCATAAAGCAAAAAAAATTCACAGTCTACTGTCCACTGTCCATTAAACAGAACAAAATGATTCCCAGAAAAGCACCTTGCTCTCTGCTGGGGTTGTCCACCCTCCTAATATCCGATGGATTTATTATACCTTACTTCAATGTAACATACTTAGCAGGTTACGGAATGAGAAGCCACCACCAGGAAGTCACAGTTAAACATAGATATATGGGACAAAGCCCATCTCCTTCTCTTCAAGATTCACCTCTTGAAGCTGGAGTTCAACATAAAACCCACTTGATTTTTACAAAACGGAGCTGGGCGATGTAACAGTGACTTTTCCTTCTTGTATCCCCCTGCTGAGGAGTTAAGAACATTCCTCTTGCATGTACCAGGGACTGGTTACACACCTCTGCCTTTGGAAAGTGCGGCAGACCAGCGATGTCTTCCAGCTGCCGAGAGAGTGCTCCACTGCCAAGTAACATCTTTGCACGGCCCTGCCATTTTTTCTGTTAAAATTGCTCCATTTGTTATAATACAGCAAAATACTCCTAGTAGCCTGGGGTCTCCTCTGGAGGGGTTGCAGGCTGTACTCCCAGATTTACCTGTGTTTTAAGGCCCTGACTGATAGATCTGCTCCCTAAAGCCCTACACGATAACTCACATCTGGTTACAGATGGAAACCGCTGGAGTAGGCAGCTTTCCAATTCCGGCAGGTTTGACGAGCCTTAGACACGACTTGTGGAAAGCAGCGACAAAAACACCTCTTCTCCACGTCGCAGGGGAGGTACAACAAGCTATGACGCCCAGTGAGTCCATCCAGTTTGTACACCCTTTGGGAAGTTATTTTCCCCTCAGAGAACTACCAAGAAATCCACCAGCCTCTTCTTCTTTCTAGGTTTTCAGCACAGTTAAGATTTCCATTCGCAGGCTGAAATAAAAGCATAATATTTTGGCATCAAAATCATTACAAATCTCTCATTTGCCTCCATAAATGTGGAGAGTACCATTTATCTCCCCCAGAAAATAAAAATGAAACTCAGTATCCCACAAAATCTTTTCAATGAGAACAACAACAAAGTTTTTTGTAGTCCTATTGGTAGATGATGAAGAAAAATACCAATATCTATAAATAACACAGAAGCATACACATTAAGAATGGAAAGGACGTACCAGATCAATTAGTTAATCTCCTTACAAATGAAGTGCTATTCCACACTGTACAATATAATTTATGCTTTCTGGTTCTTATTTACCACAACCATTTAGATGTACAGAAGCACCTAATCACTGTAATGACTGGGAGACCTTTGCGAATGATTGAACTCTGGGGGAAATTAAATAGTATGAAATCTGCAGAAAACAGAAAAAGAACTGTCAAAACTGCATTGGGGGACCACGTGGTGATTAGGCGTTTCTGTATCAGGTGTCTTTGAAAGATGCAGATCTGAAATGGGCATGTTGGGGTCTGAAACGCAAATCCCCCAGCTTTTATATATAACACATTTAAACTGAAAAGCTCAGAGCAAACTGTGCTCCCCTGTGGATATTGAAGGGTTACAAGTGTATGTAAGTCAAAACACAGTTGATGCTGAAATTACAGTAGCTTAGTAACAAGAGAAATATACTGATGATGGAACGAACCCAGAAATAACTGATGTTAAATTAGCCTGGTAAATGGGCAATTAGCATGGATGTGGTGCGTACAAATATGCCTCAGGTATTACCATGCTAATTACTCGGAGGCTTCGTTATTCAGACCTTCCTGCCGTTTGTCTTTTTCCTTCAGTTTGTAGGCACATGCCATACTGCAGCTAAGTTTTATTGTGGAAAAGGAAAGGGTACAGCACATCTCATTGATAACCATTGTGTGTTATCCTCAGCTTGTTCAGCGTTGCCCTTCCCTTGATGCAGTGTATGCAGCCAGCTGATGCTTTTTTGATCTACACAGGCAAGAGCTCTGTCGGGGGGGGGGGGGGGGGGGACGACGACAGCAAGAACAGATCAGGTGCGTATATAGCCCTGGTGAAGCTCAACACATTAAGTCTGGCTGATTAAGCTATGTCTTCCATTCATAGATATCTATTTATTGCAGAAACTATAATGAAGACTTTGAAAAAAAAAAAAAAAAAGAAAAATGATGGTCTGATCTGTCAGGACCATTAGACATTGGAGAGATTTTCTGAAGCTGCGATGGATCATTAATGAGTGGTTTCAAACCACTACAGTAATTTCATCTTTATGGATTTCCATTATTTGAGCAGTGGTAGAAATATATTAATTAATTTTTCACCAATGCGTCTAAGTAGCCTTTACACACAGCAGACAAATAAAATCAACAGTGAAATCACAGTTTAATTATTTACCTAGCAACAACTTAGAATCAATACAGCATCTCTTACTGACTGTGAGAACTTTATCTCCTTTCTGTTCTCTTCCTTTTATGTGGCTATCATGCAATCAGGAGACAAAAGACGATGGGATTTCACTCATATAATTATAGCTCATCAAAATGGCCTTCATGAACAATTCATTTGTCAGATTTGACCCCTTTTCTGTTAGAGAATTATCTGTGAACTGATCATGGCTTTTATTATTCGCTTGATTAAGAGCTTTTTCCAAACACATCTGAGCCTGACTGTAGCAAGTACTTCTTCAAGTGTTTGTTATTTAGAGTACTCCGGTTGGATCACGTCAGCTCTCTTGTATGGTATATTGTTTTTGCTGTTTGATTAAATAGACCTCCTTTACGAAGTGGAGACATGCCAAAGAAAATACTAGAGTGCTGAAACTTTCTCAGGGAGAAAAGTGAATGTTCTGTGGAGACTTACCAGGAAATTTTAAGGCCTGAAGTCACCAAAGTGTAGGTATAATGTGAGATAGGCATAACAACTTACTGCTGCGCTTAACCATTTTATTTCTGTCTCACTATATTTCTTTGTTGAAACACTGTCCAGCCTTCCTAACTTTAAGGCCTTTTTAGAAATTATTCCACATTAAACCTCAAGGCTGTTATATGAAACACTTGATAATGGGATCTTAATAGTTTTGAGTCAGTGTCAGAAGGAAACTCTCTCATAGTTCTCTAGGAAAAATTAATGCTCGGAGAAAATATTGTAAATGGTGTAACATCCCGTAAATACCACTACGAGTGACTTTCAAACAACTCTGAGTGCGAAGACCTACTTGTGCTACTCCTACAGTTTCCCCTCCTTCTACCACGCTTAGGTCTGCTGCAGATTTCTGGTTAAAGAGAGACCATCAGTTTTTATGCTTCCATACTTGTGCACCCATTTAACTTTGGCCTTCAGTTTCTCCCAGACGACTTCTCCGTCATTACAGAATGGTGATATGGAGTGCTGTGGTCTACGTGGGATTTTGACACTTGCCAAAAAAAAAGGGCAACCCCCTCCCTCCTCTCTCCCCAGACCCATAAACCCATCACTCTCTTAAGATAAGAAATGCTTTCTGTCTCATTCAATAAAATGAGTAACACCCGACTAACATACCCTACAAGAGGACTTGCCAGTAAGCAAAGCTGGAATCATATTCTCATCCCTAGCCAAAGCACTGCAAATTTTGGGAACCTGTTCTCACGTATTGTGCATTCTCATGGATTATTTGTTATGTCAGTCAGTCACCGAACCTTTAACTTGTAAATTTGCTTCGTCCCCCCCCATCTGTCAGTGTGCTCTGATTAACTCAGCTCTCAAACAGAAAATGTGTATGGAGCCTGAAAAGCTTTTTCCCAAATGTAATCTTCCAACACATTTGCGTAAGCACTTACAAAGTAATGACTATCCTTTATGCCGGGCTTTTCTGAGGTTTCATCTCACCACACTCTTGTAGAGACAAATAATACTCAAGATAAAGTGCATGTCACATCCCATCACTTCTTCCCCTCTCCGCTGCATCAAACAAAATCAAACTGGTGCAATCTAACGTGGACAAGTGACACAGATTGAATGATTCATTTCAAATCAAGGGAACCAAAATAAGAAATAAAGAAAGTGCTCTGAGAAAGAAAAGTGCTGCAAGAACACGCTGTATGTTCTCCTCTGTAATAAACTGTATCTCCCCAGCCTCGATTTTTTCTGAAGAAACCTTCTGTCCTATGAGCACCAGGTCCACAGAAGCCTCCTCTTGTCCAGGTTGGTTTCTCAGGCAGGGCCGGGGGTTCTGCTGGGAACTTTTCTGCAGCAAAGACAGTGCTGTACTCTCGTTCATTAACTTACAGAGTTTCCCCTGTCTGAGGATGAGTCATGTAGTCCGTTTCCTTGGTCAGGACATCTCAAAGACATCTCTCCTCTCCCCTGCAGCTAAATTTCATGAAAGATAAAAGAAATTAATATCTTTGATGTTTCTTTTCTTCTTCCACCCTTTGCCTGAAATCAGCCATGAAGTTCGACAGCTAGAGAGGAGATGAAGACAAACACAAACGGGCTCACACAGCCGGTGTAGGGGCACGGGTATCCTCTCCTTAAAATAATCAGGTGGGCAGAAATGGCTGGGTTCTGTCAGAACAAGAGATAAAGTGCAGATCTTAGATGGGCAACTGCTCGAGTAGCTGTAGGAAAGTTATCACGGAGTGGTAGGGTAGTGAGAAGAAGGCGGGGGGAAATATAATTTGGGAAGAAGCAAAACTGGGAGAGCTGAGCACTACAGCAGTGATCTTTCCTCCCGCTCTCCTATGCCTCCAACTCCCCTCCTAGCTCCCCTCAGGGCGCACTCTACCTCTCCTACACCTTCCCAGATATTTTCCACGTCCCTTGACTAACTCTGCTGCCCACCGGCTGGGGTTACCTTGGTCAGCTTTGCAAGGAATTATCAGGTCCGAGACATCTATCTGCCTCTGTGAAATTTGGTTGCAACGGACTAACAAATTTGAAAGAAAGGCTGTGTTCACATGTACCTGAGGAACATGTACATGTTTCCTTAGGAAATCCAACTAAAAAGAGTGCCAGACTCAGAAACTCACCTTTGACATAAGAGAGAGATTTACTCAATCCAAGAGATGTGGCAGCCTACAGATCTGGTAAAAGCATCATCATAACGATCATATGAGCAGAAGAAATTTTTTTTTTTTAAATTCTCATTGTGATATTTTTCACCTAGCACATTTAAATCAAGAATAAAACCCGAGGTTAGTAGCTGAAAGGTCAGTGAATTGCTTAAACATCATGAAAAGCCGTAAGAGACATATACTAACTTGAAAGCTGCAGAGTTATAATGTCACAAGACACCTTCCTTGTCGAGAGACAGCAGGAACTCACACTCACACAAACACACAGAGTCCCTCCAGCAGTTTGCATTTGGGTATTTAAAACAAATCCAAAGCTCTGCTGGTGTGCATGCATATAACTACATGTATTTAGAGGTTTCCAGGGGTGTGCTTTCCTGTTGCTGACCTCTTATTTTCTTTTATTATGTATCCTTCTTGGATTGGAAAACAAAGACAGGAGATTACAGCTCCCAAACATCGCTTCGGGAAGGACAAAAACCTAAACCATGGTCTCAAGGAGACTGAGTTGCTATCTGCTCTTTTTATCTGAAACATTTTTTAAGAAGATTATTATGCTTATTTTTACATCAATACTGCACTGTTGCCTTATCACTCCCCTACACAGTTGTCAGTGCAGACCGAATAACTCATTTCGAATGCCAGTGCAAAGAACATGAGCCTAATTTGTGTTTGGGGATGGTAAAGGTCATAGAAATTTAATATTCATATTTTGTCACTTCTAAATACAAGGTCAGGAAAGTACAGCACATCAATACAAGTGTAGGAATGAGGCATGAAGTTTGGAAGGAAAATAACATTTAATAACTTATATAACCTGTTCAGATACCCAGATCAGGATGATAGCATAAGACAAATGAGCAAATTAATTGCTTAGCATAAGACATGCTCTATATTAACTCAAAACCCAAGTCTGGCTGTTTTGCCACTTGAACAGTAGATTTGTTCTGATGTGTTGTTTTATGATTTCATCTGACCTTGCACTGCAGGTAATTGAGGAGAGGCAAGTGGAGGAAAAGTAAAGACAGAGTTTTGTACAAAGGGATGTGAATTCTGCCATAATACTTGGCTTCAGCCTTTATCGACTCAGCTTGACTCAGATAAGGCATCCCATCTCCTTCAGGTTTTTTTCTCTGGGTCAGGTTGTAGCTTTTCTCTTAAAGGTCTGTTTTGGGGGGGGGGGGGGGGGGGGGAAGTAAAGACAGAGTTTTGTACCAAGGGATGTGAATTCTGCCACGTTTAAGGGATGCAAAATCCTGCACAGTCTGACCAGTTGATGGTTAAACACTCTCTATACAGACATATCTGCCCACATAAGGTAGAGAACAGGTCGGAACTGGCTCCAAGACAAGTCAAAGTGTATCATGTACAGAAACGGTGGCTATTTCGTGAGGAACCCTTTTCTCCTCAGTGTGTCAGAAAAAGCCTGCAGTCAGCCTGCTGCAGCCTGCTGTTTACAAAGTCAGTGGAACAAGGGAAAATAGTGCCTCTGAAGCACAATGCTGGCTGGGATTTGCTCCATTGATGATTTGAGAGAGTTAGGAAATGTGTAGAGAGACTGGCTGCAGCTTTCTAGCAATTTAGTCAACAGCTTTGGGTATAAAATGTGTAAAACTGGGGCAGGGGAGAAGGGTGTCTTCCTCTTGATGCAAAAACATCTGAGCTTCACCATTTCCAGCTGACATTGAGGTTTGAGAAAAAGTTCAAAGCAAAAACGAAAGTCAGAGAGCACAACTCCCACCACCCCCCCTTCAGGATTAAAAACAGGGAGTAAAATAAAGGGCTTTCAAACATCAGGCACTTAATCCCAGCCCCTTCAGAAGCGTCTAAATGTCTCTCCTTCCCTCCATCCTCAGGCATCAATAAAAGGCAACATTTGCCTCCTTTCGGCCCCTCTGCCCTCGTTGCTGGTCCGTACAGCCCATCACTGGCCCATCCCACTGCCACAGCCCGAGTCTGTCTATTTTGTTATGATCCACCTTGGGGAATGATTCTCCGCCGTAAAAATTGGCTGTCTTTTCTCATCCTAACCAAACGCTGGCCCTGGGCAGCAGAAGGGGCTGAGGAGGAATAGGAAAAGCCCAGGCAAACGTGCAGCAAAACCCGCCGTGTTCTCCACGGAGCCCTTGATGAGGATGGCCAGATTTGGCCCTGTATGCTGTGTGCATTGTTGTGCTAAAAAGACGTGTTGTTTTAAGGCTTTAGAGAAGCTTTCATGAATATCCATTGGTCAGCAAAGACTGGTTTTTTTCCCTTCAGAGACTGTCTCTCAAAGCTCTGACAGTCTGGAGAGTTTCCTCTGGTGAGCAAACTTTCTTCAAAGAAAGGTTTCTAGGGGTGCAAATCCAGTAAGAAGAGATTAGTTAGGGTCAACTGAGAAATCTCCAGCAAAAATATAAAGACTCTCTTCTGGATCCACACAAACTCCTTGTATCTCCCTGCCTGAATCGCTATCACACTCCTAGATAAAATGCTTGAATCAGAGGTTGGCGACTGGCCAGCCTGTCTTTCATCCCATCTGAAAGGTGAAAGGCAGCGAATTTGTGAGCTTTTCTGAGCAAGCCGGTGATGAGTTTGCTCAGCAGAGATTGGATTTCTGGTGAACAGCTTGCCACAGCTTTTGTCTGCCAACGCTATCATTTTGTCTATCCGTCCTTTGTCCCTCCTGATTTCCGCCCGCACTAACACGAAATGACGGGCTTGCCCATTTAACTCTGCAGGCTAAACTTCGGCTTCATTACTATGTATGAGATCTATTTTCACCCCAATTTAACATTAATAGAGTAATTTGCAGAGTTCTTAACTCAACCACAAATCTCTTAAAGTATTATTTTACTTCCTTTGTATGGATCCAGCGTAGTATTTACCATTTTTTCTAATTGACTGTTTATGCTAATGTCACACTTTTGCTCCTCCTTTTCGCTCCCTACTTGGATCCTCGCTCAGAGGGCATCATAGCCGTATAACTTTACTGCTGTCTGCTCCCATTAGACTGATCTGAGGAATCAGCTGTGACCACGGCTTAACGCTGTTGGACGAGGTTGCAGCCTGTGACAATGAACTTCTAAGTAATAATCCCTTACAGTCATTTCTTTGGTGTCTGCAGATTCAGGGTCCAATAGCTCCTGTCTCATCCTGGCTCTGAAGACATTGCCTTTTCCTTCAAGGATGCTATGCCTTCTCTCCCTAACCTGTGACTATGCTCCCAAGAAGCAATGTGAGCTTGAGGACCCCATGGGCAGGTGCTTTCAGCCTATGCCTGCATTCAGCCTGAAAGCGTCTGCGTCGTGTTTGGGAACAGCCCGGTTTAAGGAATCTGCTGGTTGTGGCAGACAATACATTCAGACCTGCCTCGGCTGGATTTTCTTGTCCTCGTGAGCAAAAGCTAAGGCCTTTTCTAAGGAGTTGAGAGAAACTTCAACTTTGTCCCTTAAGACAAAGTCTCTGGGTCTTGGGCTGAGGCAACGTCTTAACACAGGCTTGAGAGTTCATGACACGGATGGCTGGCACGTCTGGTCTTGAGAAGGGGCTCTGAGGAGTCTAGCCTACACAGATGTCCAGTAGTCTTAATTTATCAGTGAGTCTTCCTTGATTTATTTGCAGCTGTATAGCTTTATTAGAAAAAAATAGCCCTTTCTGTTCCTGAACTTTTCAACAGCTGAAACGCTGCTAAGGCTTAAATATTTTGATTTTGGTTTTGTTGGTTTTTTTACTTCATTTTTTCCAGAGTTTTTGGCCAGTGGAAGTGTCCCCTTTTTCTGACAACATTATTAACATGATTTAATGGTAACACAGTAATGTCACGTGGCTCCCAACAAAACCGGAGCCCCCTTGTTTTTGTCGAGAGATAGATTACGATTCAACCCCCGCGTTGTAGCTCTCGGTGTTTAGACAAGCCAGGCAGGATTGCCTTACCAGAAGCCACTGTGGAGGTTTACAGGGACAGCCAGCCTTGTAACCCTGGCCTTCTCTCAAGTTCCCCATCCACTGCTGGATGGTACGTACGATTTCACTCAAAGCATCAGGTAATGGCAACAGACATTACCTTGGCAAGAAGGTTAAAATGCCTGAGAACTTTCTTACCCTTTTAAGAAAATAACTCGGCATACTATTTTAAAAATACAATAGATAAGAGACAGCTGCCACAGTCAAAATCTTTTTATGGCAGTTTAGGGGCTTTGGGGGTGAACGTTCCGCTTTATTTTTGTCTTTCTGGGTGGAAGAGCCTTAGGATTCAATGTCTGCTGCCAGTCAGTTTGTGAAATTACATTTCATATGACAGGAAAGGGGCTTTAAAAAAGCTGAGCAAAGGGACATGAAGGGAACAAAACTCTGTCAGAAGATAAAATAGCTTCAGAAGAATTAAAGTTCACACGTTTGCAGCTGGAACCTACTCTCACAGTGCCTGGTGCTGATGAACTTTGATATCGCAAAGGACAACACCCTTCTTTCTGACTATTTTTAAAAATTTCAGCCACCACAAATTGCTAAAGGTGGGAATAGTGATCCTGGAGTGTATTGCAGTAATAAGACCCACTGCTGTCATTTAGAGCTTGTAAATCAGTTTGCTATAGTTTTCCTCTCTAAAGTCTTTCCTGCTGTGACAGAGAAAAGGCAGGATAGAGGAACTGATAAAACGCTGTCAGAGCCCTGTGACAGACATATACATCTTCTTGTCCTTTCAGTCAGTGTTGCTACCATTCGGTTTACTGGATCTTGTTCTTCAGAAAATGAAGCACTGTTCATTTATTCTTTTATATCACAAACGCAAGGAACCTTATTCATGTTCTCTTGTATTGGTGGTAAAAAGAACTCGTTTCGTATTCGTTAAACAACAGAGTACCTGCTTTTTATGTGTTTCCAAAGCAGAGTGGTACTGTACCTGTGAGCTTCATCCACAATGAAAAAAGTTGAGTTCATAGAGTCCCAGGAATCAGCCTCAAGATGAGTGCTGTCATTGAGAGGAAGCACTTTTCTTAGTAGGGAAGAGAATCATAGACACATCGAGCAGCTCAGTTTGAAAAAAAGACCTTGAGAGGTCACCTGGTTCAAACCATCCAAGGTAGGTCCAACTTAGAACATTTCCTTCTCTCAAACCCAGACAGCTTCATCACCCAAAACTGTTTTATCTTTACATTTACCTACATTGGCCGGTGCTTAGTCAGAGAGGAGATTTTTTTAAGGGAAATATATCATTCCTTAAGAATAGGCAAGAGGAAAATGCCTGCCACTTCCCAAGCACTCAACACTGCAAACAAAATTGGAATACTGAAGAATGAAAGAGAAGATAAACTTCATTAGAGACAGTAATTTTATTATCTGGAAGCTGAGTCATATTAAGAGTCTGCCACTGTCTGACAGGAGCTTAAGTACTGCTAAAATCTGCTGATTAGAAGAGGAATTCTCCTAACTAGAAAGCTATGAAGGAGAGAAACCTGAGATGCTATTTTTGCCAGCTTGACGCTCTCTCAAAGTAGCAGCACTAACTATGTACAATCTTTTATGAAATGAGCTCAGCAAAAAAACATGGGAAGCAATCACATTGCAGTATCTGCAGTACTCCAGCAGGTGGTTAAACTCAATGTACAAAGAACACATTTTCTAAACAGAATTAAACTGTTCTGGCGGTTCTGACCTCTAGATAGTCCTCTCTTTTGAAGGAAAATTGAAGTGACTTTTTAAGTTTGGGAAGAAATGTCTTCTGTGCCCGGGACACAGTACTTGTGGTCAAGAGACCACATGTTGATTCCCCAACACGTTCGGCCTCAGTCTACACGAAAAGAGAGGCTGAAGCAACCATGGGGTTTAAAAACTAGGGAAAAGGGGCAGGAGGAGGAAAATTAGGGAGTGCCAACCACAACTTCTAAAATCTGGGCATAATCCTTCTCATTTCTGTGCCTCAGACTTTCCATCCACAAGATAGTACTAACCCCACTTTTTGGAAAACACACAGGAATAGGGAAGAGGAGTCTAGTGCAATTTTTCAGAAGTCAGTAATGTCAAAGTGCTTTTTTTGATGTGTTCCAGACAGGTGTACTTTATGTGGTGGAGTTCTCTTTTCAAGCTAGTATGCTTCAGGGAACACGATTTCCTTTCCAATCTTTGTCTACAATTCTGTGTGGACAATGACAATGTAAACACTCAAAACCTGAGGTTGGCAATGTTTCCTGGACAGTTAGGAGTAAAATGACAGCTATTCAGAAACCTACAATTATTTAGAGAGGAGAGAAAATTATCTTTTTTGAACAACAGCAAAACACCAGCTACCTTCAATTTTTTTAAAATCACATGTTTATTAACCGAAGGTAATATCAGCCAGATTTACTGAAAAACAATTGCCAGTGCAAGGGGTGGGGGAGAATCGTTTATCCCCCTTTTCTGTAATAAGATAGCAGTGGAATAAATGACATTGGGAATCTAGCTTGTACACAGCATGTGAAAGGGACATGGGAAGAGGCAAGACAATACGGTCACTCCAGCATCCACCCCCCGGGTGGTCCCCAAGTCCCTGGAGCACTGCTGGCACTCCGGTGTGTCATTGGCTTCAGCAGAACAAGTGCCCTGCTTTATAAGCAAGAATTTGGGCATTTTTTCTTAGATGGAGCTTAACTCCGTCCCAATGTTCGCGTTGATGGATGCTGAGAGGGTGAAGTCAGAGCTGGGCGGGAGCAATGCCAGGACTGAAGTAGTTATGCAGGACCGAAGTCGAAAGAGGAGGGATAAGGGGACGCGGTGAAAAAGATGGAAGATTTACTGTTACACCAAATCCCAGTATTAATTAAAATGTAAGTGCGCTTTGAATTATGGGGCTATCACTCCATTTTGGAATACCTGTGTCTCTCCTAACTGCTTGAGACTCATTTTTGAGGTTTATGATGTCCCCACCAGCCTTCGGTAAAATTGTAGCTCCGTAATTCACAGTGCTTGTTAAACTATTATATAGAGAACCATATGTATTATAAATGAAAGCCTGTAATAGGTTTTAGGGCTAGTTGACTACCCTGAAAAAAATATTCATCGCATAATTTATTTGATCTGTTTTGCCATTAATCTTTGAATAAATTATTCAGTGAATAGTAATTGACCAGGTAGAGAAATACTCAAAACATACCAGAAACATTTGCAGAATATATTACAACATTCAGCAAAAGAAAAAGGCAAAATCTGATGAACAGTGTATTTTAGCTTTCCATTGATGTACGTAAAAAGTGCATGTTTGCTTCTTCAGTATGTTTCAGTACAAGTCATCTGATGGATTAGTGTGTTTCTCAATATTTCTTCAAATTTCAAACCCTATTTTATTTCCTGACACCATTTTGAGTGTAGAGCTGAATCCTTTCATGTTGTTTTGCAGGATGCGAGAGATCTGAGGAGATATGTTTACACTTAGCCATTGCTGACAATAGAGTATTGTTACACGTCAATGTTACGCTATTCAAACTGGAGCCCTCTTCAGCAAAGAAAGAGTTTGTACACTCATCTGCCCTGCTACAAAAGTACTCGTGTACTGGGTTACTTTTCAGCTTGGGGACGCATGTGAAGAAATGTATAACCTCCTCAGAGGAGGGGAATGCCCCTCGTCGGGCACTTCTCTTTGGGGGAAGACTGACACTACAAGTTACTCCCACAGTAACTCAGGGAGTACTCCAAAATAGTAAGGAAATGGAGGCGAAGGCACACAGAAGTTTGTTATTTTGATTGACCTTTATGTCTCTTGCTTTCTGTACGTGGAAGAACAAACATGTTAGAAATCATTACAAATTCTCTGCATTACGTGATTTAAGCCTCTCTTGATAGGATAAGCTATGAAACAGAGGAGTAAGCAGTACAAAGACGCTTTTAATCCTGGGGAGTCTCCAGGAGTTACAAGTGGAGTTGGGAGCTAAGAAAGGCTGAGTTTACAATCTCAGCTCCATGCAGGACTGATAACTAAAGGAAAAGAGCCGGAGGAGCCAAAGAAGACCTTGGCCCTAGTTGAGGGAATTTACAATCCCATTGCACACTGGTTGGGCCCAAACCCAGCAGGCTGGTGAGGATCAGTAGGTGAGCATCAGTAGGAGAGCATCAACAAGGCTCTGACCGCTGCAGTAATAAGTGATGCCAAAATAAAAAAGTAACACTGAATGCAGCCCTCATATTCTTCCTCTGTGTTTGGGTGATCTATTCTGTAGTAAATTACATCAGTGGAAGATTTACTTGAGTAAGGCATACCTAAGCATTTAATTGTTTATCCTAAAAGTGGGGATACAGTCTGTCCTCTTCCTTTTTGTAGAACACCTATGAACATTAATCAGAGTTACCTTATAAAAGGATCAAAAGCAGCAGCGCTCTCATTACGGACTATAACTCCCTGTTAGCTGAGGGAAAAATAGATTTTTGAATTGAGCAAGAGGGAGAGAAGCACATGTAAAAGGCACTAGAACAAAATAAAAGGACTGGCCAGATTTATCGAGGGGGGAGAGGAAAAGACACAGACTATGGTTAACATGAAATTATAATGATGTACTAAGTTGTAATTCTTTCTGGGTTTCTGATAACCTGAACAAGCCACTGCACCTTTAATAAACAGTGTTGATGACACATTAATCCATGTAATATGATATCTCTGAATTTTGGATGTGTAGGCAGATCAGTTAGTAGATGTCAGAGTAATGATGTATGGATCGCATTCAAAATGGGTTTGTCACTGAAGTGTCTAAGAATCACTCAACTGCTATTGCAATTACACTCAAACCGCAATGTAAATATGGGGAGGTAACTTATTTATTGTGTATGTACATGTGTGCATGTTAATTTGACAATCGCTGCCTAGGAGAGTGATGATATTCTGTCTCCACGTGGTGCAGCATTAAATAACTGTAGTTGTCCGGACTAATTGACGCTACCTGAAGAACTGAGCCCTGGCAGCTCTGTTTGCATGGGGTGTATTTCCTGTATTCAAAATGAGGATATTTGATCTTTAATTATTTATTTCTTTTATTTTACAGCATGCTACAATAATTCCCCAGAAGGATAATTCTCCAGATATAATACTTAGTATAATACTTCATTCTTGGTTTCTCACAGAAGCAAAAACTATTTCTTGAAGTAACTTTTTAAAGTTCTTAGCCTGCACTCTTACAGCTGAAATATAGAAAGCAAGAATTAAACCCACAGGGTATATTAGAAGAATTACACTAGTTCACTGGAATGGCATCAATTATTAAGGACAGAGCCTGTGTGTTAGATTTATGCAGCTAAGAAGAGAAAACTTGGAAAAAGTAAGTCTCGCAATATTCCATATTCCACAAAGTGTAAATTAAAAATGAAGACTACACCATGGAAAATATTACTTTGAATGTTAATTGTAATATAAGAATAAAAAGGAGCTGGAGGATGATAGTGTCTTTGTTCTGGGCAGGATTTACTTGCTCAGACCCACCACTAATATCAGTGGAAAGCCTATGGCTAAACTGTTATGAACTGTGCTGGAAATTAATGTCAGGAAGAGTAGCACTGCAAGATACCTATGCATCAACCTGGAATACCCTGAATGCCACATAACCACTGGGCATTATTCAAAACCCAAATAATTGTTGAGGACCCAGTTAAAATACTCCCATTCTTTCTCATTAGCTTTCTATGAGCCTGAATCTTCATAGTATAAAACAAGTGAGAATACTTTGGGGAAAGCAAGCAGTTCTTCAGTGTTGCTGAAAGTGTCACAACCTAGCCCTCAATCAACTAGGGCCGGTACTACCAAAAATAAGGCATATCTTACACAATGGCATTTATTCTAGATAGCTCTCCTCTGAGCCATCAGCTCTCATGAATATCTGTGAAACCCTCATGTCGAAACCAAGGCACTATGCTGCCCAAATTGGATGATAATGTTATAATAGTTGTTGTTTTGACATGATGGTTGTTCTTTATTGCACTGGAGATACGTAGTAACTGTCATGGACTGTATAAATACGTTACAAATAATGACCCAACACACAAAGTCCTTACTCAGTTATTATTCAGGCAAAATTCTTTTGTTCTCATATGTAAAGCTGGATTTGGCCCCAAAAGCACTTATTCTACAGAACTGTTATTAGAAAACAATCACTGCAAATGCAATTATTTTCAGGACAGCACAGCAAAGAATGCCCTATTCCCCAAGCACAGATCAAACCCAATAATTAGAAAAAAACCGAAGAACACTCCAGAATGATTTGGTGAGTAATCACAAGTAACAGAAAACACAATCTATGCCATTGTATATTATTCCACTTCAAACACAATGGCAAAATGCAATACAAAAGCAAAGACAAGGCAGACAGGGAAACATAGGTTGTGTCTTATTGTCAGTGTGTATAAGAAATCACTGGTAAAAGGCAGAATATGTAAATACATATCTTTTAAAAGCTGAAAGAACGACAGGGAAAATGGCATAATATTCCATGGGTTGTTTCTGTCAGCATACAATTTTCAGAAAGATGTGGTTTTATGTAATCTGCTCTTTTGGGAATTTTCTTTTTTCAGATTTTGGCTGTGATAATGCTTCAATCAATTTAGATCAAGCCACAAGGATTCTGTGAACAGCCTGTTCTTATTGGAGATCCCCAGATCATAAGTACTTGTTCTTAAAACCATTTAATTATTGCAGTATTCTCCACTGGAGCCTCCCTACCAGTTCATTAAAGGCCAGCCTTAATAAGCTGTTACCACAAAGTTATCGTAAATACCTACTTTAAATACCGGACATGGAAAATGGCTAATGACTCAGATACCACTGAGTGTGAACACTTAAAAAAGCGGCCTGTAACACTGAGACCTGGCCAAAAAACAACGTCTGGGATTTGCTGGAAATTTCCTTCTCTTTCATTTGGTTCTAGTCCCAGCTGAACCCCTGGGAGGGCGGGTAACCATTAAAGCTAAAGGGCGATGTCGGTAGAGGATCGAATCAGACATCGACAAAGCTAGGACACAAGGAGAAGTGAAAATGTGTCCCTTAGGAATATGTTGCTCTGGATGCTCATCCAGCCAGCTCCGACACCGGTGTGAGAGATGCCAGGGCAAGGATACCCCCGAGGGACTGCAGCCATTGGCGACCCCCAACAAAGTAGAAGAAAGCCGGTAAGAAGCAGAAATTAGCAGAAAGAAATCAATGCGCGTGGAGCAGCAGGCAGAAAGCATCACGTACACAGACCCAAACCTCCTGCGCTGCCTGCCGCTTCTCAGAAGGAATTGGGAAAGTCTGAGTATAAACACAGGAAAAATAAGGGAATTTGGCATAGGATGGGAGAGAAGTGTTTGACTGAAGTTGAGCCTGGGAAAGAAAAAGCTGTTTACTTAAATGTTTGATTACATTCTCTTTTTTTTTTTTTCCCAACAGCAAAACCAGTGATCAGAAGGTTGAGTTAATGAAGCACAATAATTGTGTTATTGCATCAAAAAGACTAAATTAAGTAAAAACTGCACAAGGCAAGGCTGTTTTGCCTGCAATGGCTCCCAGTAGCAGCAGCAGGACCGGAGGACATGTGTTGGTACTTAATATTGGAACCAAGTATGAACCTACAATGTGAAAAGAGGGTGCCTGATGTCACCCACCAAGCTGAGTGTGCTCTGCCAGGTAAGAAAACTTGGATGTTGCTGTTTAGGAATGAGGGCCTAGGACTAGCACAAGGCTGGGTCTTGGTGTGCCAGAAAGGAAGAAGGCACTGGGAGGAAATTCCTAGAGTTTGGCTTGCTGCCTTTGCAACTGTTGGGCAATGAAAAGGGTTAAGGTGCAACCTCCGCTTCAGCAAGAAGATACTGCAGCAGTAGTTGCTGTGCCAAATATTTTAACTCCATTTCTTGATGACAGCAAGTCCACTGGGAACCAGTCTGGCTTTCTAAGCCACTGACATAGGTAAAACCAGTAGCAGGACTCTGCCTCCTTTGCTGCACTGCAGATCTGTCTTTAAATGGTTTTCTGTGAAATTAAGGCAGCAGACTTGGTGATCAAGGATCTCACTTCTAATCCTGCTTGCTCCATTCTTGTGAACTGGTTACTTTCACTGCCAACCATATATTCATTCCTCCTATGGTGATACTACCATTCATTAAGAACTGAGTAATAGGACAGAAATCTGCTTCAGGATAAATATTGAAACCTTCTTAAGAACTGTCTGTACCTAACGGAGCAAAGAAAAGTCATCCAGGATAATGCAGATTGCTGCTCCTTGAAGTGCATGGGGGAACAGTCACTGCTTTGAAGCTGGGCTCTTGCTGTATTCCTGTTTTCATGTGCCCAGCAAAATCCCGTGGTAATGCCCACAAAGAAATTCCTTCTCAGTGTGAATATAAAAGTGAGTGTCAGCCTCCGAGGGAGCAGCCGACGGCATGCGGGAAGCTGACTGACTCAATGGTGGGGTAGTGTGGAAGTGATAAAAATGGGAATAACCAAATTAATATTTAAGGCCACTTTACATGCTATGATCTAACTTTCTTTGAATGGGAGGTACGACTGTTCCCTGATCTCCCCAGGGAACAGGTAATACATTCAGCATTTTGCCCAAAAGTTTAATAGGCCTATGAGAATCACCTTAGTCTTAGCCAAAAAAATAAGTTAGCCAGCTGCTACCCAAGGCTGGACGCTGAAAAAGTCAAGTCCACATGAGCTTTAGGCACAGTGGAGCAACGCTGGGAACCACAAGGAGATTTTGCTGCATCCTAAAGGTGAGTATGGGTGGAAGTATCTGCCATTTCTGTAAAAGTGAGAAGGTTGCATGTGTGAAACACAGGTCCACTGCTCTGAACTTTCTTTGACTGCAGGTTAGATGCCAAAACAAATCTTTGAAGGCCTGAGCACCTTGGACCCTTGGATGTGTTTCAAAGCACTTTTTCCCCGCAAGCCCTATTCTCACCGCACTATTCTTACTGACAGACTCTAGACTTAAAATCTGAGGGAAGAATAGGAGAAGCATTACCAGAAAGAACTGGTTTTGCTCCGATAGTGGTGTGAAGAGCCAGACTGCTGGCTTTCACCTGCCTTTGCATATCTGCCTGATAATTATATCTCAGTCTTTCTCTCCCCTAGCACTGTCTCATCAGCCTGCCTAATTCTTAAATTTCTATATGACTTCCCATTGTACCAGCATATCTGAATTATCACCCCACATTTCTGAGCTGCCACTCGTAAGTTTGCAAGTACAACCTAAGGGACTGGCTTCCCATATGAAAACATGCAGTGCGGTGTTCTGTACAAGAAGTAAATAATTGGTTTTTAGGTTTTAGTCTTGGATACAAGGAGATACTGATATAATCTATTATGACAGAGCTTTAATTTTCACTACTATCAATTAAAAGCACCACTCTTAATAAATCAGGGATGAAGACTCTTAATAAACAGTAAGATAAAAAAATGACTTATCTTGTCTTTCA
Organism: Astur gentilis; assembly: GCF_929443795.1. NCBI lineage: Eukaryota > Metazoa > Chordata > Aves > Accipitriformes > Accipitridae > Astur > Astur gentilis. The sequence continues at coordinate 4,443,650 of NC_064910.1, read as the reverse complement.
TTTTGATGTATGTACTTAATATTCTCTTTCATCACTGTAAGGAGATAGTGATCTTGCCAAAAGCAGAGAGAGGGAGTAGGACTGATAAACAGCCACCGCTCTGCAGCAAGCTGTAGAGTTTCTTTAGCTGCAAGATGTTATTAAAACTGTACCTTCAGCTTCTAAAAAAATTTAATCTAGATGCCTTTTGGGGAGAGGCAGGCAAACATTGAGCAGTGGGCTGTCATTCTCTTTCTGTAGTTCCCACAGCATAAAATAACTAAACCCAATTAGATCTTCCATGCAAAACGTCGGCAGTGACTGATGTATGGTGGGCTCCATGGCTGACTCGGCGATGCTGTTCGGATGGTGAGAACCTGGCGGTGCTGAGACTCAGCTTTAGCTTGAAGAAAAAACTGGTAATAGTCATCCTGAAGATACCCTTGGGAATAGGTGACTGGAGAGACTGGATGAGGTTGCTGGCTGAAGTCTGACCTACTTTGGTAACGACCAAGCAGCTTTACTCTCTGGATGTTTCATAGGAGCTGGTAGGTTCATATTGTGTCCAAACTACTACACAGGCTGAAAGTAAACAGAGAAACTCTGAACAATTGATTGGTTTGATCTTCCTAACAGAAGCTCTGATTCTTCAACTCAACAGTTTTCTTCAATTAATTGGCTCAAATGAGCTCCTCTATAATAGGATTTATGCTACAATCCCTTTAATTGTGATGATAACTTTACAATACTGACACTGTAACCGTGATTGAAAATGCACTTTCAAGTCCCTAACTTCACACACTTCTGTCATGAGGAAAAAACCACCCAATCTTGTAAAATGAAGTTTTATTGTTATTTAGCACTTTTTAAATACCACAGCTTGACTAACGTGCTATCGGGGAGTAGGGAGGGCTGGCTGTTCCCTGAAGACCAGGGACCTGAGGCTTAGTATTGTCCCAAGGGAGGTGAGCAGGGCAGGTCCAGAGACAGCAGCCAGCTTGGACCAAGAGTCTGGATCATCAGACAAGTTGTGGTGAGGAGGTAGGTACACGGTGAAGCTCAGAAGTCAATCGAAAGGTTGAGATCGGGTCTGAAGAGGGTAAACAGAGTCAGGCACAGCCCGGTCATCTCCCAGGCAAGCCCATAGTGACAAGGAAGGTCCTAGGTCAAGCTGGGATGTCAGTCCATGAGGCAGGGTCCAGATCAGCAGGTCCCATGGCCAGGCAGAGACTTGGCTGTGGCTGAGCCGGACACCAGCATTCCTGCAACATAATGGGCAGAGAATGGGTGCCCGCGGTTAATTAAAGAGAGCTCCTGGGCCCATGGGCAGGGGTGGGGAAGAAAGTCCCTGGTGAGGCTGGTCGGGGCCCAGTAAGGCATCTTAGTGTCCACAAGGTCCCGACAGACTTTTCACCATGCTCTTAACAAACGACGAGATGAATATTACAAGTATCCTCTTACACATTTGTATTTTTGCAACATATGTCACAACAAACAAAAATAATCTCTTTAAAAAGCCTGCTTCCCCTACAAAGAATTTTTCAGCCTGACACTCATGAATCTAGCTTAATGTGTTTTGTTATTACTTATTCATTCTGTAATGTCCTTTATCTATTAACCAATACTGTCAGCGCATCAGAGCAGGGTTCATCTTCCATTATGCTACTTTGACTCCCATGAACAACTACCTGAAACCAGTGGAACCAATAAAGATACCTACATGCAGCAAATCAGCTACTGCACGTCAGTGCCCATCTGCACTTATCAAAATGGGAAACTTCAAATCAGGCATCACAGCAGTGGAGTGACGCCAGCTCAGGTCTGCAAGCAAACTAGTTGTGTTAGTGCGTTTTAGCTCGGCTACTTCCAGCTGTAGTCTGGAGATCTCTACATCACCATAAAGCCATATTCCACAGAGCCTTGCTTAGACTAAGAAACAGCAAGGGGGTTTTTTGCTTTCTTTGTTTTGCTTTGTTTTGTTTTGAATACTGAGTTTGTTTACTCATTCTGAACACCAGCTAAAATTCAATGCTTTTCCAATCAACAGCTTTGATTACTATGAATTTAAAATTCAGTTGCCGTTCATAAGTCTATGAAGGACTGTGTCAGAAGCTTACCTCAGCTATCTACGCTATACTTTCTGTAAAAAAGGCTGTCATCCAGACAGAGCCTGTAGAGACTCGTATTATATGTGTAGTGATTGCAAGTACAGAAATCCAAACATTTTAACAGAACAGTCTTTAATGGCTAGATGGTAGGGCATTATATCCAATGCCATGTCCAAAGTGAAAAGATATCACCTAATTTTTATGAAACAGAAAGAAAAGTGATGAAAAATCTATTTTAACTCAATGTTCGCAATGATAAATGTTGACCTTCAGGACACAACCGCACGTTTATCTTTCTGCCTTTGCTTGAGGCAAGATGACTGGGTAAGTCACAGCACGAGGAAGGATGTGTTTGGGATTTGTGGGAATGTTTGATGTTTGATGGGGACTTTTGTCAGTTCAATGCAATAGTCCTCCTCTTTTTAACTGCGGCATGTGCAACCAGGTGTTCAGATAAGACTGTTGTCATAAGCTTAGATGTAAATATCTTAAAAGTTAAATAGCTGAAAAGTAAAAATTAGAGGCATAAAAGTTAACACTATGTGGAATAATAGGAAGTGTTCATGTGCACAAGAGGGTTTGAGTTACAGCTGCTGGAGGAAACACAGCTCTAAGCCTCACACTTAGAGAGGAATATTTACCAATTTGTTTTATTTTCAATTGCAGTGTATATTTCTTATGAAAGAGAAAAGTCTAATACATCAGTGGTGAACAACACGACAGATACAGATTCTTTGCCACTACATTCCTCCAGTTTTACACCAGGATAACTCCATCTATTTACAGTATATTTCTTACTGAAAAAGATGGTTACAACCCATAAAAATAAATTTCCTAGTATTTTCTGTTAGAAAAGATCCTTGGGACATTTTCTGGAGAAGCTCCTGCTGCTGGCATTAGGCAGACCTTTCAAAACCAGCAAGCTTCTGGGCTCAGGAAATACCCTGTGAAATTCTTTTCAGGTTAAGGTGGCACTTAATATTTTTTAAAAAATATATTCAATTCTCTTGTTTGCCGTCAGGTAAGGCAGCACAGCACAGTCATGCTCTGCGGGAGCAGGCGGCTCAGCAGCCCAGCTTGGTGCAGGGTACCAGTTTCTCCTTTGGTTAGTCTTCATATCAGGTGGCAGCAGTTTATTTGGAAAGTTCAAGCTCAGATGATGCTATCTGCTGATGTGTTGCTAGGCTTCCTATTGCCCCCTACTAAGACGATGGAGGGAATTGTACTAAACCCAAACCCTCACAGCGAAAGAACTCTTCAGCATAAGTTGCCAAATAAAAAAATTGGAAATCAGCAAATGCCAAATGTAGGTTTTCATGCTGCTTTTACATTTTCTGTATCTATGATACAGTCTTAATTGCTCTGTAACATCCCATGTTTCCAAAGACACCTGCTTTATTCAACACACATACCAGATGCTACTCAGGGAATTCATATGTAATTGTGCAGTTAAAGCAGCTATTAGGAGGTTTGCTGAGAGCAAGGTAGAGGACTTTGGGAAGTAAAGAAAGGCATTGATGTTAGAGCAGGTGAACCTGATATTAAAATGATCTGTATTTCCTCCATGTCTTTGCAGACTTTTGGAAATCATAAAACAAATCACACGAAAATATGAACAGCCAGAAAAAACCTCTGGGTTCCTCTGTGGTTGGACTCAGCTCCATATCACTGGGAGTGACTGGGAACAGAGCTGACCATTTCCTATTTCATTTTCCTATTGACGTCTGACAGCAGGCCAGTGATGCAGAAGCACAGAGCTGCGAACTGGAAGGTTCTGTCATTATTCCACAGGGGCAATGACTATTCTGAGGGACGGGTACCCACTGTGGGGCACCTTACAGCCTGGTTCTTGTGCTCCACTTGCATACGCTGAGAGGCTTTTGGAGAACATCATGGCTCATTTCAAGCCTGCATTTCAAGCCTCAAGTTTACACTGGGTACTGAGTGGTACTAAGTGGAAAAGATTGTATGTGCCTGGACCTCATCCCACCCTTGGCTAGGGCAGACACCAAAACCCATGAGCTGGGAACGTTCCCAAGCCGCAGGAGGTAGTCATCATCTGAGTGAGTGGTGATAAGAGCCTTTAATCTCTGTCTCCTTGTTTATATATGTGGACTTTTATTAGAACAATTTATGGTCATGAAAGTAGGACATCCATGAGTGGGCCCTCAAAGGACGTGGAACAGACAGGGCTTTGAAACAGGCAAGTCAGCCCTGTGTGGGAGAAGGGCAGAATCAAGCAGGACAACGAATTGCGGTTGCAGGTAGCACATCAGTCTGCATTACCTTTCCACATTGGCCTTGAGGTTACATGGGAAGAGAGAACATAAGTGGAAAGCATTGGGAGACAAAAGGAAAACAGAGCAGGTGAAGGAAATGGAGCACCGATGAAGAACAGAATAGGAAGAAGATGTAAAAGTGACGGAGAATACGGCTGCTTCCCCTTCTCTTTCCCTACCATTAACCAAAAAATGTCCCGTGTCATTTTGATGTCTAAATGTCTGATTACCTTCCCGTTCATTATGTTGACTTTGTTCCTGCTTTCCCCACCATGAAAAAGCAAAAGCCACAGCACTGCTAGAATACTATAGGGAAACATCAAACTGGGGCCAAAGCAACATCAAAGACCCACTCAATGGATTCTTGTAGTATCAGAATAAAACCCTACTCTTGCTGGTGAGCGCTTAGGCTGAGTGATCCCACTGGATTATCTGTGTAAATGAGTGTTTGTCATTGCCCACAAAATCTCACAGCTGAGTCCATATTCAAAACCTGTAAAATGTACACGGTAGCCTACAAATAGGAGAGCAGACAAAAAGAAAACCCAAACAAACAAAACAAACCTATATATCTAGTGTAAATTTACATAACTCCACACGGACTTAACTGTATTAATTTGCACTAGTTGCAGATCAGCCTGAGATCCTTCTACCTGAAGCTTACAGATGAAAAACCTTTTTCTGCATTTCTTGCATTCCTGAAATTCACATTAAATTAAGAATTTATGAAAGGAAAGCTTAAAGCCTAAATTAAACCATTAATTCTCTCTTGTGCTAACAGATCATAGCAGATTAGGGGGGAAGGAAGCAAGACAAGGAACAGAAGGAGATTATTTTTATGAAACATAAATTATCTTTGACTGTACACTCCTTGGGAGGTGGGGGCAGGCCATCATTGATTGTTTCTTAAAGTTGTTGGGTGTGGAAGTCCTGGAACAGAGACTAATGGTAAAACCTCTGCAGTTTTTTCCTCTTATTATTAAATCATCAATAATATGCAACCCGAATAGCAGCTCTGAGAAAAAACTATGTGCCCCAAAGCTTCTGTATTTTTTCTAACTGCATTAATTGCTCTAATAAAGGATATTATTATCTCCCCACAAACATTCCTCAGTAAGAAGCAAACTGCATGTGTGTACATATGTTCTTAATTATCTTAGTTGTCTTGCTGGAGCTGTATATTTGCCTTACAAGAGAAGTTTGCAAAGCAGCTCGGCAGTGGATATGAAGGAGAAAGGTAGGATGAAAGGAGAGTGAAAAAAGAGGGATGGAGACTCTGTGGATGCATTTTTGGTTCTGCTAGCAAAAATCTAGGCAATCACCTGAAAACCTGGAAAAGATTGCTGAAGAAGGAGTGGGGGTGGGGGAACTGATAGTCGTTCTTGGGATAAGGAGGAACTGCTGCATTTGGTCTGACTTTTTTTTGCTGTGGAAACTGTATTTGCTGGTCACTGGGAGAAAGGGAACAACTCCTTTTCATGTCTCCATGACCAAGGCATCCAGCCTGGAGGTGCCAGAAGTAGGGGGTTTGGTGGAAGGCGAGGGTGGTGGCAAATATCACTTTTGGGGAGGGCCGAGGAAAGCAAACTGTCACCACGAGCTGCAGAGGGGTGTCAGGAGAAGAGGGCAGGGGAGATGGTCAAGAGAGGAATCTGTCTGGCTGAAGGTGAAACCGGTGTTGTGACCAAGGTGACAGCTTGTGGGGCCACGGGGCCAGGCCATCATGAAGGCCACATACGACGTATATCTATCTGACGTATATCTAACTGGTCGCAAGATGCACAATAGTAACAAACCGACTACACCGACACCATCCTTCAGCCTCTACATAGGCTTACCGCTCATTTTAAACAACTACAGCAGAGATGTTTGTACCTCAGCTAGTCAGATGGCATGTGTTCGTAGTCGTAAGAGAGAAAGGGGTACAATTAACGCACAACTCGTGTGAGCTATTTTAGACACCTGTAGTGTGGTGAGTCATACCTTGAAAGCGCCTATTTTTCTTGGTTGCCTCTAAAGGAAATTCAATTTGGTGAAATGTTTCTATTTTTGGTGAGGTGAACCTAACCTTTTCAGCCCACCTTTTTAGTCAAATTTGTCAGATATGTTCCCTTTGTTAAGTGAAGGAGTAGCCCCGTATTCATCCGTTTCAGTCACAGATTGTATCTCCTCAACTTAATCATACGAGGCAGCCCAGTCATTTTGATCGTGCTTTTTACCTGACTGAAATGGGTAAGACTTGTTCCCGTACAACCAAGAGCTCTGCAGCTGGAGCTAACAGCTACAGCAGACGTTACACAGGTGCCTGTATCCATTATGAAAGGAAAACTTTCAATCACTCAAGCGATGTGGTTGAAACCATGGCTGAAAAAGTATTGCTTAATCACTCTGCATAGGTGTGCCACTCATCTACACGGAGCTCAATTAAAGTACACAATGGAAGACTATTAACGAGCAATTCCTTAAATTCTGAACAGAACACTCAGGGCTTGATAAATAGTCACATTTTATTGGGCACTCTTTTCAAATGCACTGTTTGAATATAGATAAAAAAGCAGAGCCAGTTGACTTGCGGATGTTGCTTTCATTAATGGATTAATGTGATGTGTAATAGATTATACTGATTGCCATTAAATCAAACTTCAATAGATTAGCTGGCATATTTAACAAACTTAGTCATTTTCTATGTAACGATGACAAGATGACTCATGGGTATGACACTTTATAGACAGAGGTAGCATTTTTGTGCGCTGGAAGACAGTTGGCTCCTTTATCACCTCTCCAGCTTGACTTTGAGGGCTGCTGGTTGATGTTATTTTGTCTTGGCTAGTGGAACAAGGGTGACCAGAGGATACAAGACAAGGGGAATGTAGTCTTAGAAGCCTTCTCTTTGTGAGATTCCCTCCACGCTACCCTCAGAGACAGTCACCTCTGTGCAGCTCTGGGTATAACCACTCGTACCTCCCCGGAGGAATGTAGCTCAAGGCCAAATTCAACAGAAGGCTGTTTACATTTTTGTTACAAGCATTAGTACAATGTAAAAGCAGGAGGCCTATGAATTTTTTCTCTTAAGAAGCTGGTGCTGAGGTAGAAACATGAAAAGTAACTTTGAAAAAAACTAGAAGAGAGAACATGTTTTTAAAAGGCTGTTTGTACTATTCCTCTGCATTTTATTTTTCTTAAATGTTCCAGTGCTCTTTTTCCCCCACTTCCCTTAAAATTTTGGTATGTAGGCTAAGAAATACTATGTGATTTTTCAATATAATCTTGTGTTGTGTACTGACTACAGGGACAAAGTAAAAAAGTATATACCATAGGGGTGTTCTAACAGTAGGCGTCCTTGAAGAAAGCATTTCTGTCTTAATGGAAATACACTGATGACATAAAGCTGCATTATAAATAAACATTCACGTATGATGGGACCTTGGAGATAGTTCCAGTATGTTCTTAGATATAGCCTAATACATTATTTTAAAGGACAAAATCTCCTAAGATTCGTGGTAGGCATCCTCTGTTATCATCCTGAACGTCCATCTCATCACTGCAGCTCTGCAAAGATTCTTACTGCACAGTCTTAATAAGAGCAAAAGCACCTGTTTTGCAGAAACCACAGACTAGCTTCATTTTACACCATAAAAGTTCACCAGTGATTTTATAAGATCTGAGATATAGCCATTTAGACAAAAGATACAGTTTAAAGGGATGCAAGAGCCTCTTAAACCTTTTCTTGTAACAGCTTATGCAGTATCTTCAAAAGGAGAAACTATCTTAAGAGAACATTGAAGTTTCACAGATGAACTTGGAAAAGACAGGAGACAGTAAAACTATGGCAATTTTGTACACCCATAGATCTCTCTGAGTTAATTTCATTTTAATCTCGGACTATTTACACTAGGTGCCTGCACATGTATTTATCCAGCTGTGTTATGAATGCATTTGGGGGTTTACAAATACGCTCGTTATTGGGCCCAAATCAGCTTCCACGGGTTTATGCAGGATGCAGAAGCAGCACGGGTGAACTGGCTTTTTACACACCACCCAGCATCTGTACGTGGGCATGGGGTTATACCCCTCCCTCCTAACCATTTCCCGCCTTCCCTCAAAAGCAAATTTACTTCTCCTATTTGTCGTCCGCTCCACTAAGAGAAGGTTGACGCAAACACCGAGCACTTGTGAAAAGCCTGCCCCAGAGGAAAAGGTTGTATTGTGATATCTCAAAGTGAGGATCAGTAGGGACTGCAAATTCATCTGGCTCGGTTTATAACTCTGCGCCTTTGTAGATCCATTTTAAAAAAACAGAACCTTCCAGTTTATTTCATTTGTTCAGAGCAATCTAAATGTGACAATGTCATTTCTGAGATTTTCCTTATTCTATGGAGACAGCATTCTCCATTTCATTCCGTTAATACCCTTATCAATATGCTTTATGTTCATCAAAGTATCCCAGTGGGCAGGAAACGTAGCGAATGGCTCAGTAAGCCTCATGTCCTTCACCCCATGCTTGTTGAGACATTAAATCTTCTTCATGTCCCCAGTGCATCAACCATTATTTTGGAGGCAGATTTTTAAAGCTGTTATTCACAGAGGTTTAAATCCTGATCGAAAATTGCCTGAAATCATCAAGGCCTCTGTTGGCTGTTTAGCCCCTTCAGTAGATGCGCTTGTCAGCACGGTCTGACTCATCAGTCTATTCTCACACTGATCGTTTATTAGAATGAAATAAATGAAGGAGCTGTGCAATAAGATGGGCCTGGCAAGTCAAGATTTTATAGCCAGCATGTGCTCTGCATGTGTCATGGTTTAACCCCAGCTGGCAAATAAGCATACGCAGATGCTGGCTCACTGCCCCCCACCCAGGGGGAGCAGGGAGAGAATTGGAAAAAAGTAAAACTCGTGGGTTGAGATAAGAACACTTTAACAGGGCAGAAAAGAAAATAATAATAACAATAACAACAACAACAACAAAAGAATTGGAATATACAAAATAAGTGATGCACAATGCAATTGCTCACCGCTTGCCAACCGATGCCCGGTTAGTTCCCTAGCAGTGATCCAGCCCCCACTGGGCCAATTCCACCCAGTTTATATACTGGGCATGACATCACACGGTATGGAATACCCCTTTAGCGAGTTTGGTTCCGCTGTCCTGGCTGTGTCCCATCGCAACTCCTTGTGCCCCTCCAGCCTTCTTGCGGGCTGGGCAGGAGAAGCTGAAAAATCCTTGGCTTAGTCTAAAAACTACTTAGCAACAACTGAAAACATCAGTGTGTTATCAACATCATTCTCATACTAAATCCAAACCATAACACTATAGCAGCTACCAGAAAGAAAATTAACCACCCCAGCCAAAACCGGGACAGCATGGAACACTCATGGAAATTGGACAAGAATTCCCTCCTTCCTTTTTTCCAGGCAAAATGGAATTTCTCTGTTCTAATTCTGCCTCTCTTTCTAGTCTCCAGGCTGGCATCTGGTGGCATAGATTACCAGAGAGACCTTGAGGCAGGAGGTCAGCCAGGGGTGCTGCTGGAGACTGGAGCAGTGCAAAGCAGCTGCAAAATTCCCTTTGCTGGCAAACCCTCAGCTGGCTAGGGCTTCCCAAAGCGCGAGCGGTGCGCTGAAGGGTGGTGTTGAAAGGATGGACAGGAGATGTGCTGATTGTTCACTCGGCAGCATCCACTTAGCACATCTTTTATGATGAGCTTGGAAGGGTTTGCATGTGCTTCACTAAGTCACCCTATCTTATACAGGCTGAAAGAAGCAGCCAAGAGCTGAATGAGCCTTTACCTACCCTTTCATCTCCAGGAGCAGCCTCCAAGGAGTAGCATTTGGAGGCACGCCCTGGACGAGGCCAGACTCATTGCACAAAAATTGTGTTTATCCTCTAGCTCGGTCAATAATTCTTTTCCAGTCGGGTGAAATCCACAGGGTGTTACATTAAAAAAAAGAAGTAAAATCACCTAATAAAAATGATTATTTTCTTATGCTGCACATCTTAACAATAAATACATCAGCAGCATCGCTATGTAACAGACCTTTGTTGTCAGAAAGAGTTAGTACAGTGAGCTTTAGCAGAAGGGCCTGCAGTGCATAGGTGAAGTTATCATCCCGTCATTGAGAGAGGGATCCAAGAGCAGGAGAGGCAAGGGAGAACACGATCCCACAGTCCAACCCTGGGAGAACTACAGTTACGTCACGTAAGAAAAGATTGTGAGATCTGACTGGAGAACTTTGCTGTTATCCAGTTTCTAACATGTGCCAAGTTCTTTTCCTAAAACAGGACAAAAATCCCCAATAGCAATGAATACAGATTTTTAAAAGATTGAAACAAATAGATTTATTACAGCCAAGATTTCTTTCTTAAATTTCTTCTGCAGAGGCTTGTGGATCACAAACAATAAACAAGGCCCTATGCCTTCATACCCTTTAACCTCTGGGAAGAAACAGGTAAGCCATTAGAGAACGGATCATTAAAAATGAAAACACAACGTAAAGGCGTGGTTTCCTGAGAAAAGTGGGTACTTGTCAATGAAAACATGCTTTTCAATTTATGGATCAAAAAACCGCTTACACTACCTATGCGTTCTTATGCAGAAGAAAGTCTGTCAACGCATTATAAAACCTGGATTAGGTACCTGTGATACCATGAAGTACACAGAGGAGATGCAGTTGCTTCCTTGCTGATTCTCTGATTCTTAGGTAATGTTCTCTGCTTATGACAGGACACTGTTCCTATTTTTGGCTCATTACATTTACCAGAGAAAAGGTACCATTTTGTATGAGATTCTCCGTATCATTCTTCTGTGGATAAAAGCTTGTTATGACTTATGCAGGTTTTTCTTTGCTTGAAGAGAGAAAGCGTATAAGAGTATACGGCATAGCACATATGATCCAAATTAGATTGTAAAGGAATTTCTTTCTATTCGGATACCTACTGCCAAACAGTACAGATCTCTGCATGCACTCTTCCACTGCTAGCAACTGTCACGACAAAGGAGTGACACACAGTATCAGGACACATCGTCAGACTATATGAGGACATTGCATATCAGGGCACGTTGTGACAACTGTTCCGGGCTAGAAATATATTCTAGGAAAAAAAATTAAGCTGCCATCTTACTCTGTGGCTCTCGGCTGATGTGAAATCAGACCTGGGTTATGGATCTTTCTATTACACCCGCTGTTTATGTCAAGCTTGGGGCGGTCACAGCAATTAGCATGAGTAATATGGATCGTCCTCACAACTCACCTACCACCGACTCTGGCAACCGCTCACACAAACGACCTGAAAGACAAAGTCTGCCTCAGATGGCTTACAAACCAAAAGCCTCGTCGTCCAGCTGAACCCACACGAATCATAAGCTCACAAGAAATTCTCTCAACTCGATTTTAGGAAAAGCACTTTTGCTAATGATACATGAGAAACAAGGCAACGATGTATAGAAACAGGAGTATAAGGGGATCTAATCGTGGGATGGTCTAATCTCAGAGGTAAAATATCAAGTGAAAAAAAAAAAAACCTGGAAGCATAGGCTGGCCACCTGTTTAACTATTCTCCCATGGCAGTTTTCTCTGGAGCCATGACAGTAAATTTGGGTTTTATTGTTGGCAGGGCAGAATCCTTTTGCAGGAAGAATTGAAAAGACAGCAGAAAGAGTAAGTAATGTAACTAATCTCTGGCTAAGGAAGTAATGCAGCCTGTTAATGAATCAGGAAGGCTTTTATTTTTGGTTAAAGAAAAGTTCAATTCACCCATGTTCTGTATACCAAGGAATAGTCCCACCTGACATGCACAGAGCTGCAGAGCTCCTGCGCACTGCTACAAATGAGAAGATAAACAGATCATCTTCTCAAAGGCACGCTGAACAGCTGTGTATTGAGAATTTCCATTAAATAGATATCTACAGCAGAATTATTTTTTGTTCATTATAAATTCATAATAGACAAAGTCTGTACTTTCCATGCTGACTCTAGTTTTATGCTTTCAGAGCTTTTTAACTATGCTCATTGCCTTAGCACTTCATTTTACTGCAGACTGGTTGTATTCCTCAGCTGGTTCTATAACTCCTCCAAAAAAATCATCCCATGGTAACATAACAAATAGGGTTTATGGCTTTTTTTTCCCCAAAGTAAGTAAAAAAATAAAAATATTTTGAAGCAGCTAGCTTTTGAAAGATTGTGTGTGTGTGTGTTCCCCAGTGGTCCCCTCTACCTTTCTGTGGATGAAAAATAAGCAAAAAATTTCTTCTTCTAAGCAAAGGCTGATCAACCAAAAGGTTCTGCCCTGAGCTGAAAGTACACAACTGATCACATCATGACATGGTTTTAATAGGCAAAGTCTTGCGTCTGCAAAGGCTTCTACATTTCACTTTAAAGTGATCCAATAAGATTATTTTAAACCAGGCTTATTTTGAGTTTTAGAGCTGATCATTTACAATTCCTGTGGAGGACCTTCAGGGGTATTCCTGTTTACATGCTAGGAAGAACATTTGGGTCACCCCTTTAGGGTGATTCAATAAAGATGTCTAGAGTTATCCTGTGCTTGGAAGACTTTGAAGCCATTCCATAGCCCAAAGACCAGTACAGTGTAGCCTGCTGTACTCCAGGGAGGGACATTAACTCCTGAATTCCCACCACCTGTATGAGGTGAGGGGTCCTACTTCCCCCTTCCCACATTTTCTTCCCCTGCACTTAAAGGGTGTTCTTTGAGCCTCTGGCATGCCCAAACCCCAGACGGGTCTTCAGAGGGAGATTGAAGGCATTCCCATGGTCTGGGGCGAGTCAGGCAGAACAAGACCATGCAGGTGGGTCCAGGTTTGCCAGCCCTGCTTTGAGCTGCCTAGTAGATACAGGTAAGTCTGGTGGGAACAATGAGAAGTGTTGGTAGACTAGGGTCTGGCTTTGACCCAAGTAATTATTTTTATTCCGTAAGCCCACAGACTCTTTCAGACGCCAACAGGAGGTTGGCAATGCTTCCTACATCAAGCCACATGGCAATGGTCACAAGATGTAGGTTACGCAGATGAGTCAGGGTGGAATGAAAGCAACTGCAGCCGCTCCAGCCCTGTATAAAGACGCCATGCCACACGCACACCCTGGACGATCACCCTTGCAGGACCCAAGGCAGTGGCACAGTGTATATGACTGTGGAATCAGTCATATAGGAATGGAATGAGGCAACTCCCTTCCTTGTGATATAGAGAATGAACTGCTAATTGCTTAATGATTGTCTGTCTGTAACTTTACATACCAACGACTGGTGTCTGTGAAGGATTAAGCCTGTCAGAGACTGGTACTTGGGAGTGATGAGCAAGAAGGAACTATGAACAATCACAAAACTTAATTAAATGTTTGATGAATTTACAATCTTGTTAAGAAGGCACAAGTAGAGGCCTTGCTTGAATAGACAGGGCCAGAAAAGATAAGAACTCCTGCCTTTGTTCTCGACCTTGTAGATAATTTAGCTTAAACTAGCCATATGGTTCTCCACTGCTAATGAAAACTTAGATAATAAGAGCACTAACAAGCACTGATGTATCAAAACATGTAAAAGACCATACTGGGCAGAATCACCTGAGGAGGCTCAAATAGCGGACAAGTGAGGAAGACTATGGAAGACCACCAGAGGACTCCTGAAGACCACCAGAGACCTTCAATGCACCTGCATAAAGGATATTTGCATACGCTCATATTTTCCCGGAAAACTAATGAATATGTATAACGTTTCTCGGAAATCTAGTGAATATGTATGTAGAACATCTACTTAACCTGCAGAATTAGACCCGACGTGTGCACCATAGGTGGAGCAATCCCCCGTGCATCCAGCGCTGCCAATAAAGAATACCTACTTAATAGTTAATCAAACTATTGAGTTAATTGATTTGAATCACTTGAGCCAAATGCCAATGTTCACTCCCTCCTGGGGACACAGGACATAAGCCCTTGCAGATCTGCCCAGTTACAGCGCCCAGACCCCTGGTCCCAGCCCAGCAGCAGTTAGGATGTAGAGCTACAGGATGAGTTAAGAGGGTTAGAGCCGTAAGATCAAACCACTTTTCAATGTGAACACTTTCACAGTTCAGTCACTCAGCTTCTCCTATTGATTTATTTTTCTTGCATGGACATCACAGGCATGAGTCTAAAGTTTTCTATAGAAATATTCAGTTTGGAAATAGCTGCAGGGAGGTCTTGGCTGACACAGATGTACACACCCTTGCTAATGATTTTTCTTTAGAGCCCCATTGTAGAAAGCAAAAGGCTAATTAAAGGTAGTTAGGGGCCAAAAAATATTGTTTCAGAAAGCAATGTGTAATGATAGCTCAGACAGCTCAATGATTAAACTGCCTTTGGAAAAAGCCAGTCTGCCCTCAGGGCTCAATCTTTTGGGTTGAACATATTTGTCAACACCCTGTCAGCACTTACTAGGTGGCATTTGGTGCCTCTCAGAACTGGGTATAAAGGCCATGTTTGTGATTATGATACATTGCACTTATCAAGGCAAATTACTCTTCCAGTAAACTTACAATGCTATTGTAATGCGCAAAGTCTGTCACAAACATATTTCCCTGACTTCAGCATATTTAACAATTCTGTGTGTACATTGCTGTGCCGGATAGTCTTGTCTGGTTACAGAAATTCATTTTCAAAGGTATTTCAGCTTACATATGTGGAGCAGAGCCTGGATTTACAACAGCTAAAAATTCCATCCATTTAAAAATAAAGGAGGGGAAGGAAGGACTGTATTTCTGAATGTCTTCTGTTGTCTAGACCATGAATGAAAGACACCAAAATAGTTTGGGGATTGCTTTATTTGCAACCTTCTGACCTAGCTTATGGCCAGGTAACCTTGCAACTGAGCTCAGAAACTTGAGTTCAGAGTCTTGTGTGAGACATCTTTGTTCATTTGTTTAGATCCAACCAGTCCCAAAAATAGTCTAAGCATTTTTCCTGCGGTTCCTATAAACCTCCATATTTTCAATAATCTTAAGTCTCCTTTGCCAGTAGGGAAAGTCGCCATGATACTTAAATATGTGTGTGTAATCGGAATTTCATCATCTTTCTGTACACAGATTTTTTTTTCCCTCTTGCAGAGTGTGTGTGGTGAGATGAAGAAGCTTGTCTACTGTACACATGAGGTAGCTCCCCATGAAAACGAGTAGCAGAAGAACATGAAGGAGGCAATGCAGATCCATAAAACCCTTTCTACAACTAATGTTCTAGAACAATTACTAATGATCCTTGATTACGTTCTAGGAAAGTTTAAGGTGAAGTGATGGATCACTGTTGCAAAACTGAAGCAGCCAGAGAGAGCAAGCAGATTTATGCACTTTTAGTCAGCTGAATTAGTTAAAGGAATTAAATGCAAAGGTGGATTTTTCTCTCCTCCCTGTATTTATAATATTGGATAGAAAAAGAACTGGCAGTTACTTCTTGCTACTCTGCTTTGAATGGTTTTGTCTGCTGCATGTTTTATAAACTATATTGAACAGGGTGCCTAAATATAAAGCCCATCAAGTAAGCATCACTCCCTTATTTTCACCTCATATTCTCTTTGCACAGGTCTTCCTCTGGGCTGCTGTCTTTTCACCTTAAAGTGAGAGCACACACATAAATAAGGGCAAGGGATATTAAAAAAAAGGCAACTTAATGTTGCCAATGATCAATATTGAGGACTAGCAAGCATTGGTCTCCGAAACTGCCCATGAGATGTGAACACGTCAATATAAAAGAGCAAGTTCTCATCTGCCTGCCCTCCCTTCCCCAGACTCTGCAGAAGGAAGAAGGTGGTTACTGCAACTGGGGAGGGATTTGCAAGGAGATTCTTCCTTCCCGGCAGACTTCATGTGTTTATTTAATTCAAAGTTCTTTCAACTGTTCCACAGCATCAGGGAAGAGAGGAAAGGTGGGGTCAAGAAATTAAATCTTTGTCTCGAGTGAACGTGAATGGTACCCGTGTAGTTTAAGGAAAAGAAATCAGGGTGAGGGTGTGCTGCACAGTTAAGCCTGCCCAGGTGCCAGCATCTGGGCTGACCCACCTCTTCACCCCACTTCTAGACACAGATGCAATAAGCTGTAAAATGCAGTCGCATATGTCAGGAGAAGGTTGTCAGATTCCTGGCTTAAATATATGTGACTTCAGTTCTGCATAGCTCTGGGAAAGATCCATTCCCCTCTCTAAGTGTAGCAGATAAAAGCGGATGTAACTTTCACGCCAGCATGAAAGTGGGAGGAAGTCTAAGAGGAAAACCATCTAATGAAAAGTGAATAATACAAAGGAGACCCCCTACTTTAAAGTACACTGTCTTAAATTCACCAGGCAGAGGCTCGACTCCCTTCTGCTCTCTGGCATATGATTTATTGCTCTCTTATTCCTGCTTTCTGATCCTATAATATCTATCAACCTGGGTCAAATTCTGATTTCAGCAATTCAGGTGAAAATTTAAAGCCCCTGAAGTGCTTCTGCAAAAAGTAATGGATTTCTTGTGGATGCATAGGGTTATAAATTGAATACAGTTCTGGTCAATAGCCTATACCTGACATCCATCTGTTCTAGGATTTCAAACTACAAGTCTTGCTCTCTAACGTCAATCCAGATTCATTATTATTATTATTAGCGCTAGGACCCCAAATATTCCGGGTGCTTTTCAGACCAGCAGAAGACATAGTGTTTCTCCTGCAGATTGTACAGTGTAAAGTAAAAGAGACAAAGGGTGATGGAAGCAGACATAATACATAACCCAAGGGTTCTCTATAGTAAACAGAGTTTTATGAGAAATGCATCTGTCTGTTTTAATTACCTTTTTTTTAGCTCATTTTCCTAAGGAATTGGAGCACAGAAGATTATTCATTCACTTAGTGGTCAATTATGCAGGGAAAGTGTGGAGAGTTTCTTGGTCTTAGTTTTTGCCTCGCTAGGCATGAGAGACTCCAGTCAGATAGTGTCCCCTGTGTAGATTCACCAGGGTCTTAACAGGGTTGAGTTCATGTTGCAGCCCTGGTATAATTTAATTAAAAACTCAATCAACCGTGAGACATACACTCATTCGAAAACAGGCTTCATTAATTCTGTGAACACTGAAACTGATATTCATAAACAGATTGATCTTCCCTCTCTGGTTTTCTCTCCATGGGTCAGTTCTCACACCCTTCTGACCGTCCACACCAATAAACCAGCTTTACACCCAGTAACCTCGCCCCTCCTGTATTTAACAGACTTGAGCTAGAGCATTAGTTTCAAAACCACATTTGGATCTGGGTAGTAAAGTGTCAAAACTAAGGGCTTGAGCACTGTAGAGAAAAAAAAAAACAAAACCTGTCTCAACAGCTCTCCCATTGCAATCCCGAGTGTAGATACACTCTGTTGGTGCAGAACAGATATGTGCTGGGGCGCCTTACTCTCTCATTTTGCAGAATGAAGGTCATGCCTTGCCTTAACATTATGAATAGCTGTACTTGTGCAAATTTCCTTCTGATAGCCAGGCCTTAAAGATCAAGATATGCGATCTCTGGATGTCATTCCAAACACCCTGAGACCTGGCGGAGTCCACTGAGCCGGACTGTTCTGTGTCCAGTACAGGGACTTTCTTATTTACATGTCATTACCCTTACAGCAAGCTTATGCTGCAGCCAAAGATGTGA
Source organism: Astur gentilis (assembly GCF_929443795.1). Taxonomy (NCBI): domain Eukaryota; kingdom Metazoa; phylum Chordata; class Aves; order Accipitriformes; family Accipitridae; genus Astur; species Astur gentilis. Next base: position 4,425,646 of record NC_064910.1, on the reverse strand, counting down.
CCTCGGTATAGTCTAAGCATATTAATGTTTAGCTTATAATAACAAAGTTGGCTATGCAGTGAGGACTTCTGCAGCAATCTGTGGATTAGTGCAGGCTGTAAGTCAACTTGGGACCTGAGGAAAGTACTTGGAAAGCTAATATCAACGTTCAACTGCATTTGGTAAAGCTAGCTTGGGTGTTTACAAAACCTTCCATCATGTCTTTGACTGCAATATAGACAGATTTCAGAGCTAGAGTCCCTGAGCAGAGCAGTATTCAAGGAGTCTCCGCACGGTAAATGTAAAGCACATTTGAATAATTCTGTTGTTCTGATGTTGATTAAATAGTCCTAGCAGAGGCAATTCCAGGGTATAGCCCTTCATGCTATGAAAGCCATTATTTCCAGATCTCAGCCATTAAGATATAAAAGTTTGAGTGGGTTTTGGCCAGAATACGCACCACAGGCCAAATTCGAGCTGAACAGTGTTATTGATCCTCTCTCAAGCAGCACTTTGCATATCTGTGTTCCAGTCCCAAGCTGTCAGACGGTTTTCAGATATTAAAATTTTCTTGGCACGGCAGCCATCCATAAACTACATCTCTCTGTGGAACATAGTTTTAAATTGGCTAATATTTCATTCAAGTCTTCTTAAGGTAATAGTTACCACTTGTATACAAAATGAGGATCCAATATAAAATGCTGAACCCTTCCCTCAAAAAGGACAAAGTCCACCCCAGATGACATTAAAATGCATAACTAAGATTTTGCTGCTTCTATTGCTCTGGAGCGACTCATTGCTCTCCCCTGCTTTGTTCATGTACATGTCTGGGTGACATTCATTGCTATCTACTTCACTTGCAGCCAGATACTAGTTCCAGTGACAGTCCTTTCCCACCTGACTTTCCTATAACATCTGAGAAACAAAGGCACATCTTATTTTGTTTATAAAGAGCCCTGTCATTCAAGTTTTTTCTTTGTGTTCCTCGAGACCAGGCTATTATCAGCCGTCTTGAGGGGAATGCAGGGATTGTGTCACCTGGAGATAGTGAGAAAGGAATAAAGTTATCGCAGTACAGTCGAAGACAAAGTCGCCGCAATTGGGAGCATAACCTATCTTCTTGGCTTCCCTGAGGAAAGCACATTGCTTCCTCCTGGCACTTCAAGCACTGGAATACATCACAGGAAAGGAAGGGGAGTCCTGAATCCTTGAGTTATGCCTGAGCTCTTAAGATAGCCTTTTTCTTCACACTGCCATAAAAGCTAAGGGTTCAGAGCAGAGCAAGAGCTTGCGCTGGTCCACTTTGCAAGTAAGTACGGGAATTGAGAGAGGTGCTGGTGCGTGGACTAAAGCAAAGACCTGCCAGCTGGAGCAAAGCTTTATTTTGCTCTCAAGTCCTGCTGAGCAATTCCATAGGGAAGATTAGCTAAGGCCCTCCAGATAAGAGGTTTAAGTAAGAAGAAGTGGAGGTGGAATGAAAATTTTGTAAGAAGGAACAGATTTATGTTGGCTGCCCTGTATTTGGGGAATAGAAACCTTCCCTCTTTAAGGCTGTTTGAAGAAGAATGATGGGAATGTGGAGGACGTGCCTGGGACAGTGAGCAAAGGGTGCTGGGGTGATCTAATGTCAGATGCTGTTAGAAGACCACCTTTTCCCGAGACCTACATCTAAAAATTGTAGGCGTTAATAATTATTTTCTACACCTCAAAGGACCGTGGTGGCTTAATGTTGGCTGGCCACCAGTTGCCTGGGCGCCAGCTGCCCACCAAGCCGTTCTCTCACTCCCTCTTCTCAGCAGGAGAGGGGGAGAAAATACAATGTAAAAGGAAAAACTCATGGGTTGAAATAAGGACAGGGATATATATCACTCACCAATTACCATGACGGGCAAAACAGACTCAGAGAAATTAATTTAATTTATTGCCAATTAATAACAGAGTAGGATAGAGAGAACTAAAAATCCAAACTAAAACTACTTTCCGCCCACCTCCCTTTCTTCCCAGCCTCAGCTTCACTCCTGACTCTTCTACCTCCTCCGCCGAGCAGCACGGGGGGACGGGGAATGGGGGTTGTGGTCAGTTCATAACACTTGGTATCTGCCAGTCCTTCCTCCTCACGCCGTTCCCCTGCTCCAGCATGGCAGCACCATAGCAGGACCTCTTGCCACTGTTTTAAATACACATTACACACACAAATACACACGCATACGCATGTGCGTGCACATATATACACATATTCTTGCATCCTGAGACAGAAATATTCAAGCCCTCACATGCCAATCCATGTCCCAACAGACCTGTGCTGGCAAGCTGTCAACTTTCCTGTTCCTGAAGGTAACTGGATTACTACTCAATGGAGGGACTGGTGGAAAAGGTAATGAGAAGAGATGACTAGGATTAAAAAGCTGGTTCCTGCCATCAACAGCAATGAGAGTGACACCTGAAAAGTCATCCATTATCTCATAAAAACAGATGGCATCAAACAACATGTGATGTATATAGCCAGACTTCCTGGGCTCAGCTCTGAACACTCAGGGCAACTTGAGAAAAAAATTAAAAACTGAAGTCTCAACAGTAAGGCACACTGCTTTGCAGGGTGAGTCACCCAGCAGAAAGCAATTATCAGCTGATGTTAAGTGGGTGTCTGCTGCTTTCTTAAATGACCTACTATATGAAAGGATTTTATACAAGGGTGCAATCTACATATCAAGAAAAACATTGATTTCGGTTTTATTTGTTTCAGGGTAGCAGAAAATAGGAAATGTGTGTACCCTGTCAAGAGTAGTGAGTGCAGAAAGAATTGCATCTTAGCTATAAGGGTTAGCCTGTAGTGTTTTTAAAGAAATAACAGAAAAGTCATACCTTTCTGCTTGCACTATATGAGTTTTATACTCCTGAAGCTTAGCGTTACTGGATAAAAAGAAACAGATTACTTTCAACTGTACAGCTCTCTTGAGGTGAGCTTTTTGAATGTTAGTTAAAATGTATGGGTCCATGTAATGTGTCAGCACATTATTAAAGCCACTATGTGATCCAGGAAAGAGCATGTTTTGAAAGGCAAATCGGCCTCTTCTCTTGGTTTCAGGTGGACATGTGCTTTCCGTGGCTTACCGGTACTCCCCAAGCAAAATTTCTTGTTTCAAGCAAAGTCCTGTGTATTCTAAGCTTTGATTTAAATGCACCTATAAAATACTACTGTCACAAATTTCTCCTTCAAGTTCTTCTTTGATTTCGTATTTAAAGGAAATTAAAACCACAGGTGAAACAACTGTGTGTTATGGTCACAAAACCCCATGCACTCCTGAGGACTTAAACATCCCAAATGTGATGTCGGAACTGCAATGCATAATCCAGGACTGAATACAAGCAGACAAAGAGAATTGATAAGACGATTTTTATTCTGCGCTTCTTTTTTTCTTCAGTCTGGCCAAACAATGATAAAGTCACTTAAATAGCATGACAAATGCTTTTTTGAATGAACTTATTCCAAGATAACATTCTTGCATCAAGAATACATAGCTTTCATGCAGAGGAAACAACCAACCAAAATGCTATTTAGTTGGTCCAGTGACTGCTTTTTAAAAGCATCTACTTCCTCAGGCAGGTGAGCTGAACGCATTTAATTCAACCATCCATTTCTATTGATTCAAAAGACACATTCCCAATTAGATACAGTTATTTGCAATGCTAGCACTGACAGATTAGCAGCTAAAGATCGGGGCGGGGGGTGTCTTTTAATTAAGATCACTCTGAGAGATTAACGGACAAGATTTTTATTTATAATAAGAGTCTATGGAGGTACAGCATTCAAGAAGTGGCTAGGATCAATGGAGTAGCAGCAAAAGTTTTTAAAAAATCAGTGAACATACAAGAATATAGGCAACTGACTGAAAAGCCAATTTCGCTGTGTGCACTACGAAATACTGAATTGGGTTTAGACTCAGGATACTGATATAAGGTGCTTATTGTTTCTCTCCATACTGAGTTCCAGACATCAGTGTCAAGGTTGCCTTGGTAATTTGTTTGCTGGGCTGAGAGTCTCTGAAATCTGCCTGCAACAGATTTGTCTAAAAGCTGCAGGGAAGGAAGAGAAAAAGGGTGTATCTAGGTAATCGATTCAAATCTGTTATCTCTGTCAGGTTTATCTTTTAACTGTAAAATCTCCTTAGAGAAAGCTGTAATTTTTTTTTACTCTTTCCATAAACTATGAGTTTAAAAATGTGATTATGCCAAATTTTGGTAGCTGTTTGCTACAGAAAGAATGAACTAACTTAATACTGAATCTCTCAGGGGTTTTAAAATGTCTCTTTTCAAAATATGCCTGATGTATATGCATGGCTCAGCCCAAATTGTGAGACTAAATACTCCTCGTAAAAGGGTCTTTGCAAGGCACCTTCTATGAGTTATTTTAGACCTCAGATTCAGTAAAGTCAATGGAAAATCTCAAGGTAATCCATTTTTCCTCTATTTCATTTTAAGGTATTCCAACCTGACTGCTGGGGATAGGTGGTGGGAAGATGAAAATAGGGGTTACAAAAGAGAAACCGGTAGGTTAAAAATACCTCTGCAAAGCTTCAAGACCAACTCACCCTCAGAATATCTGCCTTAATCCTCCAACGTATGATATACAGCACGATTTACAGGTGTTGGCCTGCTTAATGTTATTTCATCTGCAGAAAATATCCAGAGGGATGAAATCGGAACGAGCAGTGAACTCTCATCTGTCTACAGGCTCGGGTCTCATGGCTGCTGCTATGCATTATAAAACTCAGTCTGTTCCCACTTGCTACAGCAAGCACTGGTCTTCCACCAGTCTGCCTTGGCATCGAGAGTCTCGTCAAATAAAGCCCTGATAACGGTACTTAACAGTGCCAGTCTACATCCATTTTTAATCAGTCCAGCATAGCTCCTTGTCTTAGCAGAAAACTGCTAGCAGTTCTTCTCCTGTGCTCCTCTGAAAAGGGGAATAAAAAATACACAGCGCTTCGTAAGTAGTCAGTGCATCAGCTCTGTGGTTTGAAGAATTTTGCTTTTAGCAGAAGGGGGGTGGGGAATATTAAAGTTGTCTTAAAATTTACCCTAAAAGGAGGGTCCTTGGTGTGTAGATTATACTGAACTGCTGCATTTCAGCTTGCACTTATATTTGGCTCAAACCCCAATGGTATCCCTTTGGTGATGTGTTCCTTCACTTATTGTCATCCAGAACTGACTCTAAAAGACTTGTTTCTTTTTTATGAAATGAGGCATTCCACTCTTGTCACTCACTCCTGAGGTGGGAGTTGCTCTGGGTAGCTGAAGCCACTACACCCAGACAGTTTGCTTCTTACTGATACAGTTGGACTTTCCTTTAGGTAGAGACATTAACAATACAATCTCTCCTTTCCAGGTCTATCTGCTGTTACACAGAGAATATGTTATGCCACTAAAGCATCAGAAGAGCATAGGCATTTGGATTTATGTTTCAAACTTGAAAAGCACTGGTGTACCTGAAAGCTTCTCTGTCCTTTTTCTAACTATATCAAATTGTCTAATAAAAGACATATCCTCTCCTTGCCATCTTTATCATGATAAAGCCTGAATTTAGTCAGAGTCCCCAAAATAACTGCTTTTTTTCTTGCAGAAATATAATTTTTTTGCTGGGATTCCACATGAGCAGGGCTGAGGGTCAAGTATCACCAGAGAGACAACATTTCTGGCTGTTGAAAACTCCCTCCTGCTGTTCTGGGGCACCTTTCTGATTTCTGATTTAAAGCATAGAGTAGCTGGTCACCCCATGCTTTCCTGAAGCTTTCACTGCAAGTGTTGAATTGCTCTGGTCTAGCGTAAATGAAATACTAATGGACAGAAGCCAAAGCAGCCTTCAAAGATGCAGATGTGGAAATTACTGTTTGCATATCACTGCTTTGCATAATGATATATAGCAAAAGCACACACAGATGTCTCTATAATAATATAGGTAAAGCTCAAGTGTGGTGGTGTGATAGTAAAATTCAATAGGTTGTGAAGACTTCAATCCTGCATTCTGACCGTGATCATTCTAAGGAATAAAGCATGATTGGTGGCTGGGAAATTATTTTTCTTTCCTGTATGAGCCTTACCTATGTACTGAGTAGCAGCAATCTATATGAGGCTTGATCTATCTCTCAGAAACCAGGCTTAGTAGACCTAATAATTGGTTAAATTTACACCAAAGAATTAAGGAATCTGTGGAATAGCCATATGGAAATGGTGGCATTTTCTATCATTGAAAGTCTCTTGAAATTCAGAGTCTTTTCTTTATGTCTAGAAGCACTTTCTTAAGACAAAACCATAAAGAGTTATACAGAAATTGCCTTAAAATCTATGAAACTCAATTCATAATGTAGAGTTTCTTTCAGGTTTCTTACACAAAATTATAGCGAGGATATGGTTATGTATTCTGTAGGATGGGTGAAATTCTTATAAAACATGACTCTCATAAATGTCTTAGGACTCTAGAAAATGAGTGGAATGGATTACAATTAGGAGGAAACATCACTGCTTGAAGACTCATACTTGAGCTAACCTCTTGGGAGGATGTCAGGAGCTCTCAGCCTATTGCTTGAGAATATATGCATATGCTATATAGCAGGAAAGCAGAGATGGATTCCCAGAGATGTCAGCGGATTGTTCTCAAAAGCTCTTGTAGCTCAGAGTAAGCAAAAGCCTCAAGTTCATTGTTGGCATGGTGCTGCAAGGGATTAGTGTAGGAGTGAGAGACATCACTGTTTGTCCCACGGAAGTGCAATATATTGAGAATGTCAATGTAATCAATTATTTTGTGACTTTACCCTGAAAAATATAATCCTCATTTCACAGGTTAACTTCCAACGTGTTATACTTTGTTTCAAACTCATCAGCAGGGTAAAAATGAGAACAAGAACTTTTTTTTGACTGGCTAAAAAGGAAACCTGTGCCTTTGACTACAAAAGGGGATGCTCACACCACTTTGATTCGGTTTAGAATATGTGAGAGATGACTGAAATAAATGGACTTATACTACTTATCATGTAGGTGAGAGTGCCTCCTGTAATAATAGGAAGTAAATTCCAGTATTATATCTTGGTGATGATGTCAGCCGAGAGTTCATGACAAGGCTCTAGTGTGAAAGTAAATTTCTCTAGCCTGTCTCCAAAGGGGACTTCAGGATATGTACCTCATGCATAATGCACTGGGAATCAACCAAGGTCACATCCATGAAGGAGCATGGTCAATAGAGATGCTGTCTTGTGAAATAAAGGATCACCCTATGAACAGCTATCACTTATGACAATACCGTTCAGATCTTTATTGCTACTGACATCTCTTTAGCAAATCCCTTAGACCCTCCAGCATAAGCTACAGCAGTTGCTAAAAGGAATTATTTTAAATACACAAGTGTACTTATCAAATGTTTATGGAAGTGGGCTACTTCAACTCCACTCTCTGTGACCGCCACCAAACTTTAGATTCTTACTCTCCTGCTCTTTTCCTAGGCTTTCTTCAGATCTCCATGCCCATGAACCAGGTCCAGGAAGCCAGAGAGGATTGGGGGCTGTAAGAGGAGCCTGAATCTCCTCCTACCTTCCGTCGTTTTGCCTGGCTCTGCCTAGGAAGCAAACTTGTGAAGACTGATGCAAGTAACATCAGACAATCAACTTGCCACGGTGAGGCCAATGGGATTTGTAGCACTCGTGACTTTAACATAACAACCCCCAAAAAGGCGGGTTGTTTCAAAGCATATCACCGATTTTTACAGCTCATGGGAAAGGAAGGGAGTACTTTTCCAACTCTAATAATGTGAAAAGTATACAGACAAAAAGAATGGAAATCTGTGGAAATGTCCTTGGGCTGTCAGTTGACTCTTGTATTATCCTTGAGTGCTTCCCAGTGCCAAGCTGGAAGTATTCTTGGCTTATTCCTGTTGTGCAGAACAGCCCAGGTCAAAGTAGGACTAATTGTAAACTGAACTGTTTCCTTTGCAGGAATATCATCCAAGCTAAGCCTATAAGAAACTGCACATAAAGGAAAAAAAAAAAAAAAATCCAGCAAATTCTGCATTACCTTTTTTTTCTCTCCCCAGTTATTTCCTTATGGACTCATGCATAATCCAGCCAAGCCTCATCTGCAAATTAGCCAGTTTGGGGTTTGGTTTTTTTCTTTTTTCCCTGTATCATGTTGGAAGGTTGCTTTGGAACTGCTCTGCCTTGATGTCTAAAAATCCTTTAGCCTCCAGACTCTGCCTATTCACAGTCAATTCATATCCATCTGTTCCTGAGTCTTCCAATGTCAAATGTTCAGGCGTTGTGCTTCAGTTCGTACTATTTTCTTTCTTTCCAGTTGCAGCAAAAGAGAATATCTAATATCACAGTCTCTACTGACTTCAGTCAGCTTATTAATGCTGTGTCTGCCCTCGGAATAAGCACCTCTGAGCCAACTGAGAGTGGCCTCCCCCCGCCCCATGAATTGGAACTGCAACACGAGGGCATTTTAAGCCAGCGTTGGCAGTCAGCTGGGGTTTAGAAGAAGCAGTGCTTTCACCACACCTCCTCCCAGTGCCCCTGCTTCCCTCTACCAGATGAGCTCATTGTCCTGAAAGCATGGTTAGACTACTTACTGGCCAAGCTGGGGTACCAGTTCAAAAATCTTTGCACTACTGTTGTCAACGTAGTCCAAAAGTCACTTCAGTTTGCTGGTGATGACTTCCATTTTCCTGTCCTCCTTCTGACTGCTCTGTCTCCAAAGGTCATTGGCTTTGCATCCCTGCTCACCACTGTGGCATATGTTACCAAGGGTAAACCAAGAACAGGCCTGACTATTTGCCATGTATCCGTATTGCATTATTGTCCCATTTTTCTCCTTGTTCTCCCTATCTGATAGCTAAATAATCTTCTCTTTCTTGTTTTAATATTATCCTAACCCTAACTTGTCTCCACCATGGCAAATTCTTGCTGCATCAATATACTATCTGATTCCAGCTTTCTCTGGCCATGTACAGAATTACTTGCAATTTGTTCAGGGCTCCTGATCCTCCAGTGACTCAGATAAAGTATTTCTTAAAGCTTGCCTCATCCTAGTAATTAGAGTGCGTTTGGAGGAAGGAGAAGGGACAGAATTTGGGATATGTCAGAAGCATACACCCAGACCAAGGAACTTGGAAGTGCTCCCAGGCAAGTAATACGGTCATAGCCTGAGCTGATGTAGCTTTTTTCACTCCTTCCAAGCTCTCTACTTCTTCCTAATACCTCTCTTGGGAAGGAGGGGGAGATTGGTAATGCAAGGAAGCCTGCAGCTTGCTTGTCATGCACATTCCTGACAGTTTTTAGTAACTTTGATCTGAATAAATCCTAAGTCACTTCAGCATTCAAGTCCCTGATTTCTGAAGTCATTTGAATTTCCTGATCAGTATTCCTAGTTTATCAAAGTTTGCTCTCTTTAGAAAAGCTATTGTCACTTAATCCAAGACTATCCTCCATGACCTTCTATGACATTCTCACGACTCTTGAAAACCACATCTAAAATAACACTCCCTCAGCTCTTCCAGTGATTGCTTGGTGAATACATGCATCAGGTATCATATTCAGGAATGTGCTTCTCCCTCCAGTTTTGAGTAGTACTTGGCCCCATGTACGCGTCTGTCTAGGGCACAGGGGTCTTTTGTGCCACCGCTAGTTCCAGTACAGGTCTTTGCTCATAAATACAGAGGCTCTGTCTTTGCTTCCCTTGCAGAAAGCCAGCGCGGGTGTGAAGAACTTTTGCTGCTCTGAGTGAATTTTCTGAGTGGATTCTAGATGATGCTGCAGCAGCCCCAGCTGACTATGACTATGACTATGACTAATATGAGCTGGATAAACAAGGACAGCCTGTCTGGCAATCAGTTATCCCCATGGACGTAAAGACCAAGCTAATCCTGACAAGAATGATCTTTATTCAAACTTGACCAAAATAAAGGAATAATCTCAGAAGCCTCCTGTGAAAAGGGGGTGAGCTTCCATTGAAAAAGAAAAGCCAAACCAAAGCTTTTTCTGAGCTTTTTTTATTCCTCCAGTGGGACAAATATCTTGTTTAACCCAGCTGTTACCTGTATCCTGGCTGACTGATATACCCTTCTGCCAATTTACTTCTTTTTGAAAGAATATTGTCATACTTCATATTATGACTATGCTTGCACTGGACCACCATTAAGTAGATTATCCTCCACTTTAGTCCAGTTCCTTGATGAGAATAGTCTTGTCCCTGTTGCCTTGACAGCTGAAACGGCCTGCAAGATTTACCTATTCAGGAGTTATGCCTGTCTGAGGAGGTGTCCCAAGACAGGTCTCATTCCAGGGAACCCTGGGTGGCAAGTGTCACACATTCCTCTTCCCCCGCAACCCTTTGGTGTGTTTGGAAGGGAGAGAAATAGGCAGTTCTTAGCATGGAATAAGAGTTACCTGTACGCCCTCATCACTGAGATAACGTTTCTTAGAAAAGAAGTTACTTTAGGCAAAGGAAGATATTAGGGACCTTTACTGTAAACTGGTTAGCTTGAGCATTTTGCTGGTGGCCTCAGGATGATCAAGAAAGGGAAGATGAATTAAGAAAAGGGCTTCAGGTGGAGAGTCTGTGGACAAGGCAGAGACACCATGGTGTTTGTGGAATGGGTATAGCATTGCACTTACACGCAGATGCCTTTCACGTGTCCCTTCCTTCCCCCGAGGCTGTTGTTGCTTAAGCAATCCCTCAAATCCGCCTAAGGCTAGCTGGGGGCCAGTGGGGGACCTGCCCTACCTTCAGCCACATCAGCCACTAGCAGCTGCTGGAATGTGCAGCAGGCCACGATGATGATGTCGCTCTTCACTCCGCCAACGAACTGAGCTCACAGACGGTGACTTAAGTTACCCAAACGCAGAGCTGATGAACTCCTGGCAAGGATCCATGGATCAGAGACCATCTGTTGTTGCATAGGGAATAAATGTTGCCACTGAGCTTAGAGTATCATCACACTCTCCACACCAATCTTGCGTACAAGAATACGGTGATATTTTGTAAGAGGAAGACTGCAGATTTCCGAAAGAAATTTCACACTACTTTCAGGAAAGCTTTGGCCCTTCACTATTCTAACAGTTGTGGCCTTCCACTCGCCTTCCTTCTCCTTGACAGCAGGGTCAGACTATTTCTCCTACAAAGATCCTAACAGACCTGAGCAGGATGATTTTCCTAAAGTGTTGTGGAACACATTCAGCCAGACATGGCACACGGTGTTGTGCACCTCACAGCAATGAGAAACACAGTGAACTCACCAAAGATAAACCACTGGGCACATGCTAGAAAGAATCGAGCCTGGCCAGCCTCTTGAGAAGCTTATTCACCCAATACTAGACCCAGAAATGAACATATTGCTGCTCCACAGTCAATGCCAGCTCATTGCAGTGGCCCTACTCCTCCAGAGCCTCACAGCTTGCTGCACAGCACCACATAGCTGGAGCAGAGAATGGGTCGGGATGGGGTTGCTGATACTGCGTGTTCAAGATCAGCATGATGCTGTAGGCCTTCACCAATCATGCATCCCCCTCCTGCATTTGCACTAGCCTGCAAAAGATGTTCCTCTAAGGACTGTGGCAACTTGAGATAAGGTAGTCACTCATCCAGTCTCTTCCTTCTTCTTGCTTACATTTCTGAGACTTCCAATTTCTCAATTCCTCTCTTGCCAACTTTATGTCGAACAAATTGCAACATCCTGCCACGGTGAAACCAGCAAAAGGGCAGCAGAAGGCTGCGATCCTCAAATGGATGAAAGGTGCTCAAGAGCTTCTGGGATACATGGTGTTAGCAGCTTGTTGCATCCAAGTTACAGAATAGCTTGCTTGAATTCTCACTAATTTGTTATGCTCAAATTCTTTTTATGGGCAAAATGAACATATCACATAGGCAAAGGCGAGAATTTATTGTTATTTTAATTAGTCTTAACTATCTAGTCAAAGAATTATCAGTCCAGTTAGGATGATACTAACACTAATCTTTAAAATTACATATATACAAACTTTCTAACATCTAGCCCTCCCTGGTACCTACCCTCCCACTGCCCCCATGGACCCTGAGGTTATTGGCTTCTGGGGGCAGAGTCCTTCTCTAGTTGGAGGGCAACATTGATCGTGTATTCCTCCTCCACCTTGGATCCATCTGGGGTCATTTTTATATGCTTGCCAACAACCTTTAACCCCTTCTCTTTCTTCATTGGTCTGCAAGCCCATGTTATATCTCAGTTTACTATCTATACTACAATTTACAGACATTGGATAGAAGTTACTTCTAAAACCATTTTTCCAAGCTCTTAAAGTTTCACCCCTCTGATGACTAGTAATTGACCACTGATGAGATACTTAACCCCTGGGGCCACATCCTTTGCTTATGCTTTCAAGGCCTTTGCTATCATCCCATGCCTGTAGTCCTCCAAGCTGTATTTCTTTCTAGGATCAAATATCATTCTGCATGAATGAACTACTTGTTTTTACTATTGGTATATGTTATTATAAATATACATAAGTGTTATGCCAGAGAGCTGTACCATGCTAAGCAAAAGCCAAAACGAAGTAGATTATTTAAATAATTGCTGTTACTAGCTAAAATAAATTTCCAGGGCGGCCAAGCAAAGCCCAGACAAAGCCTGAGAAGTCATGGGGCCCATGTTGTTAGGTAATAGGAAGCCTGCACCCTGTTCCAGGCAATGGAATGCCATATTTACTGGGTTAATATGCTACAGTAGACTTTCCCAAAGTATCTCCAGAACAGCAAACTGCAGAGGACAGTCCTATAATGCAGATGAGAAATGAGTGCTTAACTGTGGGAAAGCTGCCTAAAAAAATCTCTGTAGGCTTTTAGTTCAAAGGACTAGGCACTAATACACAGCTTAAGATATGGTTCAGTTCCCAGCTCAGTCACAGCTCCTTGTGAATTTTCTAAAATAGTGCTTAATATGGGCATTGTCTCAGTCTCTTATTGATAAATGAGAAGAGTGGAGAGTAGTGATTGTCTCACTTACTAACAGTGAGAAACTAAGGGAGCAGGCAGAAGGGTATGAATTCTTACTGAGTTAAATATATTTATGTGAAATGCTTGAATCTTACAGCCTACATAGGAAGGAAATATCTCTGCCCTCACCTGACAATTCTATTTTTAAACGTTATTTCTCCTTCTTAGCAGTTGAACTGATTTGCTACCACTGTCAACTGCCTCCGACTGGCATAAAACTAAGTGGTGTTTTGATGAGGATGTTTACACATCATTTGGACAGGGATTCTTACTGATGAAGTATTTTTCCTATCTTCAACCCAACTCACCATACAGAAGACAGGGACAACACAGAAACGAGAAGCTGCATCACCCACTGGGGCACGGCAGTAACGTTCCCTGCCGTCTGGTCGGAGGGACAGGGTTGGGAGCCAAGCTCAGGGCTGGCTAAGCAAACATCCTAAAGGTGACAGGGATGTTGTCACTCATGCTGCAGATGAGGAAATTATGTCCTGTGAACATTGTGTTTGCTTAATGGAGAAAGATGGTTCTAATTTATAATATGCATTCACCAAATTATCAGCCTGTATTTAGGTATGCCAGCCTGTATCCCTAGAGAAAGCCTTCAGTATCAAGGCTAAATGAATGCCATGAACTATAAACTATTTATTTTTAATTTAGATGCCTGTACTAGTCTTTTAATACTACAGAGGTGAGAGAAGGAATGGAAGCTCAGTAATTAATGGGCGCTACTCTCTTTAGCTAGGTCTTGTCCTATTATCTTTGGGCTCCAGGGTCTCATTCTGCTTCTGCTTGGTGAGTTTTACCATTGACCTCAAAACTAGAAGTCTCCAGTCCTTATTTTTCCTGTTGTGTTAAAATACATTCCAAAGTCACAATTTGTTCCAGTGCAAATAATTGTTGTCTGAGTAGGTGGGGAGAAATCAAGACAAAGAACCGACAAATATGGACGGCTCTACTGGTAGTCTCACTGGAAAGTGGTTAAGGAGTGAGAAGCCAGATGTCATTACTGGAGCATGAAAAACCTCAGTGCAGGCAATCTGAGAATACAAACATGTCTCAGCAAGAGGTAAGAGTGCATAAGCTTTCTTTGCAGAGAAAGAAAAGAACAAAACGTAAAGCCTGATCTCTAGTCAGCAGCCATCTTTGGACCTTCTTAAAAGAAAATCAAACAAAAAGCCCAGTTGCACAGTTACTTATCCAGCTCCTGTCATAACAACCTTGAAGGAAATCCATCCAAGAATGCCAGTCCCCTGCAGAGATGCATCACTGGCGACGAGGGATAGAGACAGAGATGGTGGAAGGGAGGGGAGTTCAAGCTTGAATGCTTTGCAGTGTCCTCTTCAAGGAATTTTCTAGCCCACTAACTGAACAACCTAGAGCAATGTATCTGTGGGAACACACATCTTCTGCAGCCCATTGCCTACACAGCAAGTGCTCGTTTACTGCATCGCAAGGCATTTCAAACCACTGTACCTTCATTTTACTATTGGTTCTGAGCTAAAGTAGGTCTTTAGATCTAAGCCACTTGTAATTCAAAGGGAAATTGCAGTGCTGAGAAGAAATTTCCATCTTCTTCTACTTACGTGTTTCCTGTGTAGGAAAGTCTTGGAACAGCCTTCAAAAATAAACCCGTTCCCTCAACTTCTGAAGTCAAATGACCTCAGACTTAGGCCTCTCATTCTCTCTCCATCTCTCCCCAATAGGTTAGGGGTTTTTTTTTCCAAAGCATGTAACACTCTGGCTCTTGAAACAAGTAGGTTAATTACTATTTAGTCCAGTGTGAGCATTGTTAGGCCAATAATTCAACACCTTCAAAAATTTCACTGGTACTTTCTTCTTTACTATTCTGAATTTTGTATTTCCCCATCATGATCGCCTCCTCCAAATTTTCTCCTGACAGTTACTCTAATCTTTGATTTCCCTGATGTACCCATAAGCAGGAGATATATCATGACATATCAAAACTACGGCTCATGTTCATTAAAAGAAAAATGAGAACTGGTGAAATCAACAATAACCACCCACCTACCAGTCATGGTGTCTGAGTCTCAAATACTCTGTAGCTTGCAGACAGACCTATGCAGCATTATAATGGGGAGCTGGTGGGAATGCCATATTGGTAGTTCTTTTGCATTGGATTATTTTACTCTTACTTCCTTCAGAACGTGAAGCTGTCAAAAAAAAGCATTTTCAAAACATTTCTTGATAATAGTTTTGCAAAAGTTACTGTGGAGAAATTAAAAAAGAAAATGTCTTGACATTTTTATTTTGGAAAGTTTACAGATTTCAAAATTCTAAATGTTAATTTTTAATGTTATGATATGGAGTTATTTTGACTTGTATAGTTTTATATCATTTTGTAGTGTTATTGATTTTGCATTTTGCATTTTTCATAATGCATTTTGCATTACACATTGCAAATTTGGACCTGGAGAATATCATAACAAAAAAAAATAATACATGGTTTACCCTAAGAGCAGCAGCTACTTAAGTATTGTCTGGCACTCTAAGTGGGATTCATCTCAGTTGTTAAATGGCTAGAGTAGATGAACAATCCCCTCATAGTCAAGTCAGAGAAACTAGGCAGTGTTGAAGTGTAATTAATCTAGTTTGGTTTAGACCTCAACCTTAGGACAAGAAGAAATGCACTCGAGGAGGACTTCGTTCAGTCAATGATACAGGCATCCTTTGTCATCTGAGGTAAGCAAGGGTATCTAAGAAAGACATCCATACGGAGATCTGTTTCCCACGGGAGTGGCAGGTCAGGTGGGACAGTCTGGTTATCTCGGATAGTATTAGACTACTGAAGTGAATCCAAGGTGCCTAATACTTCTTGCTGAGTAGAAGATTAAAAAAAATACTCAGGTATCATAGACACCTAGGGTGGATTCAGCTGACTAAATTTAGATGACTAGTACCATGTGAGACGTCTTAGGGATCCCACTTGACCTTCAGTTGTCCTTCCACTGTGGTCTGAGCCACCTGTGTGCCTTTTCTTATATCTTCTTGCCCCATGAGGGTGTCTTAGATGTGCTAGAACAGCTCACATGGCACAAGGTGCCTAAAGTTAGGCAACAGGATCGTGCCCTTTAGGTAGGATTCATTTCCAGATTCTTTCTGCTACTTCAGAGCAGCCCAGCTCTCCCCTCGGTGTTGTGTCCTCACAACCCTGTGCAGGTTGCTCGGGTGCCCCATGGGACTTCAGATGGCACCAGACATCCCAGTATGGGCAGTGCCTGGAGCTCTGCAGTGTCCACGCTGACACTACATGTAGGTATTGTAATGTGGAATTGATGCCCACCGCTATAGCTGGTGAAATAAAAACCGTATCTTCGTCAAACTACTCCTTACTGTGCAGGTAAGATCTTTAGATCTAGTAAAAAAAAATAATAATGAGGGGTGTTAATCACAGCTCTCCTCAATAGTTATAAAATAAGAAAAAAATCCCCCAACTTGAATAATATAGGAGCAGTAGTAAAGAGACATTGAATGAAGCAAAACCAGAACAATTTCAAAATGTCATTTTACTCTGTGAGAAACCTTGAAAAGTATTTCTTTACATTTTCGCAATGGGAAATTCTGCAGCTTGCATTCAGCTCAGCATCTGCAAAGCCTGTTGGTTTCAGACTAGTCTGCTCTGGAGGGCTTGCCCTCCACCCTCACAGCTGCACACCCTTTCTGAGAGCAACCGTAACACACAGCACACAATGATGTCATTCCTAACCTCTTTTACTCGAGACACCTTCATAAAAATCTGGACTATTTAACTTTGAAAAATGACTTCTCAACTGTTTCTACACAGCCAGAGGCACCAAATCTTGCTTAGACTTTGCTGAATCAAGCAGGCTCTGGGCTTATACATTGTAATTTTGGAGATACACTCATCCTTCAAAAATTTTTTTACATTTTTTTCAAAGACTGCAGTCCTCCTGACTTTTTGCAAGCTACAGCTCCTAATAAATAACCTGGCTGACTTCCTCTATAACTTTTTTTTAAAGTATGGTCTGCTAGAAAAATGTGTATGTGAAATTTTGGACAGATTGGTTGAGTTTGGGGAAAACTAGCAAAGGAGAAAATCGATCTTAGTTACACAAACGTTACTTTGGAGAAACTCCTGTCTCTGCAAAAGGCACAAGAAATGGTGGTCTGAGATCCTGAAAGAACTGCTGAAGAAGGAGAAGCTAATGAAATGTGGATTTGGAACAATGACTCATTCTAAATCTGCTGGCAAGAAAAAGAGAGGAAAGGACCTGCTTTTTATGCAACCAATTGGAAACATCACTCTCCCACAAGGGAAAGGCTCTATAGATCAGTCCACATATATTCAGAGGACCACAGTTATCCAGAAAAAAATACAAGCAGTTTTTTCATTTTATATATCTCATAACTGGAGCTCTGAGGAAAGTTCAGTACAGAATGAAAAAAAAGCCCATGTAAAATTACTGGAAAAATGAAGATTTGTTAGATCCCATTAACCTGCTCACTGCCAATATGTGGCTCATACCAAAGACTCTCTGATGACTTTGGCCTCCAGTCTGGAAAATAACAAGTCAAAGAACTTTGATTACCTGTACATTATTCCAGAAGGTAAAACTGAAAGAAGAAAAGCTCATTTACCATTTTACATTCCTAATGCCTAATCTGTTTTTTCCATTTCTTAGCCACATTTGCCTTTTTTTAGGCTTCTACTGCCTTTAAGCAGTTGCCGTTTATTACCCTTCTTTCCCTCTCTTCCCTGGTTTTTCATTGCTTCATTAAATGATATGCCTCAAACGTTCCTATATCCTTCAGTCTCATAACCCGTGTTTCTGCTTCCTAAAACTTGCCAGCATCCTTCTCCTATTAGGATGCACGAGGTGGGTATGATAACTCCAAGACACTGCATGAGAGCACAAAGCCAGTTGTATCCCATGCTGCGTACCAAGCACTTGCATATACAGCATTAATTTGCACTGGCCTTTTCGGCTGCAGTCTCACATTTCAAATGCATGCATGCTGTTTTCTGTCACCTTTCTGTACCTTGCAGCATTGTTGCCTCTCAGTTCTTTCTTCTCTTCATCCTGAACATGTGTTAGATTAGTAGGGGTAGTCTTCAATTGAGTCTAACTTTTAAATCGCTCTAAATCCTTTTTGTTCTATCTCAGTACTTTATGGCAGTAAGCTAGTACTTGATTTGGTTACATGTGGCAGGTTGACCTTGGCTGGACACCAGGTCCCCACCAAGCCGCTCTATCACTCCCCTCCTCAGCAGGACAGGCCTGGGAGAAAATAAGATGGAAAAGAACTCATGGGTCAAGATAAAGTTTAATAAAGCAAAAGCAAATGCCACACGCAGAAGCAAAGGAAAACAAAAGATTTATTCTCTGCTTTTCATCAGCAGATGTCCAGCCACTTTCCGGGAAGCAGGGCTTCAGTACGCGTAGCGGTTGCTCCAGAAGCCAAATGTCACAATAACGAATTACCCCCACCTCCTCCTTTCTCTGAGATTTATTGCTGAGCAGACGTCATACGGTATGCAATATCCCTTTGGTCAGTTGGGGTCAGCTGTCCTGGCCATGTCCCCTCCCAAGATCTTGCCCACCCCCAGCCTACTGGTGAGGGGGAATGTTGGAGAGACAGCCCTGAGCTCAGCAGTGCCCAAAACACCGGTGGGTTATCGACGCCTTTCCAGCTGCCAATACAGAGCACAGCACCGGGAGGGCTGCTGTGGGGAAAATTGACTCCAGCTCAGCCAAACCCAATACATTACAGTAGTACAAATCTCTGTGTAGCATGATCTGCAGGCTTTCAATAACGTGTTCTTTACTTGCTCATTAACAAGGCGCTCATTTTGAGAGAAACTTGTCTAGAGTTAGTAATGTACAAATACAGTGCTCCTAAAACTCATTCTGGCATTTAAAACGTCTTTCCAAGTTTTCAAACCAGATGGTATCTTCTATCCAGAGTAAACTGATATTTTTTTTTCTAGATAATACCTTCTGAAATGGGATGCTTAATACTGAAGTAAATTTACAAATATCTGCTGTATTGCTTCTGTTAATTTTAGCACTTCTAACAGAACAAGTTTTCTGGGCCTCATTTGTTCTTCATCAGTTCATGTATAGCATGGGGATCACTGGAGCCATATTTTGATTTAGTGACTGACTTTGAAAAATGCTTTATTCCACAATTTGCTGAGTGAAAAGCAAGAAGGTCAATTAGAAAATGGGGATCTACTAATGAAATGAAATTGGAAGACTTCAGCCCTATGAGCTGTTTCTTACATGATATTTTTGTCCCTTCCCTCAATTCCTAAAAGGTTCTTTTTCAAAGAGTACTCCTTCCTTGTCTGAAGCTCACTATAGTATTCACTTTTATCCAGTTGTTGAGTAAATTACTTTTATCTCAGCTTTACCATAGCTTTTTATACCTCCCAACTTACCTCAACTTTTTACTTTACCTAAGACAAATCGTGAATCTACTTATGTCAAAGTGAAGTATGCCACTTTGAAACTGGGATAAGAGCACTCACTTTTTTGCCTTAGTTTCTGTAAACTCATTTTATGTTGTTAGTGAAAGTGAACAGACATTACTTAGTTGAGAGCACACAGTTACCATGGCTCTGCTGGCACGCAGTAACTTGCTTACCTGCAGTAATTCAATCACGCTCAATTATGGGGCCACATCATCGATTTTATTGCTGTAACTTTCAAGCGTAGGTGAAGCCTACAGCTTATATAACTCTGGGAGGTGATTGCTCTAAGATATGATCAAGACCGGCTGGATTGTATGCATTCATATTTTCCAAGGTATTTGAGTAGTTTTTCTCTGTTCCTAATATTTCAACCTTTTTGATGTATATTCTTACTGATGACAGGCTTGATACCACTGTAAGTTATCTCAGTCACTTTTGAAACATTATTAATTTCATGTCTTCCTTATTTATGAGTAGACCTGCTTTCTTCCCTCTGGTAAGCTTCCAAAAGCTCTTGTATTGCTTTCATATCTCTGGCACATATTAACTCATTTTGCTGCTTTGCCACCTAATATCAACTTTCACCGCAAACCTGCAAATTTTAGCAGCAGCCCACTGAAAAGTTCAGCAAATTTTCAGGAGAAGCAAGATCATGTTCTCAGTGACTCAGCTACCACAGGATGTCATATTATCAAAACACAAACAACAGTTATGATTAGTAGTAAAAATCCAGTTTCTTCCCTGAGGTCAGAAGAGTTATGAATCTGGTCTGCTAAGTTCTGACGAAGCCTTTCATTTCCACCTGTTTTCTATGCAAAAGTAAGCAATCATGTTGATTTTTTTCATAGAATCATAAAATATCTCAACTTAGAAGGGACCCATAAAGATCACTGAGTCCAGCTCCCTGCTCCTTACAGGACTGAGCTTCTCCTGTATTGGTTTTAGCAGTGCTCAAACCCCAGTCTTAAAAGAAAGCCTCAAAAGGGAAAGTTTACCTGAAGAACAGGCTGAAATTAGTTCTCTTATACTTGAAATGGTGGTTCCTGCAAAGCCGTACTCTTTTTTTTAAGGGTTATAGGTTCTCAGTCACATCTCTTTACCTATGTTGGTGATGACCATCATCATATGTGACTCACTGCAGATGTTCAAGGGTTTCAGGGGTTCTTGGTGCCCAGGTTGGCCACCCAGATGAGTGGACAGTCTTTAAAATTTCGCTCAGGCTCCCTCTGAAAATTTTAGGGAATCCCTGTCCTACAGATGGAGCAATACACATCATTTGGCTCCTGCTAACTTTCTCTTGAGCCTGGGATGTGCCTGTGCTACATTACTTTTCTCTGCCAGGAGGGAGACTCACCAACTCTGATGTTGTTACAGACACCAGGAAGGAGCTAGAAGGTTCAGAAACAGCAGGAACAAGCACAGGCATGAGTATTTTCCAAAATCCATTTATGGGAGCTCAAAGCTGCAGCCAGACTCCCTCTGTAGACATGGCCTTTGGGTGATGGTTGCAGAAAATATTCAGTATCGTCAGCACAGGGGCTGGTGCTCTACAGCACTGAGCTTGTGTTGACCTCTTAAACTGCACCTAGAAAGAGAAGAACAAACTGGGATGAGTTTCTTCCACCTCCATCTTCTGCCGTGCAGCCTGTATCCCATTGGTTTGGACTGTCAAGCAGCGCTAAATGGTTTGGAGCTGATCTTCCATGTTGATGCTCCCTGTCAATACGAGGCCATTGATGCTGAAGCACAAAAAGAACTGATTGCATCCTATGCCTTCAGTCTGCTTTGTGTACTGAGAACACATTTGGGATTTTTTTTTTTCAGGGGGAATGCAAAACCTTTATTTCTATTTACGTCCCCTGTAGATTGTAATTAGGGCGATCAATGTGGTTAGACAAAAAAAGCAAGGAGATAACTGCTTTATCATTCTTTGACTAGGGAGTTTCCATTCTGTTTGAATTCATGTATTGAAGATTATCGTAATACAATTACTGTGGTTTTTGAGTCTTAAGAGAGTTTTGCAAGTACCTTTTCAAATGAAAATTGATCAAGACTAACAATAGGACTAAAAAGTTCAACTGTGAAAAGTTTTTAAAGTCTTTTAGGCATACTGACGTATATATATATTGCCTCTGTTGTCAATTCACTCAGGGCCCAAAGGCTTGCTGTGTTTGGGCTGGAAGTTACTTTAGCTGAGAACCTTAGAAACAGACGCTAGACTGGATTTTTTTTTATTTTTTTTTTAATGGAATTTCAGTAAATAATAGTATGGTTAGACTTTTTCCTTTGAATTCAAACAGACAAAAAATTCTTGCCAGTTGTTAAGTAACTTTACATTAACAGCTTCTCTTGTAGGAAAAAAATACAATTTTATTAGGTAAGTATTTCACCTAGACAAAAAGTCAGAGCGGGGGCGATAATTTTCCTAAAGTCTTTGTCCTGTTGTATCCGCTTTAGGCTGCAATATTTTCCTTTTTTCTATTGTTGCCCATCATTTGATATTTGGCCCAGAGGCACGCCAAGCTTAGTGCCTCTCTTTGAACCCTGTGGAGCGATGACTGCTGTATCGTACTCTGTTGGAGCTAAGTACATACCCTTCACAACAAATAGGACCTCTGTGTACCAGCCAGATGGTCCTGAGAATTACCCAGACGTGATGAGATTTGTCACTTTGTCAGTTTGTGCCTTCTCTTCCCACCCATGTTTGTCTTACTCCAGTGATGTGCAAACTGCAGTATTAGCTGCATTCACTGAACCGTAATGGCTCCCTGAGATGGGGTTTGGATACACAGATGAGAAGCTTGACCAAAGGGCATCCTGCTTCTGTGAGCAGAGCCACTTCTGGGGAACGACTCCTTCACTGCAGGGACTTGGACTTTTCCAGGGACTTGAAATTACATCAGAAACACATCTGCTAAGACCACTTCTTCCTGATTTTATTGCGGTCTTGCCATGCTTTTCACCTTTTTTTTTCCCCTCCTAATTCTTTCCACTGCTATCCATCTTCTCTTCCATTCCCTCCTCAGGTATAGCAGTTCAATCATGGGGAATTAAAGCCAGGCATTACTGAATTCTAATCTCAGCTTTCAAATGGTGATTCGGAGAAAAATTCATTCTGAGTGACTCGCAGCAGTATGTAATGCTTTGCTGAGGCTCTGTGAGCGTAGTTGTACTGCCATGCAGATGAATAACTTATCCATGTTAATGGACTCTTGACTTTGCATCTGACTGCTGGTACCATAATCATACATATAGCCTACGGGTTCAGGCTCCACCATGAGACTTGACAGTGGGGTTCCTGGGGGAAAAAATGTGTCCATTTTCTTTCTAATCCTCCCCACCTGAATCAACAAGCTGGCCCTGCTGGAGAAAAACACCCCAGTGAAGAATCCACAGCAGGGAAGTACTGTAGACAGCATATGGGACATCCTTGATTGGTAAAGCAGTCCTTCCAAATGTAGGGACAGCTGGACACATGGATCACCATGAGCCTAGGTACTGTCTTCTTGAAATAGAGACCATGCTTGGACTAGTGAAGGTCTCCTAGTAGGTATGCTGGCATCAGACAATATATTCATGTATTCAGCTTCTACTTAGATTGTCATTTGTGAAGGAAAGTTTGGGAGGGAGGGAGTGGAAGTACAGACATCTTAGGACTGTGAGGTAGGTCATGCTCTTCGCCTTTTTTCTTTGTAGGTTCAGATGATCTCCCTGCTTCTCCATGAGGGCTCACAGCCTTGCTGGGCTCTGAAGGCCTCTCGGACTCTCTTCTGTACATTGACTCTAATGACGTTTCTGTAGCCTCAAGCTGTGGAGACCACAGCAGGCTTCAGTGACTCACGTGGTGTTTGGGAGGTCAGCCTGAAGACTGGTGGTGATTTATTCAGCTCTCCCCTAACCAGAGCTCGATATAACACTGAAGTGGATAGGTAGCCTCGGAGTGAGCTAGGCAGGTGGGATGCATGCACCAGTGAGCAGAAAGTGTGTTGTACCACCTCCGTTTGCAGATGGGACATCAACCCCCAAGCAGACCAGCCACCTTAGTGTTCCCTCAGTGCAGCCAGTCATGGTGCCTCATAGGCTCCCACACGCTCTATAAGGGCCTGCAGAATTCTGGAGGGGTGTCCCTCTGTGGTAACTGTTATAATCGCCTAAAAAAGCTCAGCTATTGCCAGAGTATATAGTTTACAGCAGAGACGACTGTGTCAGGGAGCTTCACGTGACTCTTTCTTTCCTACCCTCGCTGCCAGTTTCCCCCATCCCACACTGAATCCTTAATGAGATGTGAGCCAGGTACGTCCAGGGAGCTGAAAACAATGGCTACACTCTGGGGCTCCAAGGTGGGAGTCCTGCGGGAGGTATAATTCTACCGCAAGAATGTCACTGGCTTTCTGGTACCAACTTCATCTCAAAGTTTTGCACATGTTCACAGCTGTCTTGGATCTGGAAGACAATGTGGTCCTACCATTGGGTACAGTAGGACCCCAAAACCACTTCTCAAAAGAGGATAGGCTGAAGTAAATCAAAGCATAACCAGCCCAACATTATTAAATCAATAGTTTGCCTCCCAGGTGGTATATCTATAGCTCCTGAAAGTCCCTCTGTCTTTCGGTCCTCCAGAGAGGGAAGGTTATAATTTTGTGTGTAAAAGAATCAATTCAGGTGCATCACTAAACTAGAAAAGGGGTTTTTTTTGTTTACCCGTGAAGTAAGGACAATGCTGTGAAACGTGGCAAAACATCAAAAGGGGAAGATTTCTGTTGTGATCATTTCCCATCAGAACATGGGCATCATCAGACTAATTTCTTCATAACCTCTCCCCTCAACATTTCAGCAGCCCATCCGGAAGCCTCCTTGGTATACATACCCTTAGGTACACATAGCCTTAGGACTTTATTTATGACAAGTCTTCATTCTCTTTCACAAGTAACTTCAGACATTTTGGTCTTCATTTCCAAGTTAGAATGAAAATCAATATCTGAGCACTTGACTGCTCCAAACCTTTCCTTTGCTTAATTCTGGTACTGATAATTTGAGGGTGATTAATAAATTGTTTGAGCAGTTCTCAGAAAACAACATAGCAGCATTGAAATGAGCCTGTATCACCATCAGCTCCCTTTATAGTCAATAAAGAGAAATAGGCACTTCTGGCTTATGATTCATTTGATCTTTTCCAGCTATCCACTTAGGAGGAGATGGTTTGTGTCCTGTAAGTGTTTATTTCTCTCTGCTGAGAAGGCACAAAATCTAGGTGCCTGTCTTGGTCTTTAATGCACCTATTGTAGGCATCCATGGAGAACAGTGATGAATGCCAAAGGATTAGGGCTCTGATAAGTTTCTGCAGGAGATCCTCTTGTGGACAGCATGTCTGTCCTGGAAAAAGTAATGGACCGGTATAAAACTGCTTCTTCTTTTCATCAAGCCCTTACATAATGAATCTGCTTCAAAGAAAGTAGACTAGACTTCTGTGCGTTTGCCTCTTGTAATCAGTTTCTTACATACTCATTCTTTGTTGGAGGAAAAGTCCCAGTTATTTTCTGAGATTTGACATGCTTCTTGGCTTATTACACCTAAAACATGCCCTTCTCCTGAACTTGGACCCTATCTATCACAACACAGAGACATCCCCAGGCACGCTCATGCAACTGAAAGGATTATATCCTCTTGCTTCCTCATTATGTCCGTCAAACTCGTAGACCAACATGCCATTGAGAGTCTGATTAACCTAAGGAATATGATTTCCTTTAGTCAGGATATCCCTAAGAGCGTACAGGATTTTGAGGTAACAAGTGCTACCTATGTATCAGTAGATATAGTGAGATTTGGAAGTGGGGGAGGCACGGTCAACATCCTTTTCAGCACAGGATGAGGCATGCCTCATTTAAAAAACAGGTAAGGTAGCTGAGTTGTTAGTTCTGATTCGTTCTTCTCATTTCCTCCTTTCTTTCTTCTCTGTTTACCCAAGACTGAACCATCCTTTTCCGTCTTTCCATATCTTAGAGTTACTGCTTTCTACTGCCAAACCCCCTTACCTGATGTATTTCAGTGGGAAAAGGCAACACAATCTCTCTTTGACATGGAAATTGTTCTCATAGTTATTTTTATTGATTAACTGAATAGAAAAGAACATGAAGCCCACATATGCCCAGTGTCTGACAATCTGTTATTATTTCAGTCCCAGAAAAGAGTAGCAATCTTAGATATAATTGTGCTAATTACCTTCTCTCCCTCTAAGTTACACCAGAAAAAGCCCCCGCATATAAAACCTAATGCAGGTCTGGGAAGAGTTTTTTCCTCCCCATTAGGCACTGTGTGCTACTGTGGAGGGCGATGTGTAACGTGTGACTATCGTGCTCCAGCGTTACAAGGAATGCTTTGCACAGGAGAAGTGACTTGTGCATAACTTTTAAATAAATGGGCAACCTCCCAGGCATCCTACCGGGAGTTTTTGTGCCTCACGTAGGTATTTGAATGAGTCTGCCTGGGATAGAGGGATGTCCCAACTCACCGCTCCCAGCAGTGCTTTCACATCTCTGTGTTTAAATTTCAGTGGCCCAAGTGCCAAAAGCATACTGGGAAAAGGAATTGCGATTCCTCCCACCACCCACAGGCTAAAGAATGAGACTATGTCTTCCTCAGGCCATCAGGGCCTGACTATGGTACAGTCCTGGTTTTGTGATGACTTGACACACTCAGAAAGTGTGAGCTTAGCCCTCATCTTCTTGGGCTCAGAAGGAGGATGTTCGACCTCCTGGGCATGTGTTCCAGGCCAGTGTACAAAAGGCAGCTGCTAAACTGTCCCTGAGACAAGTGCCTCAGCCACAAAGCAAGGAGTTTCGGAGCGTGTGGTTCAGCCTGACCCCAGTACGTACATCAGGACAAGCCAATGGGCCAGCTGGACCAGCGGGGAGGTACTGGCTGATGTGAGGCTCCTCAGTGGCACAGAAGAGCAGGGCACATCATGGACAGTCTGCTCAGGCGCAGAGACAGGGAATGCTAAAATTGTAATTTTTAAGCACAATTTAGCTCAGCTGCATACGGCGCCTTTAAAGCTTGAAGTAATTCCCTGTGTACCATGGCTGTTATGTTGCACCCCATTTCCCTTATATTCTGCCCACCAGCTACAGCATACGTTGCATAAAAACCTGCACTCTTACTTAAAGAATAAGACTCCAGTTCCAATCTCCCGTTAGGACTTTGTTCCAGTGCTCAGGTACCCTTGCTTTCAAGAAATGGTGTCTTATTTCTAATGTGAATTTGCCTGCCTTTCACTCCCAACACCAATTCTTGCTAAGTCTTTTCTCTGCGATACAAAAGACGCCTTTGTTATTTTCTCCCCATGAGGGTACTTATATACGATAATCAAATCACCTCTCAGTCTTCTTTTTGATAAGCTAAACAGATTGAGCTCTTTAAGTCAGTTATGTTCCCAGAAAAAGTGTTTTTTCTGAGCACCTGTCACTCCCATGTGGGACTCTCACATCTAACCAGGACAGTCCATGCATAAAGCTGAGAAAGCAGCATCTTCAGAATACTTTAGGCAGTCGATTGCTTTTGTTTCTCTGCCTTCTCTTAAAAACAGGCAGGTAAATAAGCAGACATTATAAACTAAAAGGTATTTCAAAGTCCCTGTGTCTTCTGGCAGGCAGAAGGGAAGGTACTACTTTGGGTTTGGGTGTTTGTTAAATTGTCTTACACCTTTAACACTCATTTCTACCTAAATGCAATAGAAGTAAACCATTTCAGATTTTGATTTGCATCCATGCTGCATTCATTTGTAATACAGTGCTGATGCAATGGTGGAAAATTAGGCTTTTTATTTAATCCACCCTGTTCATTTTAGCATACATTGCAAGAATTTGACAGGCTGTCTCCTGAAACCCGAGTCCTTAAAATAGAGCCAAGATTAGGTCACTTAAGAGCTTCTGCCATTTCAGGACCTTTTCCAGGTTTCTCTTTCTATTGGCATATGTGTGTTTCATGTTTGGGTTTTTGCTTTGGTTTGGGGTTTTATCCTTCCTTTAATATATTAGTCAGCACATTTTTGGAGGTTAAGGCTCCTCTTGCTTTATGCCTACATTTCCAACATCTGTTTTGGGTTGGGCTCAAATTCCTCTGTTCAATCTCTTCCAGTTCTTTATCTCGGAGCGTAATGAATTGTGGTTTACCCTTCTCCCTAGATACTACAACCTGATCGCTACTGATGGTAAATGATAGCGATACCTTCGGTAAAGCTCCACCGCCAGTCCCAGTTAAAAGAGAAGTTAATTTAAACTGAGCAAAATCTAATGCAAATCTGAATTTGCAGCCGGCTTCATTTCTATTTCTACTTCAAACTTTCTGACAGACCATTAGTTTGGGTAATATTGAGTCCGAGAGGTTTAAGAAAAAGCTGATCTGCTGAGACACTGAGACAGTGAAAAAATGTAACACCCATCAGGAGTCAAGGAGAAGTTGAAACAAAATGATTTTTGCTAAAATGCATCTGAATGCAAAAGGAAAGCTGGAGTATAACTCTAGCACATGGTAAACCTGAGCTGTAGGCTGGGTTTATATGCCCTGTCCGCATGGTTAAATACTCAAACCTGACCTAGAATTGCCTCTAGCCCAGTTTTCTGGTCATCAAAAGTTCTCAGAAACTGAAAGTATTGCCAATACAGTAAAAAGAAACCATATTCTCTCATTCTTGTTCTATGAGGATAACAACAGTTGGTCTGTTTTATCATTTTTTTTTCCATCAGTGGCAATAAAAACTTCTTTTATTGTTTTTCAGCTCATTCTGGGCACAAAGTTCTCCATTGGGGAGCCAAATAATAAAATTCTTCCATCCTTGCTCAGGGGCTCACTTGGAAATGGCTGGGCAAGATTCCCTGGATGTGGTTTAACATTAGAGAGCTGTAGATGACCACCCTAAAAAGAAAGAAGTTTGAAATACTAGTCACGTTGTCCATAGAAAGATATCATTCATTATCCCATTTGAATCTTCACCCTGCAGAGGTATATGTTTCTGTAGATTACAGGAAAAGAAAGTGCTCCTGTCTGGTTTATTGAAATGGTTGGGGTTTCACTGTTTGGTTTTTTTTACAGCTGGGATAGCCATCTGAACTCCCTTTCTGTGATGCATGGGAGTCATAAGGATGTCTCTGAGGATTGACCAGTGGCAGTGAAAGTTATCGCGTCAGTGGTGTATTACCACGGAGCTTTTAAATGAGCAACAATTTCTGGTTAAAAATAGATGCAAACATGCTGTCCCTTTCCTTGTACTCTAGATGTAAAGGAACCACTTAATTAAGCTAATTAGGATAATTAAATCCCTAAGCCATGAGAGTGCTCTCAGTTCAGTTCCTTGGGAAACTGCAAGGTAACTGAAATGCGTTAACGTGGTCACTATTTGGCATAATGCTGCAGAGAAGCCAGGGCAGTGGAAAAACCTCTTAGGACAGCATCTCGCATGAATTAGACTGGAATTATTTCAAGAAAGACTCCCCTGTAACGTTCAAGCAGAGTTGTTTTGTACTCATGCTTTCTTCTTCTTGTGCTTTCGCATTATTGCCTTTTCTATTACTGCTTTGCTTTGATTTCTGTCACATCTTCTATTGTATGATGATTGCTCTTTCAAGAAACCTGATCTGCATGAAGGTCTGAATCTACCGGAGGAGCACTTATAAAAGACCACATGCTACTAAGCAAACAAAAGTCTACAGCAAAATCTCCCTGGGCTCTAGGAAGGAGTTTGCTGCTTCTTTGCTCTAAGCTTGGGCAAATGACTTTACTTTCTCCTCTTCTCCCCACTTGCATGCGTGCTGCTTACGCCCCTTGGCTTCCCGGGCTATGTAACTCCACACAGCTTCTGTAAATGAGATGGAGTTTGTAGAAAAAGGAACTGCATGCACATCCACAATTACATTACTTTAGCAGCACAGCTTGATGTATTCAGCAAATAAAATATAGTCTTCACTGGTGGTAGAATACAAAACTTAGCTTCCACCAGAATGCCCTAATTTGCCCTAATGTTCTTTTGTCTCGGTCTTCCTAGTGATCAGTAGACTAGCCGCCAAGGATCCACGCTGTGCTGAAAGGAAGCATACAGAGTTCAAAGCACTTCAGCCTTAATGCAAAGCCCTCATTAAGAAACATGAAATGCAGTGTTTGATATTGTAAAGTTATGGGCAGTGAAAAAAGTGAATGCAATAGCTCTGAAAAACACCACAGACTAAAAAGTCGTGTCCTTCCAACTGTCCAAATTTAAATCCTACTTCGGTGCCTCCAAGAAAGATCCCAAATTTTAATGAAAAAGGTCTACTGGGCTGGTCCTTGCTTCTTGGGTACAAAAGGCAAAAAGGCCAGGATGGATATTTTTCTGATTTTGTTGTGTTTGTACAGACAGGGTCGCATCATAGTCTCTATTCAGTCTTACAGATTTCTCTGGGAAAACTTCAGGAGCGGAGGGTAACTGATAGAAGAAAAGTAGAGTTTATCAGCCGGGTCTGATTAAAACCGCAAACAAATAAACATGCAAGAATTGACTTGTGACACTTGTATGAGGCATGGTAGCTGATTTTCATTTCGCCTCTTGTCCTTTGCCTGCTGGAGGCTTCAATAGAACATTTAAGGTGCTGCGACCTGTTTCATTTCAGTATCATGCTTAATCTCTTGGTAAAGTATTTACGCTAATTTAATGAAGCATAGAAAAGACAGGCAATGATAAATATGAACCTCTGTCAAGTGGGTCTTGGATGTGTAAATTTCCCCCAAAATGCTCATCTTTAATAACTGCCCTTGGTTATCCCTCTGGTAATAGTACCCTTGAGTCTGATGGGCTACTGTGGCAAATGACAACCATTTAGCTTTATTTCATCTTCCTGGAAACACTCTCTTTGAATTTAACTCACTGAAGAATCACTCCAAAGATTTTTATCATCCCCCAAATTTACACATTAGTCAAATGGCTTCATATAACTTTTCTTCAACTTGGCAGAAGTAGAAAACATGTTCCCAGGACTATACATTGACCTACATCTGACTGTTTCCTTGGAGACTTTTTTAAGTTTAGGGGTATTTTTCATTGAAAAACAACAGAAACATAAGACTATGGATGGACTGCTGTTGATGGATTTGTTTGTTGGTTTGGGTTTTTTTTTCCTTTTTTGAAGAAAACTACAGATTCTCTCATTATTAACACATATCTACAGAAAGGGCACAGCACGAGTTAAAGGAAGGTTTTACATCATTTCTCCAGATATCAAAACATTTAATTCAGCTGCAATCAAACATTGTTAAATCTCAGGTCATTTGAATGTTGAAGCAAAATATTCCCTTTAGAAATTTCACAGCTATTAGCCTTGAGTTACCAGTGATGAATGTTTCTGGAGCTGTAAAATTTCTTCAGACCCAAGAGCACATTTTACCCTAGTTTATTGTGGTCTTTCTGTCTCCTTGAAGAGGGGCCATCATTACTGATTAGCTGTGCTCATGCAGTGCAGTGCAATAACTACATATACCAGTGTCCACTTTGCTCAGATTAGAATTTGAAAAATATTGTTCTTTCGTAATGCTGGATCCTGAATGGAAATAAAACTTGCGAGGCTAGCCCCTGATGAAAACAGACTTTCAAAAGCAAATACGTTCTGTCCTCCTCTATTCCGCTTTAGCTTTCAACATGTTCATGATATGGATAAACATACTGGGTGCATGGATATCTTTGTCTTTTTTCGATCACAGAATGCTAGTCATTTTTGTGTCGCTAGGATTATATTAAACCTTCTAGCTAGGTTCACACAATGGATTAATTCCTTTACACATTGTCACAGGCATTATTAACTGGGTGGAGAAAGGTTCTTTTTCCTCTTAGAAATATGTTCTGGGTTGGGCACAGGATTAAAGTATTTCTCGTGACGTGTTATTAAGTTGTTTGTGTTCTGATGACTCACAGGTCTGCTCTAACACGTTTGATCTATCCCACCTTCTGTGTCCTGCAGGTCTCCCTACTCTCACTCTTCCTGGCTATTTAGACCCTTCCCAAGCCCAGACGTTTTCTCCTCTACAGCATTTAATAGATTATTTCCCAACCAGTTAGCTGAAAATCACATCTACTTCTCCTCCTCAAAAGCATGTCAGCCACACTCTTCCTTTGCAAAACTTAACTCCTGGTAGCCCTTTATCCCCTTGTTCAAGTGAATACACTGAGTGACAAAGTGACTGCTCTGCCATACCTTACCTAGCTGCTTCTAATTCCCAACTGCTTTACTCGTGTCTCATCTACAGTCTCTGTTGCAAGCACTGGAATAACGGGATATCCATGCGTCTTCCTTAGCACTCTAAATCATAATGAAAAATTAAATATTAATAGAAAAGGAAGTTTTCCAACCGTAGTTGATTTCCATAGCAATACTTACATGACCAAACCACAGGATGTGGTGCAAGCTTACTTGAAAATTACGACAAAGGCAGGATAGTTGACATGAGCACAGATCAACAAGAGCCATTGCCAAGAACATCTGACACCTCTGCTTCAGGAACTAACACTTCTCAGGGGAAGATAAGTCAGTAGCTCTCCATACATAATAGCTGGTATTTTCATATCCATATAGACATACATTAGATGTACACAGATAACAGACAGGTACGAGATACCTTTTCCTTGCTTTATGTGCAAAGTTAAATCTAGGCTGGTTCTCTGATTTATTTATTATTATTTTTCTGTTGTCTAACAATGGCAGCATTGTGGCTGTAATATGACATTACCCTAATGCAGAGAATAAATGAACATGAAGAAACCATTGCAGCTCTCATCTGGCAAACAGAAGGAGCCTGGAAAAGCTTAATACATTATTCAATAGCAAGTGGTGGAATCGCAGAGCTAGCAGATGTAAAAGATTCATTGTACAAGATACTCAGCTCCTCAACTGAGTATATGGCATGCTCTTGAAACCCATTAAAAACATCAGT
The DNA here is from genome assembly GCF_929443795.1 of Astur gentilis. NCBI lineage: Eukaryota > Metazoa > Chordata > Aves > Accipitriformes > Accipitridae > Astur > Astur gentilis. The sequence continues at coordinate 4,393,254 of NC_064910.1, read as the reverse complement.
ATGCAAAAATGGTGATAAAAATCTAAACAAAACTGTGCTCAAAATAAACTTGATTTGGGATTATACCTTTCCACACAGATTTTATTTGCTTGTTTGTTTTAGTAGCACTTAAATATTTTAAGTACATTTAATTTAGATTTATTAAGATATTTAATTCATATAAAATAAATACTTTATAACTGAGAACATATTTCTTCCAGAAATATGGAAATAAACCAGAAAAAAATCCATAGAACAAAATATAGTCTGCTAAAGTGGAAAATTGCTAAACTGGGATTATTTAATTATAGAGATTAAGATATATCTGTTAAATCACACGTGAAGGTACTTTCACACGCAGGCTTTAAATTTGCTTCTAGAGCCATGCGTAGCCAAAAGTATGCGTAGTCAAATTTGCACATACAGATTGTTTAGTTAGCCCTCTGATTAGCCAGTTTCTATGGACAAAAGCATGCAGCTTGCTCTAATTCACTAGCTGTATAATTGTTCCCTTGAAAATTTGGCCAAGTAGCCATCAAATCATATTTGTCAGGCCTTAAATAATTCATATTTACCAACTGTTATCTCATTAACAATTGACAAACATTTATTAAATGCAAATTATATTGTAACGTGGATTATGGACTCAAAAAAGCAGTTTAATTTTGATGGTTGGGAAAGTTTGCTGTCTAACAAGTAGCCAGGGAGCGCAGAGGCATTTTAGAGAAAGGCTTCACCTCTCCAAGCCTCCTGGAGCAGCTTCTGGCTGGCCAGCCCAGCTCCAAAGAGCCACCCCAATGGGTGCCTTGGCTCCTGGTGGGCACCCAGTCACAAATCACCATCACAAAGCCTTGTGATTTCATGTCAATAAGTTATAAAAGCATCTCCATTGCTCTCCTCAGCAAGATCCTTTGCTTTCCAGGTTAATCCTTGTCACTCAGTATCATGTAGAGCTGTCACAGTCCCAAAGATCAATCCTATTTCTTCTGGAGGTCATTTGTTCCTTGGGTCCTGTCCTGTCCCCAGAGGGCCAGATGTCAGGGGCAGATATTTCCAGACTGAGGAAGGAGGAGGAATTGCCTGCAGAGCTCAGCATGAGGCACCAATTCACATCTCCGTGCTGGTTTGAGGTAGGTTGGAGTGGGGAATAGACACGAGGATCACCAGAAAGTATCTACAGGAGCTTTGTAGCCCACTGAGTAAGGCACACACTGGCAGAGGGCAAACCTCTCTTCTTTTTCCAAGAGTTATTTCTAGGTTTTATCAAATATCCTGCCTAATACACAGGACATAACAACCCAGGGATGCAGAACCAGACCTTCTAAAATAAAAGATCTCTGTAGCTACTAGGAAAGAGAGAGAATAGATATTCAAATCACTTTATGAAGACATGACTTAAATTGACATTGTCATTTGTGTTGATGAAGGCAATAATCATTGGCCTGGGAGCTCCCCTTCTCCTGTGATTGCTTCTCTGAGGCTAGTGACAAGCCTGTCCCCAGTCTGCAGGCTCTAATCTTCTCTGTCCTGTAGGACCGCCTTGTGTCTTCACCACTGTTACAGATGGCATTGGAATCTAATGGCAGAGCAAGGACCTGGGCTAGGGACTGTTCATTTTGCATCTCTTCTACCTGTGTAAGTAAAAGCTGAGAAATTGTTCTCAATTTGTACTTTCCTCTAAAATCTGCTTCTTTTATACACCTGAAAAAGCTCTCATATGACCAAAAGCTGGTGTAATTTTTCCAATGCTACTTAGCTGGCTTAATGACCAGGTCCTGCACCTGGGTCAGGGCAATCCCAAGCACAGATACAGGCTGGGCAGAGAATGGATTGAGAGCAGCCCTGAGGAGGACTTGGGGGTGTTGGTTGACGAGAAGCTCAACATGACCCAGCAATGTGTGTTTTCAGCCCCGAAAGCCAACCGTATCCTGGGCTGTATCAAAAGAAGCGTGACCAGCAGGTCGGGGGAGGAGATTCTACCCCTCTACTCCACTCTCATGAGACCCCACCTGCAGTACTGTGTTCAGCTCTGGGGCCCCCAACCTAAGAAGGACATGGACGTGTTGGAGCGAGTCCAGAGGAGGGCCACGAAGAGGGCTGGAACATCTCTCCTATGAAGACAGGCTGAGTGAGTTGGGGTTGTTCAGCCTGGAGAAGAGAAGGCTCCAGGGAAACCTTCTAGTAGCCTGCCAGTACCCAAAGGAGGGCTATGAGAAAGATGGAGAGGGAGTTTTTACAAGGGCATGTAGTGATAGGACAAAGCGTAATGGCTTTAAACTGCAAGAGGGTAGATTTCGATTAGATATTAGGAAGAAGTTCTTCACTGTGAGGATGGTGAGACACTGGAACAGGTTGCCCAGAGAAGGTGTGGATGTCCCATCCCTGGCAGTGTTCAAGGCCGGGTTGGATGGGGCTTGGAGCAACCTGGTCTGGTGGAAGGTGTCGCTGCCCATGGCAGGGGGGTTGGAACTAGATGATCTTTAAGGTCCATTCCAACCCAAACCATTCTATGATTCTATGACAGACGTTACCTCATCTAAAAATAAATCTTACCCTGTCTTTCTCTGCCTTTGTACCACCACAGTAAAATACTACTGTGTCTAAACTGGTAGCTAGCTATAGGTTCCCTTCACAGGCAATACAATTTAAGGATGCAATTCAGATGACCTAGTTTACACAAGGATGTTATCAACTGCCTTCTCCATTAGCTATAAAAGAGGTCTATAGTGACTAGCTCTGATGCAGAAATCTACGTTTGATCAGATGAATCCCAAAGCTACTCTATAAATTTGTTGCATCTAAAAATAAATTATAAGTATGTAGCAAGTTCAGTGGAGTAAAACTAGCCACTGTTTTTTAGCAATAAGTGAAGTGGTAAGTCACATTCTCTTTTGCACATCCCTGGTTAAGCACATTACTGCTAATTTTCAGCTACCTGCTACTATTTAATTTAGAAGTCTACAGAGAGTTCTTTCTATTATTATGAGAGCAGTCATTTAACATCGTGTGAGGTAGCAGATGAGTACTGATGAATCTGAGAAGCAAATGTTGTCCAGGAGTATGTAAGAAATGAAGGAATGGGAAGCATTGTTTATAAATGGAAGGCTGGGAAGTAGAGATAATTCAGAACAAAAGCAGCACATAACAACACAGAGAATAAGCATATTTGAAAGTGGTCATCTTTACAGTAGCATGAGCAGGCTGCATGCAGGGGACATCATCGTGATGTTGCTATCCCGAAGGTAGCAGAGGGTTTGGAAGTGCTGGGTTTCATTTCAACCTTAATCTACAGATGGAGGTTCACACAAGGAAAGTTGACTCTTGTGCCACTATCCACCCCCCCTCTTTGTATTGCTCCAGTACTTGGCAACACTCTGCTGAGCCACTTCAGTGAACTAAGGGAATTTTTTGAGATGGTTTTCTGCTGGATTAGCACATGTGAATGGCTCTGTAAAGGACCAGACAGGACCAGAAGCAACAGTGCAGGAGGAGAAATTGTAGACCTAATAGTCATGTAATAACCTAAGTCAAACTCTCAGCTTCCACCTGAAAACATGTTTCTGCCCTATCCCATTTGAAGTCACCCATTCCCAGCACTTCACCTACGTGAACATGAGTTATATACTGCAGGGCTAAAGACAAACCTAACAACATCAGCAAACAATTAATTTCCAGCCAACTCAGCATCCTGGTGGACATTGGCTTGGAAGACATCAGAAAGCTTGCAAAATTTCTTCCCCTACTGTTGGTGTTAAAGGCTAAGAAGGTGGCAAGCTGAGATTACCATAGGTTCAAAATTCAGATCTACAGTGGAGAGAGCAGCCATGTCAGCAGCAACACAGGTGTAGACTCCAATCATGAAAAAAAACCAACATTAGCGTCAGAAGAACCAAAGATCTGCCTTAAGACTATAGTTGACCCAGGTCAAGCCCCTGGCCCAGACACGAAAGCAGTCTGAACCCCAGGGAGCTGCAAGACAAGGCCTTCAGATTGTGCTGCCAATTTATGCACAGTGAAGGTACGGGTGTGCATGATTCACTCATTGAGAATAACTCTCTAAAACAGATTTTGCACTTAATGTAGAATAACCTGCCTGTTAGAGTATCAATCACCGGAACAGATGTTTTGTATTTCAGTCATTTGTTCCATCTTTCAGTCTTAGCCTAACAACCTGCATGTACATGTACATCATCCTCTGACCTCCAGCCACAGGGAGACAAATCACTGACTAGTGTCAATTGGATGCTAGAATTTAATTTCCATGTGAAATTAAGATATTCCTATATTCGTTTTCATGCCATATTGGGATACGAAGTCATAAATTACTCATGATATTAACAAAAAAACCCCCAACACTTTACTTTGAAAATACTAAAATGATCCTTTGTTTCAAATGAAATTTCTCACAAGTTGCTGCATCAAATGCTCTTTTTCAGTTTTGTCAAGCTGACTAGGAATGATTCATGACTTACAACAAAAATCTGAAGTTGAGGCAGTTTAGCTTACAAAGAGTAGCCTGAGGGAGGATGTGATAACAATTTTCAAAGATGGAAAAGGTTACTGAAAGGGCGAAGAAGAACCGGTGCTCCATGAGCATAGTAGGCAAGACAAGAAGTAATGGACTAAAACAGGAGGAAGACTGAGGTAATGTTGTGGGAACATGCCTCATTTCTAGGAATGGGTTCAAAATGAACTGAGCTGTTTGGGGAAGCTTGAGGTTCTTTAAGAACACAGCAGATGAACATCTGCCAGTATCACTGGCATGCCGTAGGGGAGAGGGATTCCACTAGGTGAGTCAGCAAAACCTCTTCTGGACATATAAATTTGTTCAGCACCAAACTGAACCTGTCTGAGGTGCTTGGTGCCCGGCAGCAGTTAGTGCCCTGTGTGGTGGTGGCACCCTGGGCAGGGTCCCTGGTTGCTTAGCGGTGCCATCCCAGTGATGGAAATCTACCGAGGGACGCGTTGGGGTGGACAGCAAGGAGAGGTGCGATGCATCCTAAGTGGCATAATTCAATGCAATTGCCATCTCCGTTCAAAACCCAAGAACACCCTCAGACGGTGAGTTCTCACCCAGCTTGGTCTGTCATACATCACTTTAAAAATCTAGCTTCTCAGCCTAAGCTGCTAGTAGTTGGGCTTTATTTTTTCTGCTACAAGTTCCAAAGGTTAAACCATTTACTTTTGAATTTACCAGCATCCCACAATGGCATCAATGAATGCTGAGAGAGATGCTTTGTTCTAGCAGAAAGGCGGATAGCAACACACAGCCTGCTAAAATGCAAGGACACACACTCTGCTACTGGTGCTGGTCCTGGAAGAATTCAGTTTCTGAAAGTCATTGAGAGATTGTTTTGGGAGGTAAATGGGAGCGCAGTCTTGTTAAAAGAAGTCTCCCCAGCTCAGAGATTATGTCATTTTTGTGAAAGATGGTGTGTTGCTCTGACAACATATACTTTCAGGAATAAGCTGAGAATCATAGCAGAGGAGAACTCATCACAGCCCTCTTATCTCTGCAGAGGTGTCAATGCAGTTCAAGAACAGCTTGAGTAGCTTAGTTTCTCTTGCTGCTCCCAAGGGAAGGGTGCATAGCTACAGCAACAGGTATATAAAAACAGCAGAAAACACCATCATGACTTTGTGCTCTTCAGAGAGGAGACTTTTCCAAATTTCTTACCCAAAGGTTCAGCTGGTCTGTTGGTTGAACTGATACAACATAGCAATTGAGATTACCATTTTGCGTTGGCATGCTAATGGGATGAATCTGGGGCATGTGTTGCCTTTGGGTTTCTGTGGGAGAGGGAAGTGAAAGCTTGCTGTTGCTGGGAATGCTGTGGGTGGTGGAAAGATGAAAAAGAAAACAAAAGCCATTTCCCTACACTTGTTATTTCCATGGCTGTGAGGTTGGGGTGAAGGGGTAGGTCCTCCTGTTTTCCATCACTAAGTTTAGCTAGCTAATACCAATTAACGGATTTCCACCACTGTCAGAGCTCCTTTCACTTGGAATAGGCCTCTGACTTTTACCTCCATATTCATAATCTTTGAAGGAAGATGCTTTCCTTCGAAACGAGATGCATTTCTTGGCTGCAGCTTGAGGTAGGAAAGTCAAATAGCAGAGCAAGACTGTCATTCTTTCAGCTGAAAGGCTCCTGAGAGGAGAAGTGCCCTTGAACTGACAGGTAGGAATATTCTTTTCTTCTTCAGAAGATGTATGTAAGAAGTTTATGTTGTTCTTTTGCAGCATACTTTTCTTTTTTTTTTCCCACACCACCCTTTCCTTATCTACCAGAAATGTTGTGTGTTTAATTGGGGTGGTGCATGTCCAGCTCCACTAAGATTAGGGGGAATATATTTCTGTATTATTTTGCTTCACTGTCTTCCTCAGTAGGCATGCTCCCTTCTTCCTTCAGCACTCTTCATGCCTATAATAAGATTTTTCTCATTCAGAATACAGGAGCGCTGAACTTAATTGAGGCGTACAGGTGGTTTGTTCAGTGACTAATTCCTAAAAGCCTACTAGCAGTAAAAGTGGCCCTCATTATACTAACATGAGTGTTGCAGGTAGGAGAATCTATTTCTGTTTGGGAAAGACAGGTCTAAATCCAAATCCTCTTGGGAGCTTTCCAAAGTTTTTATATAAAGTTGTGTGCAGAGAAAAAAATGGAAATTGATGCCTTAGCCAAAAGCGTCCAGGAAATATGCCAACCTTTGTTGCCTTATTTGTTGACACTTTCAGAAAGACCACTGATGTAGAAGACTGTGTCCCTTTCCTGAAGCAGTGCTGCTTTTCAGTAGACCGACTTTCTGTCAATGTGGTGTTCTCTGTCCTAGAATCCCCAGGATTATCCTCAGAAATATTTCTAAGGAGGCAGATCCCTTATGTGGCAACCAGATTTAATGGGGTGTCATGTTTGTGAGAATAGGCAAATAGTTCCGACTTCTTTCCCCTTTTTTCCTGTTCTGTGACTTTCTCAGTGGCACAAGCAATACAGATACATAAAACCAAAGATACCTTGATTATAATTATAGCTATTAAAAAAAAAAATATTAAAATCACCTGTTCTTGTATAGTGGTGCAAACACTTTGCACAAATCTCATGCCAAAATATCAATTCTATTTGCCGATTCCTGAAAGCCCGTGAACTGTGTATAGAGAGGAATGAAAATAGCTACAGATAAAATACGTTCCACTTACTGATTGAGTATATTGTTTTATTTTGGACAAAATTGTAAGTGAAGGCGGTGTTTATGAAAATGAAGTATTATCAATACTAGCTCAAGCCAGGCATAGTGCCAGCAAGTTGTGGAAAAGCTACAGAGGAAAGCTCGCTTAAGTGCTTACTAGCCTGATTTCCAAACCCCTTTCTATTTCAGTCCTGGCTCTCTCTTGATCAAAGAGTGCCTAGTTAAGGAATTATGATCACATTTATGGTGATCTGGTAACACAAATGATTGAGGATAGGATGAGACCACCAAAATCAGACCCAAATATCAGAAGGGTTTTTAATGATTCTTGAATTCCTATCAAACTTTAAAGAAAATGATTAGGAAAAGAAACACTTAGGGTGTCACTGATCTCAACAAATAAATACCATCAGAGTGTCTTCTTTCTTTCCTCAGCTGGAAATCACATGGCACTGACTGAAAGCCATGAAAAATACTCTTCCTTTCACAGCATCTGGCTTCTTGGCAGCCTTGACTGGCTGGTTTCATTGGTTATTTCTGTGTTGCCTGCAAATCTTTCACACTGTCGTTTGGCTGTTTGGTTTACTTTGTACTCTTGGAAAATGCTTTATTTAATTCCATTTGAATTTTGATAATTTCTGGACTTCAGTTTTATTGAAAAAATCATGCCGTGCATGAATCTCTCACCCTTGACTGCCAAGCTTCCTTTAGAGTGGATGAGAATGAGTGTTAAAGCACGAATGTGAGATACTTTAAGGCAGAATTTAAGGAGTAGAGAGGCTAGATTAAGATGCAAAATCCTGCCTTTCTCCATCATCATCTGATGTGTGATTTGGGGCTTATTTTTCTACGGCTTTTTTACCCATCTTGGTCTAATCCACACATTCAAAAAAAAATGATCACTGAATTCAGTCACTAAGGTAGGGTCTGCCTTTTACCATATCTTCTGACAGCAAAAAGCACTTCCCATACAATCTGTAGCAGAGCTTCTGAGAACCATTTTCCTTGAAAATATTAAAATACTTTATTATTTTTATTAGTATTTATTTCTTTGTAATCTCTTCATAAGCAGCATGAACCAATAGCTGTATTTAGATTCAGGGTAAAAAGAATGACTTCATGTTTCTTAACTAATTAAAAAACAACCATATTAAATCTTCTTTCCAAAAAGAAGAGCATTGTTCTACAGTTTTTGCTGTATCAGGTTTGCATGGCAAGGTTTTGGTAGTGGTGGGATTACAGGGGTGGCTTCAGTGAGAAGCTGCTGGAAGCTTCACCCATGTCTGACAGATCCAACGCCAGCCGACTCCAAGATGGACCCGCCACCGGCCAAGGCTGAGCCCATCAGCAACGGTGGTGCCTCTGGGAGAACAGATTTAAGAAGGAGAGGGGAAAACCCCAGCAATTTCAGCCAGAGAGAGGAGTGAGAATACATGAGAGCCCCAGCCCTGCAGCCCCCCAGGTCCGTGCCCAGGAGATGCTCCAGGCGCCGGAGCAGAGATTCCCCTGCAGCCCGTGGGGATGAAGACCACGGTGAGGCAGGCTGTCCCCCTGCAGCCCAGGGAGGTCCACGGGGGAGCAGATCTCCACCTGCAGCCTAGGGAGGACCCCACGCCGGAGCAGGGGGATGCCTGAAGGAGGCTGGGACCCCGTGGGAAGGACCCACGCTGGAGCAGGCTGTGCCTGAAGGACTGCAGCCCGTGGGAGGGACCCACGCTGGAGCAGTTCGTGAAGAACTGCAGCCCACGGAAAGGACTCACCTTGGAGAATTCCGTGAAGGACTGTCTGCTGTGGGAAGGACCCAACGCTGGAGTGGGGGAAGAGTGAGGAGTCCTCCCCCGAGGAGGAACAAGCAGCAGAGATAGCGTGTGATGAACTGACCCCGACCCCCATTCCCCTGTGCAGCTGGGGGGAAGGAGGAAGAGAATTTGGGAGTGAAGTTGAACCCAGGAAGAAGGGAGGAGTGGAGGGAAGGTGTTTTTAAGATTTGGGTTTATTTCTCATTACCCTACTCTTGATTTGATTGTTAATAAGTTAATTTTCCCCAGGTGGAGTCTGTTTTGCCCATGACAGTAATTGCTGAGTGATCTCTCCCTGTCCTTATCTCAACCCACAAGCTTTTCATTATATTTTCTCTCCCCTGCCCAGCTGAGGAGAGGAGGGATGGAGCAGCTTTGGTGGGCACCTGGAGTCCAGCCAGGGTCAACCCACCACGTTTGCCAATCCTTTGATTTACTTTGAGGCTTTTGACCTGTTCTACAGTGAACAATAATCAAGTTAAAACAAAATGTTTGAGCACAGGCATCAAAGATTTATATTCAGGCACCTAAAGCTGGAATGACTTTTAAAGATGCTGAACCTGTGTCATTGATAAAAGGGAGATCAAAATGTTCAGTAAAGAAGTCAGTTAAGTGTACAGATACACAAAACGCACAATATTTTTAGGCACTATGGTGCAAAATACTGACGTTATTTTTCATTTGCTTTGGAATGTTATGATTGGAATTGGCCAGATTTAAGCGTTCAAAAAATGTGTCTCTCTCCCTCCATCCTGCCACTTTGTTCTGCAACTAATGTTACGCATGCATGCATACACATATTTTTCTCAGTCAACAGAAACCATCTAACGTTCTTATATCTGTTATGATATTGCATTTCCAAATAAAGTCGTATTGTTTTTCCAAATGTGAAGCGTGATCCCCATAATCCAATAGCTGCTGAGAAGCCTGGTGAGATTCTGGTGACTTTTGGTATCACTGTTAAACAGTGCAAAGCTGTGAAACACCAGAGCTCCATCACCTTCAGTCCATTTCAGCCCAGGTTGTCCCAGGACAAAGTCTGCCTTGCATCATGGTTACCAAAGCACCGGGTTGTGGTGCCAGCTGGCTGCCTGGACTGTCTGAAGTGCACGGTACTAACCCCTGCAGATGTCGTGTATGTAATTCATTTTGTTTGGAAGACTCTGCTCCAAAGAGGGAGACCACAGGAGTCAAGCAGCCTACAGACATTGCCAAGCCCTAGCTCCCCAAACCGGAGGTTGCTGGAGGTTGCAGAATTTGGAAACCGTTGTCCTTGAGTGGTAAAATCAATGAAACCCTCATTTCATATGAAGTCGTGTCCTGCAAGCCCACAGCCCCATCACCACAACAAGGACATCCCCCACACGCTGCCTGCAACACCTCCAGTCTCTGCCAGAAATCCTCATCCCTCCACCCTCCCACAGCTCCATCGTTTCTGCCTCATTTCCCCTTTAGCTATAAAAGAAATAGCATGTGTCGTGACCAGTTTGGTGCTGTCTGGACAAGGGGACAAAAGGAGCTTACCACTTTCAAGCTCATGGTGGAACGTTTCCCTCTGTGACACGTTATTTTAGGACTCCTGCTCCTTCATGCAACCACTTTCCATGAAGCATGTCAGATTTAACTATCTTTGAGACATCACAGTGAAAGGTAATTGAAATTATGCCAGCAGATTTGAAAGATATTAGAAGAGGATAAGCAGACAGATGGATAGTGAAAATGATTGCCTAAGCCTTGTTTCTTAAGGAAATTCGGCTAAAACCAGGCTCTTTTCTCTAATTTAGCAGAAGGAAGTTATTTTAATGTCAATAACCACTTTTGAAAAACTTGCCAAACCCTAAAATGTCCATGCAGACTTATCTTCATGTGATAGTGTTTGGAGTCGTGACTACTGTCTATGTAAGGATTTATCTCACTGTGTGTAAAAGCTGCCATGGCAACAGCACTCTGCAAATAATTATATAAATAATAAATGAAAGATTTTATGAGCGTACATTAAAGCTGCAGTTCACATATAGTCTTCTTTTGCTGCACAAAGTGAAGTAAGGAATCACACAGAGTTTTTCTTGGTGCGCATATTTATTTGCCTTGCTCAAGGAAGTAAAACATTTGCTTTAGGAGGTGAATACTAAAAATTATTAATCCAGAAGACAAACTTTGGCCGAACCCCAGCCGAGGGAAAATAAATTTTATTTTTCTTAAAGCCAGAGGTCAGAAGCACAGGTTCTGAACCTCTCCCAAAACCGTGAAGCAAATTAAAAGCTGCCTTAATAAGACCCCTGGGATTCCACCTGTACAAATTCCCAGCAGGTGCAGAACCATCAGAGAGCTGCTATAATGTCCTTACACCCCAGACAGACTCTATGACCATGGAAGAGGTGCATAACTAATGTATTTGGCCTCCTTGCATCTCTGGCTATCTTAATCCCGCACATGCTGGCTAGGGCTAGTATAAAATAATCTTCTCCCTACCCTTTTCTGGTCTTTCTCCAAGTACACACCTCTGTTCTTACAAGAGGGAATCTGAGTAACCATCCATATTTATTTTACATGGTCTCAGGGCCGTGTCCTGTAGTGATTCTCCATACAGAGCTCTGGTTGAACACAGCCAGAGTTGTCTACACAAATCACCAGGGAATTGGGTGTTGAATAATTTTATTAGATGGTACTGAAGTCTCTTCATTTGAACTATGGGGTTTTTGTGTGTAGGAGTGCTCTTTAAAACTGAGAAATGGAATTAGTGCTTTGGCAGGAGGGGCAGGGGCAAAACTATTGTTCATCACTTAAAACTAGTCAGGAAGAAAATGTGCATATATTTATTGGATGGGTTCATCAGTGATGACTGCTATTTTCAGCAGTCTCGGTGAATCAGGAGGTATTATTTACATGTGCAGCCTGATTGGCTAACATTATTCTATATTATGCTCAGTATTTTGGATTAATGAAGAGGTAAACATGATGTTTGACTCATCAGTTTGACATTTCAGGTGATTTTGAACCATGCTTTCCCTAATTGTTTCTTTAGGCCTATTTAGAATTACTATAAAGGCTGGTATATTAAATAGGTGGATCATATTTGTGTGTGTACATATATGCCTATTTATATTTTATATAACTGTAATGTCTATATAGAAAACACATGAAATGCACAGTTAATAGAAACAAAGAGAGATTAATCCAGCCAGGCCCAGTTCTGAACTTCAAATCATTCAGATGAAAATATCTTCTGCTAACGTTTTGTGACTTTTCAGACTCCTCTGAGTAGAAATAAACATCCACTTTTCAACATGGCTTTAAGGTCTAAAAAACTGCTTTTTTTGGACTAAAGCTGAAAGCGAGTTCAGAGCCAGGATTTTCATAAGCATTGTCCTGAAACCAGCTCCCTCTTTTTCAAGCCAGGAGACCAACAGCCTAAATATCTCCATAAAACAAGGTTGGCTGACTGTCAGATAAGCAAATCTCAAATTCTTTAGTGCAGGAAGCATGAATCCAGCAATGTGTCTAGTTTGAACACATGAGTAATCTCACCGACATTATATTGTTAGTCTAAACAAACATACGACAGTCCTTCCAAAAATGAGCAGGAGACCAGTCCAGACTATGAAACATTGCTGCGATAACCCTACTGAGGAAATGGTAGAACAATTGCTTTTGAAATAAGGACTTTACGTGATCAACCACGACAGAAAATGTGAAGTCTTTATTTTCAGCAAAGATGCGTATCTGGTTTAATATGACATCTGAAGCCCTGTTCTTTCAGGTGAGCAGCATCCAAAAGTGGGAACCCTTTTAATTTCTTGTGGATGATTCTCAAAATGTTCCATCAATGATGGGTCATAGCAATGCTGCTTGCTATGTTTGTTTTGCTGTGTTATGTGACAGTAAGGGACCACCTGCATCAACATGATCCAAGTGTCCCCAAACCAAAAGACATCAAACCCTCCCTGACCCCATATAATAGTCTTCAGCCCTTTAGTACAATGACTGAAATTTCACAAAATAACTGCCTGCAGGAAAAGAGGACTTAAAATTGAGAAATATAGAGACAGTTCTGGAGTGCCAATGACCAGCTGATCCTAGGAAGTGGACCATGCACCACAGTACAGAAGGCAAAAAACACAAATCAAAGGTCCCTGACAGTATAATGGGGGAAAAAATCCTTCCTGTGTCCAATCACACAATTGGTTTAACCCTGCCTGAATGCATAAGCAAGACATGCCACTGGCCATAAGAGAGTTTACTATCACTAAGAGCTGATGCCCATGAAATGTCCCTTCGCTATCTGTGCCTGGTTTTCAGTCCTCCATAGGAAGTAAACCATTGTATTCCTCTCCCCTCTTTCATAAAGCCAAGTTATATATCTGCAGTAAAAGAAAACCCAACCAAACAACAAACTTCTTCCTGGCCCCTGCAGTGGTCAAGAACCCTAAAATACAGTATCGGTTAAAAACACTAGCAATATGTGGACCAAGCATACCTGACCAACTCTCTTCAACTCTCACTTGTGTCTACCAACAAAGTCAGGATTGGAAACTTTAATCTCAGGCTTGAATTACAGGCTCCAAGATTGCTCTCACCTTGTCATAGAAATGCTATCAGCAAGCTATCAGGTTTTATGACGAAGCCATTTCAGGTTTTGGCCCCCTTCTCTTCTAACTGGAAGCCTGTCCCACAAGTGTGCTCCTTCAACGTTTAGAAATTTCCTTCATCTTTGCCTGTCCTTCCTTAGCAAGATCTGCTAGATTGACAGGAAAGCCCGGTATGGTGGTCAATGTGCAGCAAGGCACAAAGCAAACACAGTAAGTCTTGACTGAGTAGTGATTTGTGCATTTTTGTACCATTCTGGACTGGTTTTGGGGAGGTTACTGCTGCAGGTGAAACTGCAGCAAGCTGTTTCCCCAGCTAAGTCTGCTGGGTTGGCCTGGCTTGCCATTGAGACCTCAATTCATAGCAAAAAAATTCGCAGGTTCTATCAATACATTCCCTAAAAACAACACAGTGAGGGCAGAAATATGTAAACTTCAGAATGGAAAGCCATGGAGACTTTTTTTAGCATAAAAATTGCTTCCAGATCCTTTGTTTTATTCCAGCCGCTCTAACCTCTGCTAAAATATCATTGTGCAAGCAGAGGTCGTACCCTCTGCTAACTGACAGCTCACTTGCCCTCTGGAGAACGGAAAACCGTGCGTGCTACATGCAAGAAGGAAACCGTAACATAACCCAGAGTCCAAAATAGCTTGAATTTCGGCAAATCCTCTAGGAAAGAAGCTTAAATACAATACAATACTGATGAGCTGGCTGAGGTCTTTTGTGCTCCTGATTTTTTCTTAAACTGATCAAATGTCTTTACATTTGACAGTTTACTCTGTCTAGCACTTTTCCTCATCTCTTACCAGTTCAGGTACCTTCGGCTCCCCAATGCACATAAAGATCCTAATACTCTGCTTTAGGGTAGAACAATTTAGATGACTTTTCCCAAATAAGAAGTCTTAAAGAGAATCTAGCACAATGAATGGCAACACGAAATTAATCATTGCCCCAGATTTTCTTCTTTTTGTTTGTGGTGGTCCAACTCAGTGCCTGTATCATAACACTGATTTCAGCAACAGTCAGTTAACAGCACTTATGAAACCCACACAGATCAGATAAATTTGTACAGGTCTAGATCAAACAGTAGTAGAATGTCAAATAGCATTATAAATAAAGATTGCATATACAGTGGGTTTTTTTCCTTTCACTCATTAGAAAATCTTACATAAGCTGACTAAATAAACTGACATTCAGATCTCATATGTATGCAGCAACCCAGCAATAAACACTTCACACTTTCAGTTTATTGAATAGTTACACATTTGTTGAAATCGGTTTCAAGTGTCTTTATATTTATTCCTTCACATATCAGTTTTCCTAGCAGTTGTGTTTTTCTTGTTTCCCACAGAGCTGGGTCTGGCCCTGGAACTCTGGTCATTGCTGTCCCTGATGTCTTCAAAGGGACAATAATAAGCCTGAGGTATTATATGTCTGAATTACAGTGGCAGATACTTACACACCAAATCCAGCCATTTTTTTGCACTGTCATGGATGCTGCACATTTCTAATGCTGTATTGAAAAACAAATCTTCTTATTTTCTAAAGTCAAGCCAGGTTTATTGCCATCCCTTTCAGTATTTATAGGTTTGGATTAAAATCATGTAGCCATATCCATTAGAGAGTATGAACATTTTGAGGATACTTCTGCCAGAGCATCTATTCAGCACTTGGGCAGGAGCAGCCACTTTTGACAGGGCTTACGCCAAAAAAGGATTCTTCCACAAAATATATAACTCTTACAGTCATTTTGGGTATTTATCTAATTGAGTTTATATCTTTCAATAACCGACATGACATAGCCTATATTTTCCCATTATACCTTGTCAAGGCTGGCTCCCTTTCAAGGTACTCCAGGCGCACCGCATTACCGCATCACTTCTGCCACTTGGATTCCCATAAAAGTCACACATCTGCCTCCGCCATCACACTTCAGCCTGTTTGCAAGCACCCTGTGCCTGAGAGGAAGGCCCAGAAGCTCGGTCTTCTGAAAGAGCAACCAGCCTTTGCTTAGGAAGAAATCCTTGCACATACAAATCATGACCAGTCAATGCCTTCAGGGAATGGCCAGACCCCTTGTGAAATCCCCATCCAACGACCCTGTGGATCATTTCAAAACAGGTTACAGGCAGCGTACGCACAGCCCGTTAATTCTCTCCTAATCTGTCTAAATCTGCTGCCTTTGAGGAAAACGACTGCATAGTGCAGCCAGTGTCCCAAAAGTGCTGGATTTTGTGTCTGCAGAGCACAGGTCGTATGCACTGTAGCTCCAGCTGGGATCCATGCTGTAGTTGTTGAGTAGACAGTTGAGTAGACAGACATTGAATAGACAAGTGACAACCATTCAACCTACAAAAGCTACCAGACATTGGGAAAATCTGGACTAAAATACAGAATCCTTAAAGTCCTCGAGGACCACTAACAAGATGACGAGGAGATGCCGCATGAAAAATGTGAAATGTTGATGTTTCGCTGAAAGTCTTATATTTTTCTCACACCGAGACTCTGGAGAAACCCTGCTGAAGGAGCAGAGCTCCATGGTATGCTTCACAGACATAAAGCCGTAGTAAAACTCATCAATATAGCTTCTTGGGAGGTAACGGGAGTCACTGCTTCGTCAGTCAGTTGCAGGTATCGTGACCGTAGGCAGATGTGTACTCCTCAGTGACCCTCTAACAGCACATAACGTAATTTTCTGTAGTTATGAGTTTTGCCTGTAGTTGCCATCCTGGCCTTTTCAGTACTGAAGAAGTTTCACCAGAGGACCTGAAGAGATCCGAGAAATTAAAGCAGATTTATGCCTGAAATCTTGGAAGGCTTAGGAGGGTGGTACGCTTTAAAGTTCTTTTTTTTTATTTTGTGTTTTTTTACAACTGAGTTTCAATTTTAAAATGTCCCAGCCCATAGAGCCTCCAAATCTGACAGGTAAGTGAAAAATACTGGAACATATTTTGGTAGAGCCTGAGACTTTTCAGTGAAACCTGTAAATGCTATGAAAGAAGAGAGGTTCAGAAACGAGTATCTGAAATGTGTGTTCTTACATGACAGTTATGTGAGCTAAGAGACTACTGAGTTTTTAAGAACAACTTTGTGTGGACAGATGGGTAGTATTGTAAGATAACATTTCTCCAAATTTTGTATGTTCTTATCTATCCAGCTTCTCCCACAGAGTATTCTTTGAGGTCAGAGCTTTGCCAGTGTCTTCTGCTTCATTACTTGTCTTGTCATGATTCCTAAATAGAAAAGGGTATAATTTGTAAACCTTAGAGAACTTATGAGGATTATTTTTGTATTTGATTTATTAAACCTGAATTCATTCCTTCCATATGAAAGTAAAAATCATTACTCAGAAAAAGAAACCTAAAAGACTGGCAAACAATTCTAAAACTAACAAAACAAGACTGCAGTCTAATTCATTCTTGAATATCCCAAATCACAAATAACACAGCTACAGAGAGCAGGATCATTGGGCAGCAGTAATCGGTGCAGTACCAGTGAAACTGTTGATCTGGCTGATAGTCTTTAGAACTATAAATAAACTACATGGAAAGACAAAAGAGCCTTAAGGCACATTTCTTCCTAGTGTACCTGTGAAGTCCTGAATCAAGGAATCCATGTTTTTTTCTTGAGCAGCTGGTGACAGATAATAAAGCAGTGCATGAAAACACAGGAACAAAGATGAAATCTTGGTGGGAAAAAAAACCCACAAAACCAAAAAACACCAAATTCGAAAAAAAGAAAGAAGAAAAGAAAAGAAAAAATGCCTGTGGAGAATTTCCTAAGTTGTGTGATATTGTAGACTGAACTCTGTCCTTGTAGTCTTACATTTCAGAGGAGATAAAATCCAAAGGTAGGAAAAGCTCATTCTTTATAATCATTTCTACCCCCTTCCATGGGTATCCAAATGTGTCTTTTTTTTGCACCTTCAGACCACTATGTATTCTTTTCAATTTTGATGCTACTGACTGTGATAAGGGAAATACAGAATAGTGAATCTGTCAAGTGTAAAAGATGGAAAAGGATCCTCCAGCTGTGTACTTTTCATTTTGTACTTGTTGGAACTACAAACACTGAGCAAATTACCACCTCTAGCACTTACACGCAATCCACAGGGAAATCAACAGACCTTCCTAAAGGCGGCAGATCACCCTGGCAGTCGGCAAGCTACTCCGGAGTGGAAATGACCCAAAAATCTGGGGGCAAGCGGAGCTGAAGGCGCCTGTCCATCAGAGCCCCGTGCAGAGGGGCAGCTCCAGCCCTGTGCCGGGACGGTGCGATGCCATTCCCCTTTTGTGATGATGGCACCCAGGCAAATCAGCTTTGGGACTCCCCAGCTGATATTTGTGTCCTGTTTGAGGACAAAATCTGAGCCATCCTGCTTTGGATTTGTTATAAATCATTTTTAAAGCTCCTTTTAGCACACATCTTTTTTTCTTCTTCTCTCGACAACTCAGTCTTTGAGGCTTCCAGAGCACTGAAGAGATATATGTGAGAGATGCTATTTTGTCTTCTCAAAACAGCCCCTGGAATCATGAGCTGATTAAACAGCTGCAAATACACTCGGTGTCAAAGGCAAATCATTTACATTGGCTGTACTAGCTAGATAACCAAGGTTTACTCCAGACTCCTGTTTTGGAGTATTTGTGCAACCAGAACACACTTTCCAAAAGTTGTAAGTGTTCTGGAAACCAGCTGAAGAGCCAGGGATGTGCCTCATTCTGAAAATCAGGCTTTATTTAGACCTTCATGCTGCATTTAGCACCTGTTTCTGATCTACGCCTCATCTTTTCACCAAAATGATAGCGCGTGTAATCTACAGATACGGACTTTAAATTAGCTTCTGTCATAGCACGGAAGGTGATTTACTTGAAATGAGTCAGCATGTGTTTGAAAGTCTGCAGTGCACACTGAGCCCATATCTTTTATTCCTTAGACTTCCATGGGGTGCTCAGTCTGTGCCAAAAATGAGGCGTGTGGCTGACTTGAATAATACCGAGAGAGAAGATAACAGGCACATCTCTGGCCTGGGTTAAAGAGCTGCCTGGAGAAACTTCTCATCGCCGCACTTAAAAACCGTCTCTACGCAAAGTGTCACAACGCGGGCGTGCAGCAACACCGCGGGAATCCGCGAATACCCCGCAGTTAGCCAGCAAAGACTTCCCCGGAGGTATCAGTTATTTTGCTGCCGCTCCGTTCTTACCGCTCCTGTCCTGCGAGGGGCTGCGGATCGGATGGAAACCCTCAATCAAGGCTTCCCTCACGGCATCCCGCTGTCAGGCTGAGCAGTAAATGAAGGTGCTGAGGCTGTTATTAGGCTGGAGCTGCCCTTCCTTTTTTTCTCTGTGACTGGAAAGGGGACGCCGTGTCGCTGGGTACTCGCGGCGGGGTGCTTGACGAAGCGCGAATGCGTTGACTTACCTCCGGGCAGCTCAAGAAAGCCGAGACAATTTGTGTCAGCGGAGGATCTGACCTCGTATTTACAATTGGTGCAATTGCAGGCATTAATAAGGCAGGCAGAAAGCTGAAGGAGGGCAATAGTCCTTACCTGTGCTCATGAAATATTCGTTCTGCGAGTTATGCCAAGGACGGCGCAGAGGCTGAATAACTGATTGAAAATATATGTAAGCCAATTTGTCCCCAAAAGCCCCAGAATAAATTGAGTGCGTGCTTCTCCATTGCGATAAAATGAGAGCTGGGGCTCACTCTTACTTAAGGCAAAGAAGGCGATTTACCTGTGCAGCCTTGGGTTGGGTTTTCTGTGTTGACAGGAGTGGCAGCCAGCGGCACTGTTTGGGTGCTGGGGAAGGAGCGGGGAATGCAGCTTCAAGCCTTTACCTTCCTGCCAATGAAAACATCTTTTCAAGATTTACTGGCGCTACCTGTCCTGAACCGTAACCCAAATGCGAGAACCGGTGTTACTGTTAAAAGCACAATTCCTGTCTCCAGCAGACATCCTTAAGCAAACGCGCATTCTGATCAGAGCGGTTGCTGGTTTTTGCCCACAGCTGACCGTTCCTGTTTTCCTGCCCTGTCGGGGCAGGTCAAATAAGAAAAAGAAAATCTTAATTTGCTCGTCAATGGATAGGGACTTCTCCTGAGTGTTTCCTGAGCGGTTCTCTGCCAGATCGTCCTGAGAGTTGGGGCCCAACTCTGCAGCAGGAAGCCTGGCAACTTCAAAGCCCCCAACAACCTGGGAAGAAAATCAAGGCAGGTAAAGGCTTCCAGATGCCGAGCTTCTCAGTAGCTCTGCAGTCAGACAGCTGGAAAACCCGAGAAGATCAGGGAATCTTGTCAATTGTGGTTAGGATTGTTTTGACAGAATATAGCGTTTTGACGTACTGAGACAAATTATGGATCTCTTCCCATGCAATAGGAAATTCCATTTTGCTGGATGCTCTTCTGACGTAAAATTGCTTGGGGATTGGCGGGGGCAGGGCAGGACTTTCTGGAGCACACGGATTCTGGGCTCTGCCTTCCTTTAGGAGACAAGGACCCAAAGTCTGCTGTCTAAGACAATTTTCAGCTTCCTGAAAATTGTGCTAGGTGTTTAACATGCCTTTGAGGACTAAAACCCATTAAGGCTAGTTCTAGTTCTAGGGACCAAAATGACTTTTGTTCAGTTCAGCTCCCCTTTACACTCGTTTGTGAGTAAACATTTGGCAGCTATTTTAAAATCCTCACGTACACCAACAAAGCAGAAGCTCTGTAACATAAACTGTACTTAGATGCTGATTTTAAAAGTGTGAGTATCACCTCATGAGGAATAGGAATATTTCCTCTTTAAACCCATGGAAAACATGCCTTTAAAAGTTTGAGGCTAAATTCGTACACTTAGGCTATTCTCAGTGCTACATTGTGCTGTTGGAACGAATCCATTTTTGCTCTCCCTGAAAACGCATAGCCCCATGCTGACTTGCATATTGTTTAGACAAGCCTAATGCTCTGCCCCTCGTCTGGTCTATTTAAAGAAAATCAATCAGCATTCCTCTGATGAACTTCATGGGCACTGGTGTTAGACACTCGCTTAGACTTGCCTGCTTAATGGAACACATTCGTATTCCAAGCACTTTTTTTTTAAAGTAATAATGAGACAGCTATGAGTTTACCAAAAAAAGGTCATAGGTGAAGGACAATTATTGGGCAGGAGCAAAATCCTTCTCGGACAGTCACTGATTGCAGGTAGGAATTCCTTTCAAGGCTGAGCAATTGCCTTAAGCACCTACACTTGTACACACGCTGGATTAGCTGTGCACCAGATAAAGAAAAGGAAACAGATGCTGAAAAAAATCGGGGAAAAAAGGAGAGGAGAGGCAGGCAAAAAAGCTGCCAAAACAATGAACGTCACTCTGAGATGTTTGGGAAACGATTGGGTTAAAAGCAATTCCTTACTTCACCTTTTGAATTTATGCTGAGCTATATGTCTCCTAGCTTCCTCTCCCTAGCTTCTTGTCCATCTGTCCACCCTTTGATTGTAAATTCTGTGGGTGAGGAATCTACCCTCTTATCTGTCTGGAAACTGCCTGGATTTAATTTAATCTCTAAAACCTGTCAAGTCTGGACAAAGTGAATCTATGCAGATAATTTGAGGTCTCGGACCTTTTGGATGAAGAAACCCGCTCCTTGTAAATTGGCTCATTGAAACAAAACAGTAAAGCGGCAGCATGCCTCTGTCTGGTCCTTGTTTAGGAGCGTTTGCTGGCGTGCACAGTATGCAATGTGCTGTATGAGATGTTATCCATGCATCTCGGCATTACTATACTTTAACACTATCTGGTAATTGCATGAATTTCCAATGGAGAAACTTTTCTGCTTTGAAGTCAGGGGGAATTTATTTTGCCTATACCTTTCTTTTCCTTCCACTTGTTTTCAACTGAAAAAAAACCACAAAAAACCCCAAGAAAAAAGAGCCTGTGGGCAAACCCACCCTAATGACATCAAAAGAATGATTACTGGTTAATTTCTTTAATAAGGTTTCTGCATTCCCTTAAGTAGTTCACTCTGCATTTCTGGTGGTCTTTTAAAACCCTCTCATTACGGCAGCCGTGTTCATACCTGTCAGTTGGGCTAGAACCAGCAGGTAAAAGAAATTTTGGGGGGACAGAAGCCATTGCACTATGAGCCATTGCACTCCCCTGTGCGGAAGGAACCGGTGCCCACCGCTCCCAGCACAGCTCAGCTGGAGCCGGGAACTGGGACCGATCTCTCCACGACGCTGGGGGTGAAGATAAATCTTCACGGTCAGAGCCCTACAGCTCCATTAGTCTAAGGGACGGAGTCTGTCCCTCTCACCGACCCAACACGCTACATGAAAGAGAGTTGATGATGCATCATTGAGAGGCTTCTCGTCTCTAATACCCGCGTCTTCTACGCGCTGCAAGTTGCTGCAGTCACGAGATGAACTAAGCCATCAATAAATGAGAAGACTGTTGTCTCAACTGTCTCTTTCTTCTAGTGGATCCTCATAGGCTTTGCCTTTGGGGAGGAAATGACAATAAAATTGTGATTTTGCTTTCGAGCTGAATAGCAAGGAAAGGAAATTAATGTTAAGGGAGCTGCTGTTTGAAAAAAAGCTACGTATCTCTGAAAACACTATTGGGCCAGTAAGTGGCAGCCCACAAAAGACAAAAGAGTTTGTCACCATCAGCTGAGTCACCTGTTAAACACCAGGAAACAGGGAATGCCGTGATCATCTGAGGAGTTTCGGCTGATTTGCTTTGGGGATGCTGCTGGGTGATGAACCATTTGATCCATATGAACTGAAAATGGAAGAGTCATAATGTGCTAAGTTTCTCTGAGAGCCAAAGTCCAACTGTGAGAGGAAGTCTAGAGGTTCATGGCTTCGGGGCGCTCCTGACATCTAGCTGCAATATGTTTGCTTAGATATGTTACTAGGTTATTTCTGCCAGTACGTGAAATGTGGCAACAAAAAAAAAAAAAAAAGCAAAAAATAGGTGCTCTGTGTGAGACAAATAGCATAAGAAGGATGTAGGGACAAGAGCTGCAGAGAGAGGTCAAACTGCCTGGAATGGGACTGGGAGAAACAGGTTGAAGGGGGAAGTGCTGTAGGAGGAGAAATAGAAAACAGGAAAAATGAACGTGGGGACGTAAAATCGAAACTGTGGGAAGCCTAAAAGGTGAAAAAGGTGCACGCAAAGAAAAGGGCAAGAAAGCTATGTGAACGGATCACCTCCATCCCGCCCTCAGCGACCAACCATTCCTGATCAATATTCTGTGCCCGCCAGCAGGCGAAGGCAAGGGCTGTAAGCCAAGGTGAAAGCCACCTGTAATGAACTATTGCACTGCGATATGACTAAGGGGAAGTTTCTTCTCCACTTCAGGGAGCTATTTGCCTACATATGGCTTGGTTTCCTTATAAATTTGATCTTAACAAGTGTAACTGAATGATATTCATCTTGCTCACCTATCTGTGTCTAATCCTTTTTAGCCTTCTGCAAAGTGCTTTTCTTGAGCGATATCTGTCATGGGGTTACAGAACTGAATTACGTATTCTAGTTTTAAGTGTTAGTTTGTAAATGTTTCCTTTTCCAATTGATTTTTTTTTTCTTTTCAGCTCCTGCATCCAACCCATATCTTCCCATTTATTTTAAATGACAGTTTAATATCACCTTATACATTTCCTCTCTAGACTAGTCATAACAGTAGCTAGCCAGAAAAACGTTTACATAAGCAGTATCTGTTAAAATACTACTCTTCGTAGAAAATTTAAAAAGAAAAAATTTTTAGCTCTCATCCTAACATAACATGGAAAGCTTTCACCTCAGCAATCACTTCATTGCTCCATCTGGATCATGGTTTTACCTTTTAGTGACAGGGACGACCAAAACTGCGTAAGCTGTAAAATGTGGAGAGGACACTGACTCACAGACTGTTTTCAAACCCTGACATATACAGTATCTTCTAATTCTCTGGTTTTATATTGCTTCTCTGCATGGGGCTGTTTTCCTCATATTTAAAGACATTCTTTTTCCTCTCTATTTCAATTGCAAATTAAAAAAAAAAAACAAAAAAACAAAAAAAAAACAAACACTTGATAAAAATGTTAATATTTCTTTTCAGTATGAGTTACGTTCTAGTCCAGCTTGCATTTGTCACTATTCTGGCTACTTATCTAACTCTGGTAGGTCCTTCCAAATTTCATCTGAAACTTTTGGTTTGGTCATTAGTAGCATGGACAGCACTGTCACCCAATGGTTAATTACAATCAAGGAAAGAAGATGACAGCTGGTTTAGCAGAGTGACTATAACATTGTTTATTTTAATTGAGAGGGGAGCAGCAAGACTATATCTTTTGCAAAAGAAAGAAGGAGATGTATTCTGGAGGAAAAAAAAAAGATTAAATCAGTGGAATCTGAAAGGCGGATTAGCTATGAAAGCAAATATGTCCTATCAGGAAGTACTTTTCTCTGCGGCGGATGCAACCTGAGACAGAAAAAATGCAGGGACAAAATCTCTGAGCAGGTAGCCTTAGGAATGTCTACAGCAAATCAGCCAGCAGAGGGGTGAGAGAAACCCCTTGGATTAAATTAAATTGAGTAAGCATGTTCTTTTCTTTCATTTCTTGACCCATGTCTTTTATAAACATTGGCAGCTGTGTTGCCAATTTTAAGTAAATCCATTCTTTCCACTCTGTCCCCCACCATTTTACCTTAACTTGGCTTGAGTTAAGAGCAATTTTGGCATTCCTTCCCTGGGGATTTGCATGAATCTACAAACTGGGACAGTGGGACACCTTCACCAGATACCCCCCATCCCCGGTGCATTTTCCAGCCTACCCAGTGGGTCAGGGACCCCCTAAACCCTAAGCCAGGACATGACCTGGTCTCACGGGGTCAGGATTGGGGACAGACACTAAGAGGGGTAAGGCAAGAAGCCGTTCTAGCATGCAGCAAGGCATTAAAGAATACGTCAGAAACCAGCCAATTCTGCATAACACTTCTGTAAACCTGAAGTGGGGCATCCAGCGCCACAGTCAATTCCTTAAATTCATATTTAAGCACTTGAAAGGTTATGCTTCAACGCCAGAGCATCCAGATTCAGAACAGAGCACTCCCTGTCTGTATCTCATTGGGAAATTACCCAGGATCCGATCCCAGATACGCAATTATAGCCTTTCTTCTTACCAAAGGCACCCACAAATATTTAATGGAAGCACACAGGGCTGTAAGGAAATAGCTTTTTTTTTTTTTTTGACAAGCAACTATAAGTAGTTTCTTAGGCACAGTCTTGGACAGACTTGTGTTTCACGTCTGTGGAAGGGACTGTGTGCCCAAACTGATTTCTGTTGCCCAGCCTGGTTCACTGATCTAATCAAAGCTATTACATCTCCCTACAGACCTGCACTCACACGTATCCTGAGACCATCACAGATATTGAAACACTGTAATTCTCAGCTGCCTACCGACAGACCAGGAATTTATATGTTTAGACTTGAGAACAGAATAAGTCCATTTTTAGGAGGAAATACATATTTTGCTTTGATTCCAATTTGAACAAAAAACTTTGCTTTTTAAAGCAAAAAAAAAAAACAAAACAAAAAAACCTGGGAGAAGAAATTACCGTTCCCGATGTAGCTCCAAGAACCACATCTCACTTGGCTGGACCCCTCCAAGTCCTCCCCAGGTTGTGGGTACCAGAATTTAGGGCTGCCCAACGTCCAGGTACCCACCTCCCCGCTGAGGCAAAGGAAACCCAAGTGGTGAGCTGGAAGGCAGCTGGCACGCTTCTGGTTGAATCCAACCAGGGGTTTGGTAAATCGTTGTCAAAATTGGACAGACTGCCACTTGTAGGTTTTGACAATCTTCCATTTTATTATTTAAAAAGAAATTTTTCATTTTTTTTGTTGTGTCTGACCAGGTCGTATCGTATAGGCTAGATAAAGATAAATTTTTGCAATACATCAGTTTGAATAATGCTCTGAAGCCAAACATCTGGAAATACATATTTTATCAGCGTAGCCTATGTCAGACAAGCTAATGTTGATACTTTAACTGTTCCTATCCTTATTTCCAAGACCTGGATCATGTTATGGGAATTGCAGTGCTCATGGCAAAATGACTGATACAAAACTGCAGGAATTTTAAGCCCCTGGGGGGTAATGGTATGCTTTAGTAATCTGATGCAGAACTGAACTTCATGCTGATTAAGCAGAGTGGCCATCTTAAAATGATTTCCAGAAAACATTTAACTTCTAAAACGCTTTTTGTAACAAGAACTTTGTGGAGGGAGCACAGACTCCACTTCTGGCATGAATTAATAGTGAATCGGTTGGTGTGTTAACAAAGGCACCCTCGTCCTTTTTGTCCCTCCCTTTGGGCATCCCTAATACAAATGCATCACTAGCGAGGCTGCTCTTTCTGACAACATAAAGAGGTTCTAACTTGAAATTATTTTGCTTTTCAGTGTTACCCTCCCTTCTCTCCTGTTCTTCAGAGTAGACTGATTATCACTGGCTTTACAGCTTGACACACAGAAGGATGTTTTTATTATTTCTGTTCAAGGTAGAGGACTGGATCTTCCACTGTGGAGGGAGGGAACCAGATTTCTCTCTCAACAGCAGCCTATTCGAATGTCCTGAACATGCCTCCTACGCCACCGTACACGCAACATGTCCTGCAGTTCAGTGAATATAGAGATGAGTGAGAATTTCAGTAAGTCCTATACGTAACGAGTTAAATGACCCAAGCAGTACGTACCAGCCTTGTAGATAGGAAGATATACCTTCTCCTGTAATGAATGTACCGCTGTCTCCACTAAGCAGAACATGATTTTCTACCACTAATCCAATGGCCCACTCCTAGAGAACATTTTATGACTATGTATTTCAAATCTTGATCAGTGGGAAAGCCCAAGTCTTGGCACAAACGTAAACAGTGGCGATAAATTAGACGCAAGCAGGGTGTAACTTTTCAGGATCCCAGGCTCTGTCTAAATTTACTGGCTGTTTGCTGAGGCTTTGTGACTAATGGTAGCATAAAATATTTTAGTCAACTGGCAAAGTGAGGAGTCAGAATGATTGAGAAGTACTGTAACCTGCTGCTCTGATTAACGGTGGGTAAATTACTGTTAATGCCGGTTATAAATGCCATTAGCAGTAATTCACTAAATAGCAGGTCTATAGGCTCCGATCATGTCAAAGTTTAGCTAGAAACAATGATTGACTAATCTTGGCAAGTTCCAGACTTTGCCGTGCTTCCCGACGGCTGCTTGAAGACATTGCAGGTTGCGGTGGGCTGTGCACACTCATGCCTTGAGAAGGATTGGAATGGCTTTTCTATCAGCTATTACTCTTTCCTTCAGCTGGAATGACACGTGCAATATATTTATGTTTGAAAGCAAGAAATGCTCCTCTGCTGCCTGCAGTGAGGTGGGTTGCGGCGGGACCTGGGGATCCAGCACCACAGCAAATTTCAGTGCTGTGCTGTGAGTTTGACCCTTCAGGGGAAAATCAGTGTGGAATCTGCTGGAATCTTTTGGATCCCCGAAAGGGTTACCTTCTCTTCTCCTGCTCCCTGCCCCTCTGTAAGGCATCTCCTTCACATTTCCTCCAGTGTAGCAATATACAATTGTGTAACTACCAACTGAGCACACCGAATTCTGGTAGTGAATGGATCCACCCTATTGTCCTGTCTAATACGCCCCTATGTGAAGCAGAGATGTAATGGTATTATGCTTCATTATAGTGAGGGACGGTCATTGCTCCCATAATTTATGGTGAGGGATATTATGCAGTGAAGTTGCATCTTTAATTATTATATTTAACAATCTGTAGTGACATAAGTTATTAGAGGTCGCTACACAGCATCTTCACTGGAACCTCGAGTATTTGTTTCAAATAATTCTATCACGCTCTCCCACAGCAGCACGATAAAAAAAGTTATTACCTTCTCATATGCATACAGATTTGGGGTGAATTTCCTAATACTGTGTTACTTCAGCTCAGCATGTCTGGTACCGAACTGCAATTACAAAATATTGCCTCACTGCTTTCCTAGCCTTGAGAGTTGCTGGCACATATTTTGCCGTGTGATTTGATACAGCTCTGGTTTTCAGTGCTTTGAGATGCACGTGGAGCAAACATGCTGTATTTGACTCATTGATTTGTCCAACTTGTTTCAGACTCACTGAGGACAGAACGTGCCAATGCGCGCACAAAGGTTGTGTGACTTTTTCATGGGGGAACAAAGCTGGGTCGAACATGAGGAAATGGTTAAACGCGTTTTCCCCATGAGAAATGAAGTGATGATCGTTTGCTCAGCCCACCTAACGAGCCACTGCCTGTGCGTAAGCCACACACAGCCAGATATTTCTGCTGACGTGGCTTTGGTCAAACAGCACATGAAACGTCAGGAGTTTGAGCAAGTCGTTTCTGGAACTGGCAGAATATTGGTCTTTCCGGATATTCAGATACTGAATAGCAGTGAGCTCTTGGTTAAAGCTTCAGGATAACAGTAACAAGGAGTCTGCTTGGAAGACGGGGGAGACTTGTTTCACAGACATGAGATGGAAGGGTACTGTCAGCACTCCTTGCATAAATGGTGAAAGAAGAGAAAGGGGAGTACTTAAAGAAGCACATGCAGTACAGGAAAAATAACATAGTCATTATTTGAACCTATTAGACATACATTCCAACAAAAGTAAAATAGCTTTTTATTCCCAGGCTGGTAACAATATATTCGTTCATGCTCATCATATTTCCTATTTTCATTAGAGGAGAACCATTCCGCATGCAAGTCATTACAAATAAAACTTCAGGCTCCTAAAATATGCTTATCTCACAAGAAGCTGCTGTTAGATAGTTTAGTCGAAGTATGCTATACGTGAAATAAATGCAATACATTCTTAATTTGATAGTTTGCCATGTGATGCATTTTTAATAACGCATTTTCATTAGATTTTACTGTTTCAGCTGTCTGAAATGAATGTGCAGATATGAGACATCTGATATTCTCAGAGCTGAATGACAAAAAAGACTTGAACAGGTTATTTTGTTTATAGGTCTTGATATTATATTTTGAAAAGATAGCTGAGGCTCCAGTTTGCTCCTCTCCCCAAAACTCATTCTTTAGAGGAACATTCACATCCCTCTCATATTTACACATCCTCTCGCCTGTCTCCCTTATCCACCCTGAAACATTTAATGAACTTTCCTCCTCTCTGGACAGCCTTGTAGTAAGTCTGCCCCACATTGCTTCACATCTTCCATGCCACAAAACTTTTTGTGTGAGTAGCCAAATCTCATTATCCCTGTTCCCAGACAATTTGGAAAGCACGTTTGGACTCACTGGGATTCAATCATCATTTGTTATGCCTTTGAGCCTAATCTCAGAAGAGTATCTTACATGTCTAATGCCGATATTCATTGTTTTACAGGTGCATATCAGATGATTTTATGGAAGAAAAGCTGCACTTCTGTACTGTGTAAGTCCACCTCAGTATTTACACAAGTGACGTCCTATTTCAATGCTCAGTTGTAGCCAAGAAATGGCAGCAAACGCCCAGCCAATGTGCAGATTTCTCATTTCTGGTTGCAAAAGAGGCAGAGTGGTTGCGTGTGTTTGCTGTTTTGTTTGGGGAGGTGGTGGTTAATGTTGTTTAAAATACCTTTTTCTTTACTGTAAAGCTATGGTGAAGCATAAAAAAATAATAGCTAAGAAATGACAGCTCCACAGAGAAATAAGCTCTTACAACAAAGGTTTTACTGGAATAAGACTTTTTGCTGTAAGGGTTGCTGCTGGGTCTCTGACATCCCTTAAGCAAATGTGAGGCAAAATTGTCGTACAGTGAGAGTGGAGTTGTCACGGAGCCACAGGACCAAACCAGCATCTCATGGCCCAACCGGTGCTTTGGCGTGGGAGATCGTTAGGTAGACCTGGGGTGGGAGGGGGGAGAAGGGTAGAGCCTTGCCTACTTCTGTGGCCAGAAAGCCATACCTTGTAGAAACCCAAAAGCAACACTATTTTGGGTTGCTTCAGTTGTCATTTAGATGTATCCTCCGGTTTATAGACTTTCTCTCTGCCTCAAGAAATTAACAGTTTGTGCTTGGAGCACTAAGTGGATCTGGTTTGGGTCCCTTAGATATATAGGTTATAAACCGGTTCCATGGATATAAGGTGGATTACTGGGGCATTTTTAAAAATTAGGAACAGATCTGTTTTCAGGAGGATGTTCTGTTGGAACACAGTTAAAACGTTTTGTGTGGTATTGCTTGATCCCTTCTTTAAATGCAGTTTTAATGGAAGAAAAAGGGAAAGCAGCTGAATGGAAGGCATGAAGTTTACAGCTCCTGCTTTCATGGACTTCCATTTAGGAGCATGCTAATATGGCTCTTAAAATAAGCTGCTAAATGGGTCAATAAAATTTTATAATGCTTCATTTAAGAATTTTTTTTTTCCAGGATTCTTCTCCAGGAGAAAATGGAAGGGGAAATGGACATTTCCATAGCGTGACTTTTGGTTGTAAGAAAATTAAAGAACCAGCATCTTCACTTTTAAGGTCTTCTCAGTAATTATAATCAATGCAACTTGAAAGGCAAGATTTGAGGTGTATTTGTTTAAAATTCAAGGGAAAAGAGATTTTTGGACTTACACATTCCTATGCTACTCTGTTCTGCTAATGTATGAGAACAAAATTAATTGCATAGGCTGGGAAATGGATTGCTTGGATGTAAAGTCCTAGCTGAATGAAGTTAAAATTAGGGCTTTCACTCTTCAGTGCCCTGAGTATTGTGTGTTCAGTTACTCTTAAACCAAGTGGGTGTAAAATGTCACTGCTGTCAATGTGTATTCTGACTGGGTACACAAATTATAAATTAATTTGAGGTAGTTGCAGGCATCAAAGGATGCTTTGTGCTCAGATCCTATTAACATGTATATGTATGTTTATTTGATGCATATTACCTAAAATATTACCATGCCCTCTTGTGTAAAGTACTTGCAGGAAGCGGGCTGAGCTGAAGAGGTAAAGCAACTCCGGTACAGCTATTTCCAAATTCAGAAGCCAAAAGTGTTGTAAATGATGCCATGTCCTATAAAACCTCGCATTTTCTCTCTTGAAAGCATCTACTTTGAAAAGACATACTTTCCACGTTGTTTGCCTGAAAAGCAGAGCTAAAAAGAAATTAGCAGGAGTAAAGTTATACTTTAACATGCCTCTCTAGCTGTGCCTAAAAATGCAGGTGACAATCTCACCCCTCAGACAGCGTCCATAGTAATGTAAATCAAAAGCCACCCCCAAAAGGAGAGGTGAAGCATGAATATGCGAATGCTTCTACTTATCTCTCATGTACAGCCACCATGGCCTTTTATTTCATGCTCAGCTAATACAAATCTGCATTTCAAAGAAACCAATAAAACTTCATAAAACACAGAATTTGCTTTATTTAAAATCAACTCAGTTGCCTTTTTATAGTTTCAGCTAAATCTATTAAAATCACAGAGAATGACCTCCTACAAAGAGAACAATTACTTGAAAAAGTAACTTACCATGACAATACATGGCTGTACACACTGTAGAAAAGTGTCACTTTTTCAGGCAAAAAGCATTTATCATATCAAAATAGCTATTATCAAATAATCTGCTATGGACTTCTGAACATGGAAAGGGAGCTAGAACCCTTCCCACTTTCTTTTTGGCAACAGCCGGTTTGCAGGGGACAGTGTGGCTTCCCAGCCCTTAGCATGAGTATTCTTCTTGCCTTTTGCAAAAGCCTGCCAAGGCAAACTACAGCCCTTGGCAATCTCACCAGCAAAAATGACATTCAGAAGAACAAAGTGCTACATTTGCACAATGCAGATCCCCTTCTTTGGAAATCTAAATGTTTAACCAGTTCATGTAATATCCCAGGAGGCAGACTGATACGGAGAGAAATAAATGAGCAACTCCACTTGACACCAAAGTCCAGGTTTCCCCCTCCCTGATTCCTCACTCTGTTTTTCCACTGAGCTCTGTGCAGTCATCTGCATGTCTCCTAAGTGGGAGTGAAATACCACTAAATTAAACTTCCCCATTCATTTCCACTACTTGCCGTTTCTTTCTATATCTGCTTTATGAAAGTGGAATTGACTGCACAAGAGACGCTTCATATTGACATGCCAGTGGTGATTTCTGGGCTGTCTGGAGCTTTCCTATGAGTTTCTATATTTGCCTTCTGGACTTCGTCATGTCGCCTCCTCCAGAAAAGGAGGCTGTTGGTGAAGACGATTGGCCATCCCCAGTCACTTCATATTGCTTCAGAGGTTTTGCAATTTCCTCACTGAAGAAAGAGGCATAAATCTTTCAACGGCCGTGTGGGATGGACTTGGTGCCTGCTCTGAGCACTGCTGTGGAGGGCTGCGAATAAGCTACATGACCGTTATGTGGTAGGCACTTTATGTACTACTTGATTAACTCTAAAGTACATTTTCCACTCTTTTTTTCTGTCCTTACACGGTGCTCTGTGGATGGTCGGCTCCTTACTGAGGTGGTTTACCGGGAAAATAGACCAGCTTCCAGGGCGACAGCAAGTGGGGGACATCAGTAACACGTTCAGGGCTGTCTTAAGGGGTTATCCTCCAGGACTGAGGTCTTGGACCATCCCTATTCCAAAGCAGCACTCAGGAGATACCACTCTGGCTGCAACAGGATTGCTGTGTGGGGTCACAGCTGGTATGTGTGTCACGCAGAGAACTCAACAGCACGTACGCAGCAAGACCAGATCCACTGTCCGTGTTGGCGTGCTGTGCCACGGGCCCCGCTGTGACAACCCTGCCACTGCTTGAAGGGGACCAGCGTACACTGATATGCCATGCTGCCACATCAAATATGGATATACAAGCATTTTTTACTAAAGAGAAATGAGACAGAATAGGGAACATGCCTTACTACTTCTGAACTCCCACTTCAGCCCATGCATATACGTATAGCAATAAATAGGTACAGTCAGAGAAGCTCTGCCTGTAACATCCCATCCATTTTTGTCAGACCCTTTAGAGCTGTAGGACAAAGCGCTGGAGTCCTGAATATGCACAGATGGCTGCTGGAATTTTAGTAAAGGTTGGACTTTCCTGGGTTTCCAATTGGCCGTGCAAATCTTAAGTTTATATTGCCTAACTTCAGTTTGCTACACTGTGGTAGAGGAGGCGTTAAATCTTCCGTATGACCAGTGACAGAATCCATGTTATTGAGTCTGCTAAGCTCTCTGCAAAGACTTTAATACCAAAGCCATAGCCTTGTACTGTCATTTTACCAGCAAGAAGCAAGCCTGTTTGCATTTATTAGTTGAAAGACTGAGAGTGAAAACCAGCAGATATCAAACCGGTTGTGATGTGGTCAGGGTCAGGTTAGCCTACACTCTGTCTACCATTTGCTGCTTTGTTTCCACCTGATTTATGCTAAGCCATCCAAAGGAAGGAAGACTTCACACAAGTCTGTGGAAATACTACATAATATCACAGCACAATTGTCTGTTTGAATATCCCAGCTTATCCGGGAGAGCAAGTTTATCTAAGATATTGCAGACGACTGAGGTGATTGTTATACCAGAAAAGTTTCTGTCCCTTTAGCTATCAGATGACATCACTTCTGATCTCATTTACAAACTTCTAGAGCAACAAGCATTCCAAAAAGCTGTACCTCCAGTATTGCTTTCTCTATTGTACCCTTATTGCCTTTGCAGAAAAGAGACCCCATTTTCTTCCAGTTTCATAGCAGACAGTGATAATGGCCATTTTTCTTTACTTGACAGCAGCATACGTTGCCATCTGGCACATTGCCCTCCTGGCCAAAATTGTAAAGACCTTATTTTGATGGGTCACTATAGAAATGATGCTTTCAGACAGACATTGCCATAGCAGTGCTGGTCAATAAACTGAAAGAACACAACCTGCAGCTGAAAGGATTCCCCCATGAATCTGTTCTTGCCCTAGTTTTTAAAAAATAATTACAAAGGTTCTGCCTCTAATAATCTCCAAGCCATTCAAGTAAGGCTAGAGAGAGATCTAGAAAACACTGAAGGCATCTTGCAGCAGGACACACAGTCACCAGTGACAGTAGCAGAAGGTAGAACCTCAACGGTGGCATAGCGAGGACACTGTCACCGTGTTTCTGCCTCAATCGTGCCAGAGGTTCCCAAGAACGCTGCTGCTTCTCAAACAGCTTCCAACCAGCACAAGCTCCAAGTCTGGATGTCAAGGCACGACTCTAGACTCTCTAAGTCCCATCAGCATTTCTGTCCCTCCCCAGCTGAGACCATTAAGAGCAAAAAGGGCCTCCAAAATAGACATGCAAGCCCAGGTAATGTGCAAACAGTGAGCTAGTCAGTAATAGCCCTCTGCTACTCAGCTGGTAAAAGCTGTGCTCCTGGGAAGTGAAATGCTTCTCAGACAAAAGCAGCTGATGAGCAAATGGATAAAAAATGAGAATAATAACAGTGTTTAAGAAACTAACTATGAACTAGTTGCTGCCTTCTTACTGTTTTGCCCTTTAGCATCAGAATCGCTTTCTTGCTAAAACTGGTGATAGGGAGTTGACACTTTTCAAAGTGCATTTGAAGGCAAGGTGTCTCCGGTTTATCAGCAGATGCATGACCAGACCCGTCCCCTACATCGCTGAGATGGCCACGCTCCGGTGAGCAGAACTGGTAGAGGCTGTTCTCAGGTCTCCGTGGGAATCTCAGGAGTGTAACCTCATGGGAACGCACTCGGGTTCAAGCTGCCGCAGCACCTCTGCTGCTATACCGACCAGTTCGGGCGCAGGGGAAAAATGTGCAGCAAGGAGTCACAACTCGGTATGAAAAGCAGTTTTCTTGTAACTGCAGCATCGATGAGGATGTTCATTATCAACCAAAACAGCTGCTCATCCTGTGCTGGATAATGAAGAAGGCATATTTCATGGTTCACACTGGCTTTGGGCAGCTAAAACATGTACATTTATTCAAGTGTCTTGCAAAACCTTTTAATTTGTGTGCCTCCTCTTTAATCTTCCTATCTTTTACTTTGCCAAGCTACATTTTCCTATCTTGTACTTTGCCGAGCTACATTTTCTCCAGTTTTAGTTGAATCACATGCACATATATAATAATAAATAACAGTGCACAGGGCAAAGATAGTACAGCCCAGATTCTGTAAGAAAGGGGGATCTGCACCCAGAAAAACACAGCATCTAATCACCAGGTTCAGCACTGAGCACATCACAGAGCGTGACACTTGGGTGGATTTGCCAGAAAAGGGGGTTGTGATGCTTTCTGTCGTTTGCTTATTTGTTTTGTCTTTGATGTGATATGTGATTCTCTCATCAAAGTGTTTTTCAAATAAATAAAAGAAAAAAAAGATAAAATGGAGAGTTCTTGCACAAAGTGAAATAAGGAGATGCAGCTTGCTAGGCATGAGATACACATCTGAGGGAAAGGTGAGATAGGGAGTCATCCTTCTTTTCAGCAGCTGAGAAAGGGGGGTGGAGGGCAGCAATGGAGATCAGATAATCGTGCTTTATTTCATTAGGCCCTGCCTAAACTACAACATCCTTCCAAGGAAAAGAATGGCTATTAAATTTGAGATCTAACGAGGGGATGATCATATTTATTTAATAAGGTGCTTTAACCCAGACACGTAGTGAGGCTAAAGTACTTTTTAAACTGCTTAGAACTTAGTCTGACCCCATCAACAAGGAGCATTTCACACTGCACCGGAGCTGCTTGAGCTGTGGCGTGGGAGCAGGCAGAAGCCATGCTATTGAGTTAAGTATGCAAATCTTTAAGCAGGTGAAATTTCAGGTATCTAATTGGATCCTAAGAGGGATTTTCTTGTGAGATACATGATTCTCCCTAACTTGCTGGGGTAATTATTAGTTCATATTTCACTATGGGATATTCTTTTCTACTGTGCATGTATATACTAGCTCTGCAAATATTAAATCATATTCAGATTTAACAGTTCATGACTGTTCTTTCACTAAGATACAATAAATACCCCATGCTTTCTGGAGAGAATCCTTATATACTACACTGGTTTTGCTTATAACACCTGCTCTATAAATGAATTTTTTTATTATGAGGCATCAGAAATACAGCAGTCGGGATACAGGGTAGTTACTGAGCATATTAACAAAATTTTCATTCTTACCAGCTGCATTAACAGACTGCCTCTACAGAAAAGCTGCAGTCTTTGTCACTGCCAAAAAGCCAGATGCTCAGATATCCTCTTTGCACCCTGATGCTCGCTGGATGACCACTAAAATACCAACATTATGCCCCTCCCTCCATTAACTCATGAAACATTGCCTTTGTGGTTTTTTGTTCTGACCTTTACCAAAACAGACCTATCTCTGTATTCTTGAAAGTGGGAACAAAAACATCTAGAAAAAATGATCTGGTGCTGGAGTTTTGAAGAGCGTCCATATGTCACAGAGACTTAGTGAGAGATCCAGTCTGAGACACGCCGATGGGGTGTCACTGTCAGCATCGCTTCCCAAGGTCACCGAGTTGGTACTTGACACAACGCGGAGCTCTGCTGTTGTGTTGGAAAGAAAGCATCAGTCTACTGAAAATAAATGTTAAGTATGGCAGGAGATTACAGAAGCAAGAAAACCTCTCAGGACATTTTCGAATGCTTCAAGCAAACTGAAGACAGATGGATCAATATTTAGGAATTATTGTTATCTGTTCTGCAGTTTATTAGGAAAGTCAAAGTAACTGCATTAAAATTGTTGAAAAGAATGCTAATAGCTTTTCTTACGAGAATAATCATTAAAGAATACCATAGTATCATTATGAAGTGCACTAGATCTCTTTTCAAACTGTAGCAAGCTGAAAACTTAAGATTCCTGGTACAGAAAACATCACAACACTAGCTTCTTTAGCCACTAGATCAATTTTCCATTTAATGTGGAATAACTTATGTCACTTGATGGTCTTTAGGGACCTTTTCACAATAATCCACTTGACAGGTGAGGCACGTAAGCTTTGCAAGATTTATAATTGATCACTGGTGCTATTGTAGACATGATGGAAATACCATTTATAACATAAATACCTTTTAGCAAAATATATTATTGCTTCATAATCAGGTGTAGGTGTTAGTCTCTGATTTGGCATCGCTTTGGCATAATGAGCCTATGGTTCTGCATACACAGAATATAAATATAATGATGTTTTCATAAGGGTTCCAGACGTCTTGCCTGTATATGAAATGTAAATACTGCGTTCAATCTTTAGCCCTTGAAATTGGGTGTGAAGGAGGGATTCTGTTTGGGCCTAAATACAGGCAAGCTTTATTTGGGGGCTCTATTCCTATGGAAGCGCAGCTGTTCAAATGCTCTTAACACCCAACAAAGCCAGCATTGTTCTGTGGAAAGGCGTTTGCCGGAGTCGGTGGGGCTCTGGCCAGCTGTAGGTGGGATGACTGCAACAGCGAGAGCCTGTTACTCAGCAGTCCGCTGGACGATGCCTGGTGGCTTCTCGCAGCGATGATGGACTGCATCTGGCCCGGGGAAGGGGCAACGGGGAAACAAAGACCTTGCTCAGACACAGCGTGCGCTGTGGATGTTGCACTCCTGCAGTCGGCGGAGGAAAGCTTGTGATAATTCTATAGCTAGCAGAAGCGGCTGGTGTGGCCTTTGAGACTTCACCAGCATCACTTTAGCAGTAATGCTGTTATTCTAACTGTTGATTCAAGGCAACGAACAAAATTCTGGAGCAACTGGACTGAGGTGCTCGTAAAAGAATACTGAAACTCACATTTACACTGACCCTTATGCAGGCACCATTTGCTCAGACACTTCCGATGTGATCTTCACCTGGTTACGAAACAGCAGAATTTGGGGGAAATACATTGATTTAGCAAGAAGAACAAGTCAGTGGCATGGAGTACAAGGTCTAGTCCATCTTACTCTGTATTCATACGCAAATTCTATAAAACGAACCACAGGAAGGAAAACGTCTTGTAGGAGTCTCAAGCTGGCTGGCAATTCCTGGTCCCTGGGAAGCTGTTCTGTCTGGAGAGTTGCCTACAGGCACAGATACAGAAAACAAGGACAGACAGAAAACTTCATCTGTTGCACATCATTGCACCATAAAATTCATAACCACGCAGCATTTTCTGAAAGATTAAAATCTTGCTGAAATACTAAGAAGAACATACAAGAGTCTGTGCAACAATATTATCTGGTGTCATTGCTATAACACTTGGAAATTTCACTGGATAACTATAAATCCTCCTGTTATGAGGCAAAGGGCTAATGCTAATCAAGGGGAATGAATAGGTTATTACAAAATACTGACAAGAATTTCTTGTCCATTTACTGGAAATATTCGGCATTTTCTGAGAAATAATATCAGGCTAGGTGGTTCACTAATACAGTCTGTGGTCGTAACAGTCATGTACCTGCACAAAAAAAAAGCTTTGTTTGAGGATGACATCTGATTGCCAAGGAGGTCTTCCTTTGTATTCATTTTTATAGTTACTGAGTCTGCACCAGGAGAACACCAAGCTTAGCAGAGTTTTCCTGTAGCTCAGCTAAGGCTATACACAACACAGTCATCACTAGTCTCTAAGAACGCTCGTTGGGAGTGGTTGTTTGTTTTCCAGGGACACTGGAGTAATGCATGCTAACGCAGTCCCTCTGTCTTTCTTCCAGGAGTGGTTGGTGTTCACCTGGAGTTTTCAATCTGCTAGTACCTTTAAAGTAATGCATTTATTCTTTGAGTTCAGTTGGCTCAGCCTCTCACCTGGAGGTCCTGGGTGCAGCCCCTGTTGGCAGCCTAGCCAAAGCTGCCATCACGTTGGCAACATAAGGGGGAAAAAAAGTGTATTAGGAGAGCAGCAGAGGAGGGAGAAGGAAATTAATTTGATTCTACCCTTTGAAGTCATTAACACTTAAAAAGAAATATCTTATGCAAGGGATTGCATGAACATGATGCCCTCTTCAGTACTTCATGTGCAAGTGTCCCTAGGGATTGACTTGCTGTAGCCAAGGGCAGAGTACGTACCTCCTCTTCTTGCTGCCGCTATCCCAATATTATATCCAGAGGCTGTCGTATGACTCAGCTCCCTCCCCCACATTTTCGTTTCTCTCTTTCCCATCATCCTTTCATTACAGAAAATGAAAAGGGAACACTCTAAGGTCAGTTGTCCCTGCTGACATTAGCCGCAGCACCTAGGGGGATGGAAATACAGAATAAAGTCTCTGGTTTTTCAGTTTTCTGTATCTCCTATTAGTTTCAGTCAAGATCAGCCATAACACCTTTAAGAATATCAAGGTGCAAAGTTGAATTTACATGCTGATGTTTTCAAATACGGCTTATTTTCCTGCTTTATATGGACTGCCTGTGGTTCTGCAAATTGTGTCAGTTCTTTCGGTTGATAAACCTGTAGATCAGCCAATTGGTCTTAAACTAGTCCTCTGCTAGGAATGCCACATGTTTCACTGGAAACAATGTGATCAACTCTATGAAACTCACAATCTATGTCTTGGTTTTTTGGAATTGAAATTAGATTTAGTGGCTTCAGATTTGTGAGTTTGGAACAATACGGTCTAGCTATTAGAAAATAAAATGAAAGATACGGGAAATAATATTACTCACACAGAGAAATTGATAGGACTGAAATTTCAACAGGGTTATGAATAAAAGTTATTCCCTGAGTTTCTTGAAATATCATCCCAACAGTTACTTTCTTCAGCACTAAGACCACCTCTGATCACCCGCTTCATATGTTGAATTTATTTCATATTGGGTTAAATTGACGTCTGTATAGCATTTTCACCCTCTTCCCCTGCCTTCTCTTCATCCTGCCCCTGTTGCAATCAGCGGGGCTTTTGCTTTTATTTCTAGAAGTCTCCATTTTCATTACGTAGGTATGCCAAAACCGTCCTGGCGAGTTGGCATCAGCAATTTGCTTGAGGGAGGCACCTACGTGGAATTTCAGTAGCGGTCCCTGCTGAAAGCAGCGTCACAGAGCTGGGGCACGCTTAGCCAAGAGAAACAAGTGCTTTTTGGATGCTCCTGCTACATCCATGAGCTCCTTTGGCCAGTACCAGCCAGTTGAGTGGTCAAAGGGAATGCCTTCTTCCCTCCCTGCTCCTTCCCTCACCCTCCTCTCTGCAAGAATAAAGCAGGGCAGCGGGATAGGTGGGGGGAAAAAAAAAAAAGGTTTTTTTTAGCTTGGTGAATTTTAATCCGGAGCTGGCTGGCTGCTCTGGTTTGCTTTGTAAGTGACACAACCACAGCGGCTGGGGAAACACAAGAGGAGGAAGAAGTGGGCTTGAGAGGCTGTGGAGGGAACGGAGCGTGCGTGGAAGGGAGGATTGCTCCTTTCCGCAGCACAGCCCTCGTGCCACCTGGAAACATGCAATGTGGGAAGGACTCGTTGCTGCTTCATGCAACACCTAAAATGTCTCACCTAAGTGAGACAGACTGGATCCCATCTTATTATTTTACAGCAGAGAGTGCTTTGTTTACAAAAGGAACGTATAGTTTTTTAAAAAAATTATAATCTTGCTACCACATCTTTATGCAAGCCAACAACAATGATCTTGTTTTAACCTTGAGGTTTTGTTCCTCAGACTTCCTAGATACTGTAAGTCAATTATCAGATGAAGACGTAGGTATTTGTCATTCAGGACTGTGCCACGAGGAACCTGGGGCCACGGAGTAGCTGCATTGCCGTGACCCCAGTTCTGCAATCAGACACCAGTGCGGTTCTGTGTAAGAGCTTACCCAAGTGGAACTGATTGCAGAGTTAAGACCTAAATTTACCCATTAGAGTGCATAGCAGTGGCAAGGTCCTGATGAATAGACTTTAGCTAAATCCCTTGTTTCTCTGAATATTCTGATTAAATAAGAATGGTTTGGCTTTTGGTTGATTATACAATTTATTGCAAAAATAATTTTCCTCTCACGAAAAGTCAAGGTTATATTGGTGATGTACATTTATACTAAGGAAGCCTTTTTTTGTGTGTGTTCCGATTGGTTCTTTGAGGCTTTCAAAGGCTTTTATTTTTGCAAACAGAAGCCCTAAAGCTCAGGAATGAGAGTAGTTTGTCACCTTCGGGTGAGCAGGGAAAAGTGCGTTAGGCTCACGGAGAGGCTGATGCTCTCTCGCCAGCCGTTGAATGCACCGGGTCTCATACCGATCTGTCCTATTTGGTGGTATTTTGGTCTGACGGCTAAAAGGTTTTAAGAATTTGAATAAAAAAATCTCTCTGACAAGGAGAGGGGCACACCCAAGACCTGCAGCAAATGTGCCTAGGGTGAGGATCATTGGTGTGGCTAAAGGGTAGCAGAGGGAAGGGGATGCGACGGCAGAGGGAAGGGGATGCGACGGCAGACGGGACGAAGCAACCCGGCCTGTAAAGACTCTGGGAAGTGCAATGTCCGAGCCAAACCTGGGCTCCAGCCCCTCATTCCGGACACAGCGACCGTGACCCCCGGGAACGGCGACGCAGCCTCCTCTCCGGCGGATTGGGATAAAGTTTCAGACCGCCCTGTCACAACCTGTGTGTGTTGGATGTAATAAGGGGATTTTGATTTGATGCGTGGACAATGTTGTTGATTATCATTGGCTTTCCAGATTAATTCCATGTCCCTTTCCATTCTTCACCTCCAATAATGTTTTCTTTGTTTTATAGACTTGCTGCTTTTACAGACTAAACTTGGTATTTGCTAGGAGGAAGTATTACATGACAAAAGTATTTAGTTTCCCAGGGACCTGGATGAAAAATCAATCTAATACCCTTTGGTATTTATACAAGAAAGAATCCCTAGAAAATTAAATAGGCCTTTTTTTCTTGCCAGTAGCACCTGAAAAAAAAGAGTTACAAAAGGGTTCTTCTTCTCATTCATTTCCCAATGGAAAGATACTTCATTATTGCTTTTGTTACTGTAATTATCATCATGCAATCTGAATAATTACAACAATATACTTTGGCAAACTACAAATGCTGAAAGGAATTAAGTGTAAGAAAATCTAGACGGCATTTTTTCCTTTGCATAATGCAAAAGAAAGTTATATGAACAACATCTATTTACTTTTCCAAACCAGCTGCTAGTAGTATACTTAAAAAGCGTGAGAAGTTGCTTCACAAATACTTTTCTCAGCCAATATCTAATGGGTAAAAACCCACTTATTCACCCAGGTGTCATAAAATGACCCAATCATAAAATGACCAGACTGCATGAAGTTCATTATCCGATCCGCTGACTTTTTCACGAGAATCAGCTTATTTATAGTATGGTGCAGTGTATGAGCTGCCAAGAGTATGCGTATAGTAGTATTAAACTGTACAGAAAAAAAAACATTTTGTAGCACATTAGTGAGATTCCATTTGTGTGTGTTCCTGACAAATGGCTCCCCTGCAGTTGTCTCAGCATTTACTTGCCAGACAAGACCCATTTACTGCTTCATTTATTGATATGCAATGGAAGTTATAGAATAAGTATCATATCAGTGAATCTAAAGCAGTAATTCACGCGGTTCTTAGAGACATAATGTCTGGAGAGTCTAAAACTAAACTAACTCCAGGAGATGTTTACGAGTACTGTGAATGAAGGAAAAAAAAAACCCACCCAAGAGCGATAACTTGATGATGGGATTTTAATTTAATTTGAAGTAATGCAACCAAACTGCATGAGGGGAAGGAATGGAGGGAACAATCAAGTCTCTTAACCAACACTATTTTATCCTGCCATTAAATTGTTATAAT
This sequence comes from Astur gentilis, assembly GCF_929443795.1. Classification (NCBI taxonomy): domain Eukaryota; kingdom Metazoa; phylum Chordata; class Aves; order Accipitriformes; family Accipitridae; genus Astur; species Astur gentilis. The sequence goes on along the minus strand of NC_064910.1, from coordinate 4,351,012 downwards.
TACCCAGTATTTGACCAGATGGCAAGTCATTTCTAAAGTCAGACCAGGTGTTCAAGATGCAGAGATAATCACAAAGCTGATGACTGTGGTGAAACTAATTAAAAAGTGTGTTGCAGTGGCACAGTGGTGCTGTGGAGACAGAGTGACCAAAAATAACAGGCTAGAAAAGATCTGATGTACACACAACAAAGCGATCTGGAAAATAGTAAGCAAAACCAAGCAGAATTTAATTAATTTAAATCATGAAGTTCAGAGGAGCATTCTAATAAACTATTAGATAGTGCAATCTATTGGGGGCTTTCTGGGGTTTTGCTGCTGGTTTCTGACACAAATGGGAAGACGGAAGTGAAAGGCAGAACTAATAAAGATGAAAACTGTCAACCCGATCAGAAGAAGGGCAAAATACGGGCACAGATGCACATCAAAATGAAATATGGGCACAAAAAATCCTTTTCATGCGGATGAACGCTGATTACATGGCCACAGCTGGAAATTACAGAGAGCTTTATTCATTAAAGACTAACTATCTTCAATTAGGCTTTGCTTTCATGACAAAACAACGGAGTAGCAAAGAAATGAATTGCCACGCTGTGCCTGCGGCTCCCCCGAACACGCTGCCGCCAGCACGCTGCTTCTGCTTAATAGACACCTTCACCTTCCTGGGACCAAAAAAGCAATTCGGACACGAGGGAAAATGCATTTAACTGGGGAAGGGTGAGGGCGAAAGCAAACTTTAAAAACAACCCCAGCAAGTAAACGCCCCGGCATACGATAAGAGAAATCAAAACGTCTTATTGCCAGCTCGGTGCACGTCGGTCCACCCTGCCGGCTCGGTACTTTGTGATCCTCTCTGGCTGTCTGCTCTAAAAATGTAAGTGCGAACGCTCACGCTGTGCCCGTGGCCCTGAGGAGATCACTAATTGGCTCCGTGCTATGCCCATACACGAAGCCTGATGCTAAGGGGTCCTGGACACAAGTAAAAGCTGAGACCTATTAAAGACAGCTCTCCATGAGGTTTTTTCGGTCAAGAAAGGAAGGCACGCCCGGCTGGTTGTCTCCTGCAGAAGGGGTGCTCCTCTCTGTGCCCTTGCTGCCTGCTCCGGAGCCGGGGGACACCCACGAGGGATGGGGGTTGCAACATCCACAGGCCGAGGAGAGCCTAAAAATCTTCATTTTTTTCAGTGAGCATTTTTGCCATTACGGAACGATGAATATCAGGGGCACCCCTTCACCCTGTGCTGCCACATTGTGCCGATGATGGATTTTGGCAGAGTGGCACGGGGAGGTTTTGCTAGCAATAGCAATTAGGATTCCGAGTCACTCTGCTGCTTGGCTTTTTTCTCTGAGAGTTTTCAGCTGTGCGAGCTTTGCGCAAGGATGCTAGTAGCGTTTGCGGTCTCATCCAGCCCTCCAACATTTGGGAGAGTTTCTCCTTGTTGCGGGCGTCTTCGCCTGCAGAAAAAGCTGGAGATTTCTTGGTGCAGAGACGCTACGATCTGAAATAGGAACAGGTAGCAGACGGAGTTGATAAATCAGTTGATAGTCCAATTAATTCTGCCAGTAAGAGTTTTGCATTCACATTAGTACTAGCAGTAACATCTTGTTGGCCCCTCTCCTGATTGGGGCGACAGACCGCAGGAACACTGCTCCTGCAAGCAAGTGTTTCTTCATATCTTCTCCAGAAAGCAAAAGGGATCAATAAGTCAATGGCTGTGAACAACTGGTATCTGTTGTACCTTACTTAGTCATTGATGTCCAGAGTAGAATGAGCTGAAAAACAGTCTGTTAAAACATTCTCTCCCTGTTTTTTTTATCAGTTCTCTAGCTGGCTCAAAACCAGAAGATTAATTTTTAATCTATTCCTCTTTTTTTTTTCTTTTTTTTCTCTCCTTCATTTTTGGTTTGGTTTTTTTTTTTTGGACCCTGGATTTTGGAACTTTTCGGCCAACTCTGGTTGTGACATTGATGTTGGGAACACATTTCCCTCACTGGAATGAGAAAAATAAAGAGCCATAATTGGAAACAGGAGTGCAGACCCCAGATAACGGTGCAAGTCTATGGAAAACAGTTTACCCAGTTGAAAATACAGCTGCATTCATTCCAGCAGTGCTTCCTCACCACGGAACACACACTGCAGGGTATGTAGCTTTCCAAGAATTTCTAGCCTTTTAGGCAACTGGTATTCTGGCAAAAATGACCCAAGGCATTTCATATGCGGTGCTTTGCAGTTTCTAATGGATATTTTTCTAGGGATGATTATGAGCAAGTAGCCCAAGGACTGCAGCTTCTCTGGAAGCTGGTGCAGGCACAATGCCTTTTGCTACTTTTATGATTATTTTCAACAAGTTCATAACCTCCTGCACTAGCTGTTGTTTCTATGCTGTCTTCCTGCTGCCATACTTGCCTGTCGTTTAAACAAGCAGGGGGGGTTGCTACTTTTTCAAAACAGGAAAATAAAGGTAATTTTAAGGAATTTGGAAATAAAAGTTCATATATGGATTCAATAAGAACACCACAGGCTTGAACTAAGCACGCTGCTAAGTGGGGGAAGAAGAAAATTTCCTGTTAACCTACAGATTTTTTAATTAAAAAGGGCCACATAGTTGGCCCTCTGGCCAAGTCTACAGTGACCTGCAGAGGTCTTTAAGGGCAACGCAATCAATTTTTAGTGTTCCATAGGCTTTGCCACCCGCTCACATTTGCATGCAGAAGTGAGCGAAAGGCCCTTTTCCCCTCTGGCCCTGCCATACAACGGTCTCTGCTGGTTAGTGGCAGGTAACATTTCGCAGAAAGAACTAAGATTAGGTTAAAGTCTGCTGTCTTCCTTGCACAAGAGAAAGCAGGTAGGAATGTAGGTTTCCCTAAATCAGGTATGTGCCTTGGCTGTTAAGCATAAAGAGGGAAGACGCTAAAGAAAGGGAATACGGGGAGAGAAAAAGAAGGACAAGAAAATGTTTCTTCTTTCCTTTTTCATAACTGAGCATTTCCTTATATTAGGAAAGTTTAAAAATAATCTCTGGCTATAACTTGATGCATGATATACCTGTAGGAGCCCATCTCGTTGCCTTTCACAGCCAGATTCAACCCCAGGTGGGCTTTGGCTTTCCAAACCCCATCCCTGTTGTAATGACCCTGGGAGCATCCCCCGTCCTGGGGGTTTGGCTGCAGGGGCTCACGGCCAGCTCAGAGCTGGTGTAACCAAGGGCAACCCCCATCCCATTCAGACAGTGTCTTTATATCCCTCCTGGGTTTTCTCTCCCTGCTTCCACCTCTTGTACGCTTTGGTTTTTACTGTCAGGATCTCCTTGCTCACCTAGCAGGCCTCCTGGCACCTTTACTTGACTTCCTTCACGTCAGGATGGACCAGACTTGAGATTGAGGAGGAGATCCTTGAAAATCAACCAGCATTCCTGGATCTCTCTGCTCTCCAGGGCCATATCCCATGAGACTTTTCCAACAAAGTTCTTGAACACGCCAAAATCTATCCCAAATAGGGGATACAGAGGTCCTAAGAAAACTCCACAGCCTTCCAGGTTATTGCAGAGCAGACATGAGGTCACCAGACATTCATGCAATTTAATGTAGCCTTGATAGTCATCCGGCCCTAAGCTCACAGACATGGTTTAATTCATCACACTCTGCGATGAATTTCCATAATTCGTCTCAGTATCTGCTTTGGATTTGCCCTTTCAAAATAAACAGTTAAACAAAATTCATATTTTGAACAATACAGTTTGAGGTAACCTTTTTTTCCCCAAGAGGAAACCTAGAGGCTCCGTGCTGGTCCCATGCTGGTTTCACAAAAATGCAGCCCTGCTAGCTTTGTGAAAGGCATCAGTCCTGCAAACCTGCTCAGCTGTGACAATTCTGTGCCATTTAAAATTTAATGCATGCTCAAGGACCTCAAAAATCAGGCCCCGCATCGGGTTCTCAGTCCAAGTAGATGTAACCTACTGTCATATTTACATATGTTAATTCTGTCACAGAAGGGAGAAGAGCATCTCAGTAATAACTGCACTCATGCTAATAAAACCAAGGCGTCTAGAGAGGATAATTACTCTATGACCTTGCTGCTTCACGGTGAATGACCTTGTAAGATTGGAGAGTAGAGGGGGTCGAAAATGTTCCGGTAGAATGTTTTTCCATTAGAGGATGATCCCAGAACCGGGCCATTGCATAAGAACATATATATTGTCCTGAAGATTTTGAAACAAAACGTTGTTTGTTTGAATAATTCTGCAGCTCGCAGCTTAATGGGATCGCAAAGCTCTGTTTGAACTAGTGCATCAGGATTTGAAATGCATAAGGTACAATATAAAGTTCAAAGCAAGAAGATAAGAATGGAGACTTTCAATAAAGTCACGTCAATGTTTCTTACACTTTTTAATTTGCTCTGTGAAAATTTTTTACTTTTCTCTCCCAACATGAAGAAGAAATGAAAGGTAGAATGTTTTGCATTTTTTAACTAGAGGTACTTAAAGGAGTGTATTACCAAGGCAAAAGACAGACCAACATCTCCTAGATAGGCAAAAAGGTGTCAGTTTAATTATTTTGGACCTCGTTTCAATTTATATAATTAAGGCACTGAGACGATAGCAGTGTTCTCATAGTTTGGGAAGAAATACCTGCATTCTGCAGAGAAAACAGATGTTTTATCAAACTCTGAAGATAATCAGCATATTTACATACACACTTTCATGTTTAACTGCCAATTTCTGTTTCCCAATTAAAGTGGTTTATTTGACTGTTATCTTTAGCTAATTAGTACTTATTTTAGCGAGTGAATACAGAGTAGGTTTCATAGGAAAGTAAACTCATTGGCTGCAAGTAGGTGGAATAGCTTGATGGCTGAAAGAGAATTGCCCCAGATAATGAATTCCTACGTGTTTTGTAATGTAACCTAATGCCTCATGCAGCTACTAAACTCCCAGATGGCCCAGCAGAGGCATATACTCATCAGGTGACATATTAGCCAATTTAAAAGATAATTAGTAAGCACCACTCTTTCTGTATTCTTTAAGCATTAGGAAGATTCACATTCTGCTCTTTCATGTACTGGCCTCCAATTCAAAACATATGGAGCAATTTCTTTTCTTTTTTTCTGGAGGTGCTGCTCTCCTGCTGCTCCCACTGACTTCAGCACACACTTATTTGCTAAAGATGCTGCTGTGCATTTTTGCTAGCGCGGCTTTGTTTTTCCAAGCATCTTCACTTCTTAAGGGAGTCGCGCTGTCAGGGTATCTGCCGTTGCAGATGCCTGTTCCGGATTTCAGAGTAGGAGCAATTTATTATTATTTCTCTTATATTAACAGTCCTGATGCTTTACTTTGCCAAGACAGGTATGGTTCAATTACTGGAGGATGTAAGTGCTGTGTATGTGTCGGCATTAGGACAAGCCAAAAGTTTGCTAAAATTATTCACCAAAACCAGGAGGCGGACGAGGGATGTCCGGGAAACGGGTCCACAGTCTGGTTTAATTCTGAACCATACTACGGACCTGGCTCCTCTGGGTTCCCATCTTTTTAGACAAGCAGATTAGCCCCAACAAACCAAGTGTGTAACTAGGTATATAGCTGAGGGTGTCCAGCTCTCCCTTGGGATTTAGGCTGGGCAGGCTCCGAACCAAAGGGCACAGCTGCTCTGTTCTGGTGTTAAGGAGATTACTAAATCCCTGTCCCCAAAACACCCCAGCCAGATTTCCTTCCCCAGGCAGCAAGCAATGAAAGGTGTGAAGTATTGGGTCAAGTCAATGGGAGGAACGTGCTGGGACCTGACCCTTCACCATCTGGATTTCGGACAATTTACCCTGGGTCTGCTTTGCATGCCTCGGGTGCTCAGCCCTACAGTTAATTTCTCCATAGAATACCCACATCCATTCTAGCAACTGTTTATAACTTGGAGGGGTTTTAGCTATAGTCAACATACATAGAATTGTTGCGTATACTGGATTCAGTTATCTGTCAAAAAACCTGTTTAGAACTTCTGATCACAGCTGTTCCTTCCGCCATTTTTTAACCCAATCACTTTTCAGTCATAAACTTCACTTTTTTCCTGTTTGCTCATACCTCAGTCTCAATTTTCTACCATTAAAATCTTGACAGGACAATTATATAGGTATTATAAATAGGAAATTCCATTTGAATACACTGTCATCCACCTACCAGTTAGTCTCATATAAGTGCTTAAGCAGCGGCGTTTAGTAGCAAAATCCTAGAGCCTACCTCTGGATCTGTAATTATTTTATGCTAATCCTTTATATGTAATTCGGGCAGTCCACAAACACCTCCACCCGTTTGCTCTATAGGTTGTGGTTCCTGCTGAGTTCAGTGACATGCAGGGGGAGCAGGCGGCCATCCCACTCCTCTCCCCAAATTCAGGCCCTGGAACTTTTGCAAGACATTTGCATTTCTGGATGGTTTGGCCTCCACCCCAGGTAAATAACCCACCGAGGGTGTTATTTTCCCAGGCTGCGGCAGGGATGGCACCCAGCTGATCAGCTGGGGGGTTTCCACGCTTTGTCATTGCTTCTTTCCTTTGTTATAAACTTATATATTTTGATATATCTTCTAAGCTTTCACAGCTGCTCTTCTCCAACAGCCAATAACTGTCCCTCGCGGAGTTGTTTATAGCTGTGCAGTCTCCGTTTATAGCCCATGCCCCAATTTTCAAGTCCTTCACTGTTAGCCCACACTTAAACCCCACGTCAGACCCAGGGACGCCCAGTGCCAAACTCCAGTTCAGATGCCAAACTCCCACAACAAGCTGGTCGCAAGCCTAGAAGGACACGAGCGGGGTCCAGCAGCGTAAGGCAGCATTAGCAAAATGCCTGTGACCACTCTTACTGGGCTTGCTACCTCTCATAAATGCTTATGAGGAGTAAGAAGTCTTTTGTGTCTGAGTGATGTAGCAATTACATACCTTCCCAGTCATCATAAGGACGGGATTCATGGTCTCTGCCCTTTCCAAACTCTGTATCCAGCAACTGATCGTTGCACACGCTGCTGATGTGCAGCGGCTCTTTTTTCCCACTGGGAAAAATAGGAAAAACGGTAGAAAGTTCCCTTCCCCACCTTCAGAAGTACCAAACCAGTTCAGCCCCAGTAATTTTCAGTGTGCTGGCAGGGAGCTACCACTGAAATTTCTGTCTCTGTGCCTCCTCTTGGAATAGGTCCCAACTGTAATCACTTAGGTGTCTGTTGCGGATTGCAGAAATGTGGGGAAATATCTGGATTTCATGAGCTGCTGCTTCTGCACTCCTTCAAATTAAGGACGATCATATAGATCTCTGTGAAATGTTGGGGGGGGGGGGGGAGAACTCTAAGACTTAGAAGTGAATTTTGTCACAGCTGTGAATGTATACACAGCCAAGTGTTAAAACCTTGAAAAGGAGATTAAATGTGTAAATGAGAGGCATTTCAAAAAGAGAGCAACAGAAGTCTGCACGGTAAAAATTAGGAATACTATGTAAAAAGTGTTATTCTGAAAGCGGGAACCTACAGGTTCCTGTGAATGGGGCAAGGTTTAAACCATAATTAGTCTTGTTGATGGGCTAGCAATTTTGCCTATCGAAGGCACATTGTTTATAAAAGCTGGTTCATACTAAGAGTATTACGTCTATGAAACTCTAATGATAACAGAGTCAATGGCTCAAATATTAGAAGACAAAGTTTTAACTGTGTGTTGGAGAGCACATAGTAATGATTGGACTTACAATTTACAATGCAATTATGAAACAGGTTTGTTCTCGGATATGTGTGACATTCAAAGGGAAGACTCTTATAGAAGTTTTGCTGTCCTTAATACCTTCAGGGATCTGCCAGAGGTTTTGCATTTTACTGTGCTTATTGAAGTAGGCAGCTTTTGGCCCTGAATCATGGAGACAGGTTCATTAATAGAAACAACACTGTTATGCTGACTTCCACCAGCTGAGAATCTGTCTCTTCAGGATGTATTACAGCCTCACATCATGAGAGGAAAAAAATGTACATCAAAGTCAAATCAAGGTGGCGGAACGGCAATGGGTCTGAGCCCGGCATCATCGCTCAGGAATAGCGCTGACAGGTGCCCAGCGGGTGCTCTCCTTCGGTAGGAGACACAGTATTGACTTCGAAGAGCAAAACCAGCTCTCCCTGAAATCAACAGAGACACCCACACTGACTTCAGTGGGAGCTGCCTCAGACACCGGTGCCCAGCTCTAAAGTTCAAAGACGTTTCATCAGTTTTCAGCTAGAGAAAGGGTGCTCAGCAGGACACAGCTCGGGCCTTAGGAGTAAATGTATTTACATCTGGTTGGTGAATAATTCTATATAATGCATATTTTGTGCTGCAGTATTTATGAATATATGTGGTGGAAGCCTACAAATTGTGTAGTAATGCAGTACCCAGAAGAGTGAGGTAATTTTCAGTGCATCTCAAATAAAGCAAGTCGAGAGAAGTTTAGGTAATATTCTGAAAAATTGGTACAGACTACTCTTTCAACATGGCAAAAATTATCTATAAGATTTAGGGAATAATTATATTCATTAAATTAATGGTTGAAAGCTTATATATTGCAGGAGTCTCCTCCTACTCAGCATTCCTATAAATTATAAATAACATTCAATTTCATGTGACTCCACAGAGAAGACAGTGTCCTTAATCTTCAGATGGATTTCAAGCTTATGCCTTCATTAATCTGAAGAGAAGGACTTCCCTTCACCATGTTTTTTGGCAGGAAAAAGAAAAGAAAATCTACCCATTTTAGGTGGAAAGTAAAAGTGAGATTTCTTTCCCAGAACCTCTACAATGAAGAAACAGAGGTTTTGCACATTCCTATATAACAAAACTATTTAGAAAGAGAAAGAAATGTACAATTTGCACCCTGGTTCTAATTTACAATTCAGAGGTCATAGCTGCTTTCAGTTCAGGACAACCCAAGAGCTTTATTAGTTTTGGGTTTGAGCAAATTTATAGGAAAAGCATTGTAAGTTCAGATCTGAGATCAAGGCAAGATTGGGCTTGATTTTGTGGTGCAGTGACAAAACATACCATTTCTTCGTGTTCTTCTGATGTCTTTTCATGGCTACGACTAATGATGGATGTCATGTAAGATTAGTTGACTTTCAATACCAGACTGTGCTGAACTGAGACTGGGTTTGAAAGGAGGATCCTTAGGCAAAATTGTCTGTATCTGTGCAAACCAACAAGGCCTTTCATGTTCCAGAGCTGACCTGTAATTATAACTGTAGGTTCAGATTCAAGTCAGATGATTCAGTATGAAGCACTTAAAAATGTGACGAGATTATACGTTGAGGCTCCATTACTCAATCCCTCTCCCCCTTCCCCTACACTGGAGTGCTTTACAACTTTTTTATTATTATTTTCCATTATAAGCGGTGCTTTCTGGTCTCCTTTCCCTTTTTCCTCTCATAACCTCTGAATGTATTGCTTTGTTCAGACATTAAAAAGCTGCAAGTATTATAATAAAATTGCTTAAAATCATTGGAAAGAAGCACTGGAGCACAGGACTTTGCATTCCAGATCGTAAAACCAACACAAATAATTTAGTTCAAATTGGGAGGACTGTAACTCACTGTTCACCAGAGGGGCCTGCTGCTGATCCATATTTTATGGAACGTACATTTTTAATGAATAAGGAGCGGCTTTCCATTTCGAAATGGAATGAAATACTGATTGTTCTGTAATTTAAAAAAAAAAAAAAAGGGAAAAAAGAAAAAGAAATCTCGCTGCTGCTGGCTGCAGTGACAGACTTGATTGCTGGTTTCCCTTGTGGGTCAATTCTATTGCCTCATTTCTCCCCTTCCCCAAAGAGCACTATGCACCCCCTCATTTTTTCCTCCTCTTCCTCTTCCTCCCCCCTCTCCCGACCCTTTTCCCACAGGTACCCCCCCAGGACTATTGCTCCTTCCCCCTGAGCGCGACGTCCACAGCGGTCCCCGGCGGGGTGTTGCCTCCACGTCCAAGGCCGGTGGAACAGATTTTCCATATCAACACTTGTCTCGGCCATCTGTGCTGAACACCTCCACACTTTCACTCCCCGAACAGCGCCGTTATTCAGAACCCAGGACCCCCCTTCCATAAATCCACGTGCCCTTCTTTGCCCGGAGCCCTTTGGGCAGGACGGTCTAAAGAGACGATTGTTCCCCTGTGGCTGGAACAAGTGGGGTTTGTGCTGCGAGTTTCATCTGTCATTGTGGGTTTATTTTGATTTAAGGTAGCTACTCTACTGTTCTCAGATTACCTTTCTCTCTTATAAAGGGTGGTGTAGATTGATGGCGTTGGCAAAACAACACAAGGAAAGGCGAACTGCAGATGCCAGCTCCCTGTCTGGCTTGAAGAGAAACTTTCTCCTTTCACAAGCACCGTACAAATGCCCAGTCATCCATTCCCTAACAGGAATAAGGGAGAAATTATCCCGGCCTCTGGCTCGTTGCCAGCATCCCACAGGGATTCACGGACTCTACGGAGCGGCGCTGCATTTCGTATATTTTTGACTCCCAGGCATTTCTGCGAGAGCCACCGCTGGATCTCTAGAATCGGCCACGGGCCCTTGCAAAAGGGAAGGGGGAGGATTTCGAAGGCCGATTATCAAGAAACCTTCCCGCAGAAGAAAACCTTTCCAGGGGCTAAAACCAACTGAAATCAAACTTTGCTTCGCCAAGCAGCAACGCCGCTCCTCTGCCTCCCTCTAGTGAACTGGCAGCGCCCGGGACAGGCAGGAAAAAACTTTTGTGTGGGGATTTTGCTCTGTAGCTCTTCTCGTACTCTTTTATTTCACTTAGCAGAAGTAGGGGTGATTAAGCCTTTGCTGGTGATTGCAAAACTCCAGGTGTTTGAAAAAGAAAAATCACTCCATAGTTAGTTCTCCTAATAAAACGTAAGCAAGATGAATGATTTAATAAATTCTGACGACAGCATCCAGGCAGCTGTTGTCAGTCCTATATTAAATCTGACTAGTAAATGGGATACGGTTATTCCCTTTAAAGAGTATCTTGGAGGATGTTTGGATCAGGTCTCTCTGTCAGCTGCATATCAATTAATTTTGTATTATAGAAAGTAGCAGTACAGAGACCGGCAGCCAATGCAATTATTTGCATCCTCCTAACACAATCTTCTGGTGCAACAGCACGTCAGAAATAGTAATTCACATTAGGTGAGTCATATGCCTTTCCTTTAAAATGCAGGCAGTATGTGTACACGGCCATGCAGCACCCCAAGACTACTGCAGTCCTACTGGTTTAAAGCCAACATTACTTTAAAATTAATTTAAAGCTTCATATCTGACCAGCAAGTACAGCACGTGAGACATTTTCCATCCTCCGCCAATAAAACACTCATTCTAATCTCCAGGTCTTTTTTTACGGCAAAGCCAAAGGCAGAATCTGACTTCTTGCATTTGATGAATGTTCTTGCTGGAGCAGGAAAGTTAAGAAGCCGACTTGCAAACTCCCCAGCTGCTGCGAGGTCCAGCGCTCTGTTTTGGACTGGTCCTTCCTTCATGCACTGAGTTACCGGTTGGTCACTCTAACGAAAGTGCCCGTCAGTCACGTTTCAACAGTCCCACACAAAGGGCATTTGGTTTTATCTTTACACCCTACAGAAGCGCAGTATTTTTCTAAGACAATAAATTTGAACTCAAGAGGGAACACTTAACCAGTTCCACAAGGTGGTATCGCTCTCCCTGATCAAATGTGTGATTAATATATAGCAGGTGAGAAAGTGAGTCCCAAGAGGGTGATGAGGGAAGACTAATGCTACCTTTACATCATGGTTAATCTGTAACAAGAATCCATTTAAGCCTGGAGATTTGATGAGCCTTTTCAATTTGTACATTTATTCAGCTACAGATTGATTTTAAAATATGTTAGCTGGCCCTTTTGAGGACAAGTGGTTCTTCTAATCAGTTCCACCACAAAACTAGATACTGTTTACATACTATAACTGCGGGCATCCTTGACTTCTGCAGATTTGCATTCCACAGATCTCTGTTCCTTTTTTCTTCTGGCACTGTTATGGCATTACAGAAGCAGAAGACTCATCTGCCAGCATTACTGATCCTTTTCTTTTTCTTTTTCTTTTTTTTTTTTTTTACTGTTGCTCTCTCTCTGTGTATTCCTGACATGCACGAGATTTGTTAGAAACATGCTCACTAATTGGTGTTACTGGTTTTCTCTGCTGCAGGGTGTACTGTGAGGATGTACATTTTAGAGAGAAAAGGGAAATCAATGACTTTCTAGCGGTCTATAGACTGTTTTCAAATATTTTCTACCTTACTTCCCATTCAACATCCCGGAGGAGGAAAGAAACTTGGGTGGAAAATCAGTGGAAATAATGTTACTAACTGCAATACTATATGTTAGATACATTATGTGCACATAATATGCATATAGATAGAGTTTTATATATGTATATACTTAGCTCCTCTTTCTTCCAGGAGAATCCCAGCATGGCGGCAAATTCCTGCACTGGTTTTGCCAGTGTTGTAGTGGGGCTTGGAGTAGCTGAAATCCCCAGTATGAGGCAGTACCTGCCCCAGGATGTCTAAAGACAAAGGACACAACTTGAGATAAAAATCACAAAGAGGCAAAATGGTGCTCCTCAGATTTCCAAACCCTGTCACCAGACAAGGTCATGCGTCAAATCAGGTGGGATCTGCAAGAGGTTCAACCAGCTGTACCGGTATTTCGGGTAGTGATTGAAAGGAGACAGAAAAGCAGTGATTTATTATCCAAGTTTCAAATTCCAGCTTCTAAAAGTGACAAGTTCCTGTTTTCTGTGACATGTGAATAATAAACACTGTGCCTCATTTTTCCATGCTAAGGCATCAGGTTAGCTCTGGCTCACAAGAAAAAAATATAAATCCTCCTATTAGGTAATGAACGTCATGACCTGCAACTCTCAGCACCTATTAGTGACAAGGGAAAGGACTCCTTAAGAGCTGTATTAGTTAATTCAGCAACCAGCAGTAGAATAGACAGAACAGTGTTTTTTGCATGTAAATAGATCCGAGCTGATTGCTTTTAGGTCTGTAGCTAATTAGGAAGTCTGGAAACCTCTGATACTAAGCTGCTAACCTCAAGAGAAAATCATTGCAAGAGAAGACATTACAGAAATCTATACCCAGCTGTGACTGTTGTTGGGTATGGCTAGCAAAGCTGTTAGCCTGTGCTGCTAGTCTCTCTCTGCCTCGCACAGGTAAAACCACAGACCGGCAGATGAAAACCTTCCCCAGCCCTTTTTCAGGAGCAATCGACTTAATTGTTTGTCCGGCAGGTGGAACCCTCCTACTTCTTTTCTCCTACAAAGGCACTCGAAAGCAAAAGGCAGTGCCCTGCTCTCCCTCCCCATCTCTGCTCCCACTATCACTACCACCAGGAGATGTACAGGACCTTTCCAAAAAAAAAAAAAGAAAAAAAAAAAAAAGGGGGGGGAGATAAAGTTGTTTCCTGTGGGCTGCGTTTCATTGCCTGGCTGCAAATGAAACTCTGAAATACTATAAAAATAGAACGAGCAAATGTGTGTTAATTTTCCGTCCTGTCTGCGGATAAGGAGGTTGCTTACAAAGCTGTATGTTATTAGCCAGAAAGGATTCACACTAACCACATCCACATTTCCCCAGCTTACCTACATGTCTCTCAAACATCTTCTTTTCCAACAAGCGAGACAGAACCTCCTCAGGTCCCACGACCGGGGATGCTTTGCCTTGTCAAATCGGAAGATGCTGCAGGGACCATAACGGTACACGGCGGCTGGGACGATGGAGAGGGAGGCTGAGAGGGTTTTTTTGGAAACGTGGGGTTGCACGTCAGAAGGGGTTGGTGACAGCTCTGCACTCCGAATATCTGAAGTTAAGGCCTGGCTGAGGAGGAAGATGAAGAAGGACCTGCAGTGGGACAGTCGCCCTTGTCACCCACTCACCTCTCCTTTCACCAGTGGAGGCTGAACTTGGTTCCTTCCTGCCATCCCTGTCAGGTTCCCCCAAAATTCATCGTGATTCAAGGACTATCTAGTCAAAGAGCTCTAGGACACTGATTGGAGCTTTAGCATTTACAGCCTGAACATTCAACACCTTTCACACAGAGTTTCTGATTTAAGCACAGCTTTAGACAAGTGTTTTTTCAATATTGTTTCTTTATTATTACTTTGCTTTCTCACTGTCTTTTTCCATGTTCCACACAGGCATTGACTCACTTTTCTCCCTTCAAACACATCACATTTTCAGAATATTCCTTCTGTTTGTCACTATAGAATTATTTGATTGGTTAACATAGAATAATAATCAATTCTTTCCCTTGACATTTTCGCCTGTCAATTAATTACGAATTGGTACTTCTGCTGAGCCCTTTCTTCAGTCAAGGTATATTTATTTTTTTCTCTTTTTTTAAACTTTGTATGTAAAACAGTCCCTCTTACCTCTGGAGTCACTCTAACCACGTGTAACCACCAAGGCCCAGAGCCAACAGAGCCATGCGGGAAGAGAGCTGCCGCTTCCCAGCGCCTGATGTATGTCCTCGCATCCCCCCTTTCCCCTCCATCCAGCTGCACGTTCTACCAGCCTTTTCTTTTGAAGCTATATTACATTGCAAATGCTTACCTCTACATCCTCTTTGCTTTTAGCGTTACTGCGCCAGAGGTTTTTCCTTCCCACTGCATACACGTGTGTCAGCTTAATTTTTCTCCAGATGGATTAGCTTCATGTTTCCAAGTTCATCATCGCTCCTTCCCCACGAGTACTTGCAACTGCTCCCCAGTCTCCTTTCTGGGAAGCTCTATCACTCCTAAGGGCTTCAGTGTTTAATGCTCCTACTCCTCTTTTCCCTTTAACTTTCTTCTCTGAGACAGATCTGTCACTTCCTGGCTTGCCTCTAAAGAATAGTTAATGTAAAGAATGAGAGACACAAGTCTGAAGCTCTTCTGGAATTTTTGCTTCATTATTCATTGCTCTTCAGGAGCTAACACTTTTTTTAGATATTGAATTCAGATTGCCTCCTCAACTACACTTAAACACATACCGTATAGAAGTATGCTTTATATAGTCTTATATCAGAATTCTTGTTTTCTTTTTAAAAGTTTAGTTTACTATGATTTTTTTTTCTGCTTTGTCACTGCAAATTATTTTGTGTTTTATTACAGTGGGCTGTTGTTTATACCTTGCTATAAGGTATTTATATTTTCTCATAAAATAAACAGGAAAGGCAGCACATCTAACTTCATACTGCTCTGACTATCTTCCCTTTTTCCTTTCCCAAACTTTTTTTTTTTTTTTAAACTTTAAAATTTGAAATAATAATGCTACATCTTCATCATTTGGTGAGGAGACTTTTCACTTCCAGTCTCTGATGTTTTCTGACTGACCAATGGCTGGACCTAAATTCCCACTGTATTCCAAGAGGGAGTTTTAAGAAACTCATGTTACCAACATTACTCAAGTGAAAAGTATTTTTTGAGGAAAAATGTATATTCACATTTGTATATTCAATGAAATATGATATCTATTCCATGAAAAAAGAAGTATATTCAAGACATACAGGAGTTGTATCAACACTCATCTGAAATTATTAAATTTTTGGGAAGCTAGAAAACCTCCGCTATCCTCTGCTCTGAATGACCACACGTCTCGGAGCATGACTACAGCCAGGTCTCCTGCCCACTTGGCTTCCAGCTGTTTGTGGATGCAGCCAGCTCTGACCCTCTATTTTTTTTTTCTTTTGGCATTTCTATGAGTTTTGAACTTGTAAAAGGTCTCTGACTGGCAGCATCAGAAACGGGACATCTGTATTTATTCTCATAACAAGCCTAGCACGAATAGCAGCACCAGCGCTGCTCTGACGCTGGCTCTACCACAGAAAAGAACAGGTCCAGTTCCCCCCTTCTACGCCAATGGATAAATCATCTCAAGTGCAGAGGGAGATGCACCACGTAAACAAACAAAAAGCGGAGCCCACTACCACGAAAGCTAAATATATCCTTAGAATATGTCATTAAAGTAATGGTGTCTCTGCTGAAGCTGAGGTCGCTTGCCAAGGAAAGGAAGAGCCGCACGTGACGGATGGGAGGCACGTCGTTTTGGCTATGAGGACAAGAATAAGATACTACAGCATAAAGATATTGATTTGTAACGTCAGCTCCATTGTGGTAACTGCTTGTGTTTACCACAAGATAATTGAGAGGCAGCTTCTTCCTAAGGAAACTGAAATCAAGCTGCCCCACGTTTACCGATGAGGCAAGATATGCCAATAAGCAATAGCAGTGGAAGAGTCAATAGTAAATCCACTGCCTCCTGTACGTGGTGTCCATGCCTGTAAAGATTTTCTGAGGTGTGTACGAAGTCCTTGATGATGAGGATATATGAGAGTCTAACCAGGACTGGAAGCGAGTGCCCATCTTCAGCAGCCAGTTCTGGATATAGTTTTGTTCCGAGGTCCCTGAAGATTGACACCGAGAGCAACAGCTCATTCGCAGCAGACCCACAATGTTTGCAATATGTTAATACCTTCTGCCTACATTAGGTCTGAATTGTGAATTGGAACCAAAACAATTTTCCCAGATTATCCCTTGCTCTTTACTAGCTTATTTTGCTGTAAACAGTTGTTTTCTGTGATTTGGTTTGGAGGCAGGGGACAAAGAAAATAGTGTTGTTCTGTCCTTTTTTCCTTTCCACCTGTGGATATAGAATAAATTCGGTGAGATCCAAACCCATTCTTCACACAGGCAGTGAAAAGCTGGGTTTGTGCTGAGTAAAGCTATATATATCATCACAATCTTGATTTTTCCAATAGTGTCCTCCGGTTTTCCCACACGAAAGATCCAATAAGGCACATCTGTATGACCTTGTTATCCCAGTATCAGCTGGGATAAAGGGCTTAAAAACCTGGTCCTATTTTTCACACTGCTGCTTCTAAACAAAAGGTCTGAGGAAGGAGTGAAAACTCTTCCCCTCTTCTCTTTGCTCTCCTTGAATGAGCCAAGGAGTAGAAGCCACGTGAGAGTATCTCTGGTAAGAGAATTAAAGAGCGAATTTCCCATCCATGGCCCCTTGCGCCCACTCAGGGAAAGGAAGCCCTGTTTCCACCAAATGCTGAGGAGAGGTGACAAGTGTTTTGTTTGCCCACCAGCCCCGCGGGAGGTCATCGCTCTGTGACACTGCAGGAGCAGCTCCCCTTCCCTGAGCCGCCGGTGCTGCTTGGTGAGCAATTGTCTTCACCAGTTCCAGGCTTTTCACGCTCCGGCAGATATCATACACTTAGCTGTAATCTTTACTCGTCTCAAGTGGCTCTTCTCACACAAAAGGTCTGGAATCGCAGTACCTTTAAGCTGCTTCTTTCTTTTTCTGCTCCTGGAAGAGTTTGAGATGCAGCCGGGTGCCTCGTGTTGACCCCATGCTCAACGCTGTAGATGTATAGCTGCCCTCCGCAGACATCATCCTGCAATATCACATCCAAACTACAGAGCATACAAAAGCCTTTTCAGCCTGTCAGACTCACAGAAGTCTTCTTTGGGGTCCAAAATCCAAGCTAGCAGCAGGATGAAAGGATCTGTGAGAGCATCTCCAGTTGCTCCCGCTTGCTTCCAGTGCCTCTAGTACCTCACTGCTGCCCCATGCAGGGCCTTACCTGCAAGTAGTTGTGGCAAATCCAACGGAATTATTTCAGAGATTGTATGGAAATACAGTATTTCACAACTTTGGGGGAGTTATACTGTGGTCCCAAACCCAAAATGGACAGACATAAAAGTAATCACATCAGTAGCCCTCTTCTGTTTTAATTAAAAATCGGTACCCCTCCTCTGTTTTAATTAAATTTCAGTACCTCAAAGCAAACATCTAATGACTATTGCTCAGTACTGTTACTGCAGGAGACTGGCATTTTTAAAACCATCTAACACCCAGTGGTCTATCTTAAAAACATCAGGATTCTGGGGCCAAAATTTGGCTTTTTGTCATGAAGAGAAGATGAAATAGACTAGACAACAGGGTATTTGTTCCGAAAAAACTTTTGTAAGAAACATAAACAAGTGAAACATTTTGCAAGGCTAGATGCCATTGAAAGATTAGATAGACAAGATTTCTATCTGGGAAAGAAAAAATATTCTAAACCAAGTGGCTACAAAAAACTGAATTTTCCAGAAATTTTGGGAATTGTCAAAGCAGCTGAATTATCCTAGTGGAGTTTGGAAGGTACCTACATTTACCCGGCTAGGAGCTAATCACAGCTCTCTTAGCAGCTTCCCACCGCCATTAATATAAACCAGGTAAACAATCAGATCCGGTGTCACACACTAACCACGCACCCTTCTCACCGCCTCCAAGGTCTGAACCTCCATTAAGAAATCATTTTATGATACCGAGACACTCATTCTCACCTCTGTCGAGCATCGCATGTCCCTGACAGAAAAGCAGCATGGATTTTCGGGGGTACCCCGCTGATGAGATCACACCTATTACCAGGTGGGCAGCTCTATAACGGGGTGTCAGCAAATCCTCTTTGCCTCTTCTGCTTGAGTCAAAAGCATCTCTGCCTGGGGAGGTGGGAGCCTTGCCAAGGGCAGGGGGAAATATTTTCCTGGGGCAGGAAAATAAGAAGAGGGAAGGTTTGTCTGTAGGGGCACAGGGAAGGAGTGACAGTGCCAGAGCCATGGCGGAGTGACGGGCAGGGAAGCGGCTCTCCCACCGAGCTCTCCTCTGCACCTCCATCCCTTGCTGCCGAGCCGAGCTTTCCCAGACAATTCCTATTACCACCCGGTGATTTATAGGCATCTCTCTCTCAGATGGACCAAAACACGTCTCCTCTGATGGACTGTGTTCTGCAAAGCGTGAGGTTTCACGATACAGCTGCTACGTGTTGTCCTCCACAAAGCAAATGGGGGAATATTTATATGTTTTTTTAATACAACAAAAATACTTCCCCAGATGCTCTTGAGTGCACATGTTGCTAATGGGAGTGTGTTCAGCTTTCGAGCATAAAATGCCTTTAGAAAAGAGAGGAAAATATTAAAAAGCTCAAGAATCAAAGCTGATTTTTAAAAGTAAAACAAGCTTTCAACTGCATCTGTGATTCTTTCTTCTCACAACGGCTCTAAAATCGACATTACAATATTGCTCATCAGCTCCTTCTTAAAACTTAGCATTGCCTAGAGGAGATGGGTCATACCAGCTGGGTAGGTTCAGCAGAGCAATGGAAAGCAAGCAACGCCCTACCATGTGAGCAGGCACGTCGTATGCTCACCGTTGAATATACGTCCCACGAATGGGCTGGAAACTGAGTCAAATATTAAACAACACAAGTTCTAACACTCAGGTGTTGGACAAAAGCTTTGCTCTAGTTATTTCAAAGGTTATATGAGCACCCTCCTTAAATGTCCATAAGGCCATTTCCATTTGTACAGCTTGTTTACTGAGAAGTGTTAATAGATGCCAAGAAGTCAGACCATTTGTTGTGAAGTGCATCACCATAAAATGCTTCCTTAAACTGGAATTAAACAGATTACCACAATCAATTCCTGGATATATAACTTGATGAATGTTCCTATTGATTCTCAGTCTCGCTGAAATGAAGGAAGCATATTTCATTGTGAAGAATAAGATATCTCAAAGAATTTGAGAATCACCAAGTATATCATGACGACTTCAGAGCAAGTGCTTTCTTGACAGTCCACTTTAGAAAGAGGCCGCTTTCACATTTCTATGTGATCGAACAATTATAACTTGTCAATTTTTTTGTGATCCACAGTCACTTGAGCCTTCCTGCCACAATCGCCAGGTTACTTTACTTGACTGAGAAATGCTTATGATATTATGTGCTAAAGAGCTATTTGCAACACAGTTGGCAATTGCTGTTATTAGCGCACCTTTACTGACCATCTTTAACGAGCTTATCTTTGCCAGCTGCCCTTTTTGTATTTTGTCACGTGTGTTATCAACATGCAGGCTGCTTCCCCCGTGGTCCACTACTCTGCTTTTATCACAGAATTAAATCTAAAGGACACACATCCCTGCTCTTGTGCTCAGCCCACTAAATCCCCTTCCAAGATTATTTTTTTCCTAGTGAAATGAGGCTACTCCTACTTAACTTCTTTGGAATTCTGTAACACTTTGCAGCCTTGGAAAGTATGTCTAGAATAACAATATCTAGCTATTAAATATAAACTAGTAGCTTGCTCTGAAATGTATATATGTGCTACTAAAAACCACCATTCTCAAGCATTTAGTATAAAGTGCAGTAAATATATATATATATATATGTATGGTACTTTATGGATGCTAACAAAGAATTTTAATTAGAAAGATGCTTAAATTTCTCAGATTTCAAGGTAATGTTCACATGATTAATTTCTCTATTGACCTATCTTGCAATAAATTCTAGAGTCCACTGAAAACAATGGAAAAATTGACACTGAATTCAGTAGAGAAAATATATCAATATTTAATTTCTAGCTGTATATACTGAGGTACACAAAATGCAAAAAAAAAACAAAGCAAAACAAAAACAAACAAAAAGTGAGGAAAAAAGAATTAAAATTATAAACCAACTGCAAGCCATATAGCTGTTCGATACAGCTGCAAAAGGAAAAGCACCATTCTGACAAATATTGAAACAAGATTACAGACTCTGAGATATTGAAGTAATCCACCTGATTGATAGACCCAGCTCTGATGATAGGAACCTTACTGGAGTACTGCATTTTGCTTTAGGCACAAAATTTTGAGGAAAATAAGAATCCATCAAAGAGAGAAAAGCAGGGAATGACCAAAGGCCATATGATTTTATCTATGAGGAAAAAAAAGCATAAATAAAAATAATTATAAAAAAGAAGGAGGAGATGACCACATTACAATACATAAAAAGTTGTCTTAGGAAGGAAGAACTTCCTTTTCACTGGTGGGCAGCAATATGCTTAAATAACAACAACGAAGATTATGGTTAGACATTAGAGACCAGATTCTAATAGTAGACCCAGGCCCTGGAATAGATTGCCTGGAGACGTTGTCAAACCATTGGCAGATCTTTGGGCAGACATTGCCCAAATATTTTTCAGAGGAGATCTAGGTATAATTAATCCTACCTTGCAGAAAGGCATGGGATTTTTTGGAATTTTGGCCATATTTTTTCCTTTGATTTTATGTTCTTAATTTTAAACATAATATTTGCTAGCTTCAGTGGGTCTTTGTACTAGTTTGTACTAAAATGGTTTTGTGAATTGAGACAAGCCTTGAAAGAGTAAATTAATTTTTAAACTTATGTATGCCAGGCATTCAATATAGAAGAGCATTTTTGAAGATTTCCTAATCAATACTGTTTTCAGGTGGCACTAAAGGAATTAGGTGATCAGCTGCTACTAAATTTGACCAGATCTGTGTGTTGAACCTCCTCGGAACAAACCAGATCTAAGAGGTACTTAACCACATTTGAAGATTTTTTTTGTTGTTGAGAGAAATTCCTGCCAATTCAGAAGCTAAAGGCTAAACCAGAATGGAAAACAGACTAAATGGCCTCTTGGAGTGCCTTCTTGTAAACATACCTTTACAAATAAGATTACACTATAATCTTTATATGCTTGCTTCTACTGCTGGCTGTTTGCTCCTGATATCTTCATGGGCTGCAGGAACATTTGCATTTCCCAGGCTGTGTTCATACCTTGAACAGAGATAAGGCTTTGTCTCCAAACTTTATTTGGATACCTTCACCATCACTAAACTGTGTACAAAGAACCCAAACTTCAAGTGATGTATGTCAACAAAGTACGAAGAATGCCATGGCAGCATGGTAATTCAGAGCAGTGGAAGATCTAGTCTAAAACTGTAATAGAATGGGGAAAAGGGCTCTGCCCAGATTTACAAATCGTGCATAGAGTAGTAGGATTACTGTTCGCATTTAGCATTTTAGTGTTTTTATAGGCATGGATAAAAGTCCTTCTTTAAGCAAACCTGTTTGATAAGAATAATCTCTTGGTTAATATCTCCCCTGCAAATTTATTTGCATCTCACATTTTGAGAATGGTGTGTACATAATCATTTGTGTTACTGCCACAGCCTCTGTTTGCTCAATTGATTGCCTTGTTATTGTTTTTCTGTCTGCTCATCTATACAAGTGAAATTATCTTGCCCTTTTCTCTTTTCTGCCTGTTTTCTCAGATCATTTAACAATGAGCTACATTTTCCATGTAGTTCTTTCAAAAGAGATGAAAGAGGGGAAAAGTATGGGGGGAGGGACAGAAAACTGAAAAGTCAGCGTCAGATCCATATGAAGTAATTTCCTTTCTGACAGTGATATTGCTCGGTCTTTCAAAAAATCATTGTGTTCATGGTTACATTAATTTCATTGTTTCTATGGGGTCATACTTCAGTGATTCATTACCACAATTTAGCTTTATTTCAATTTGGAAATGCTGAGAGTGTATTTCTCTTTGGAAAAAAAATTAAATAAAGGTAAAACAAAACTGTATTTTTGTTACAGTTACTATTAAATTGCACTGAAAATTACAAGAAGCTATTAAATCATTCAACTCCCACTTCTTTGACCTTTTTTTAAAAAATGTTATTTACAGTGATATTGCCACCTTATTCCTGAATAACCAAAATTGTATGCAATAGTCTGCAATGAGGGCCTTCTTGAACTCTGCTACTGGGTCTGTGCCGGATTGTAGCCCGGACGACATGCCTGCTCAGGGGATACTCATACTTTGGCATCACCTCCATATCCCGCAGGTTGGGGTGCTGGGTCCGGTGGTTGCTGAGTACTCCGCTGACTGACCAAGAGAATGGGTAAGGGAATGGCACGTACCCAACACCAACTATCCAGGTACGTTATTTCTGCTTTTTGCCTAGCCTGATAGCAGATGGGAGCAAAGCCAGAGCCAAAGTGGGAGCACGTCTGTCTGAGGGGGGATTCCTTCCCTTCGCTGTGCCCCACGATGGCACCCGTGCCTCTGCCCTGACCCAAGGCAGCTTGCGTGATCACGGTCTGACACATGAGGCATGAGCTCCACGGGCTTAAACAAATAGTAAGCATTCAGTTCCCTGAGTGGTAACATGTTAGTCTGTAAATTATCTATGACACTAAATTGTAAATGATAACTGAAGAGTACATTGTGCTGTGGGTAGTATTTAGGAAAACCATAAATAAACAGCTGACTTTTTTTTTTAATACATCTGTCACCTACATAATGTACTGGTCTAGGGCAGTACAATACCATTTAACTTCATCAAATCAGCTTTCAGTGTTGCAAGCCTGACACATAAAATAAGAATATTTCTGTGGTCTGCGACTCTTCCCTCTGTGCGACTGAACTAGGAATAAATAGAATGAGGAACAAAGCAGGAGGGGGAATGGCCCCTCAGCGTAGGCTGGCTATTGAAGAGTGGGATTCAGTCTAGACATAAAATAAGATTGTCACAAACAATTTCCCCTGAAGCAAAGTAGAAGCAGGGAACCAAAATGTGGCCATTGCTTTTTCTTCATCTGCTGTTATTACAGCACAGCTATGCCCTATTCTGCAATGAGAGGAAATAATATTGTTAGGAGGAGAATCACATAAGGAGGAAAAGAGGAGAGGAGAGGAGAGGAGAGGAGAGGAGAGGAGAGGAGAGGAGAGGAGAGGAGAGGAGAGAAGATGAAAATCTGCTCCATGATCCCTGATGTCCCCAGGTGGGTCTAAATTCTGTGGCAAGAATTGTAGAGGTGCTCTGGGTAACAGAATGGAAATGCCACAGCAACTTCCTTATTATAAAGAAGTAATATATTTCCAGTATTAAATGTGAGCTTTATGAATACATCAAGTGGGACAGGGGGCCTTTTCCATTTCCAAAAGGAAAAATAAATGTTTCTTGTACTTTGGGTCATTATCAGATTTCCAGTTTTAAGCATACCATAGACATTAGTAAAATCTCTGGCACTACAGATAAGTGTTCCTGACTATGGCAAATATGGCAACACATTATTCAATCCTTTCTATACCAAGAAATTTGTTTGCACTGGGTTTACATAACAAGGTTTTAGTAGCAGGTGGGCAATCAAAATCTGATGGCATCAGAAAAGCTGATGACTGCATCAAAGAAACTGCCCTTTTGCCAGAGGAAAAGCTGAAAGTTATAGCAATTGCATGCCCTCCTTTCTGGCACATAAGGAGTTTAGTCAACAGCTTTGAACTCTGGGATAAGCACCTCAACTTAATGTCCTGAGATGATTTTTCATTCACTAATTTGGATGGAGGGAGGCAGAGAAGAGGGTGAAAAGGAGTGTGTGCTGTATAACTTCTGGCAGTGAATGGAAGTGCCTACAGAAAGAGCTTAATCATGTACAATTTCCCTGAAGAGTGAAGGAGACAGAGATCTCAGTAGATGCTCCAGTCCCATCTCTAGAGGAAACCATCTGTCTTCCTTGTTTGTATACATAGCCTAGGAAAAACTCAACTTTTGGCTCAAGTAGCTCTGTCAGACAACTAAATTTGGGTAGCACATTTTCAGCCTTCACCTTCAGTCTTTAGCATTTATCCACTTCATTGGATGAGTTTAGAGCATCCTTCCCATTTCCTGAAGCAGAACTGTTGCTTCAGGCTGTCTGTAGATTCAAGAGGACAATACTGCATTAATTTTTTCTGCAATTGATTTTCGTTGGACTAATAGGAAGAAGAGGTTTCATTCAAAGCAGGACCTTAATCCAAAAGAGGGAGTTTTAAATACTTTTCCTTTAAATACCTCTATCCTATAATGTAAATTTTATTTCTATCTTCTTACTCTATTTTTCCTGGATCAATAGTAGATACCTAAAAAAAATGGGGTAGTTGAACTGAGACATATTTTTCAGCTTTCAGTGTCTCTTGAGTCATTTCATTTGTTTTGACTGAAATTTTTAGTGGAAAGGATGTTGAAAAATTATATAAACTAGTGAAGTATAACCAGCATCCAAGATAGTGAGGAGAATGTAAAGCTAAATTAGTTACGGTCTCATATATAACACTTTTGTCAGAGGCTTATATCCGAGATATAAAATGCACACAAAGAAAGTGTAATGTGTGGGTTTTCGCCATGAGGTTGTATTTCAGTATGAGTGGAAGTATTTGAACAAGTCAGATACTATTTATCATGTGATGGCATATCCTCCAGGCAAGTGTGGGGTTGTGTGGGGCTTCCCAGCAGCCTCCCCACCCCTAGGTATTTAATCCTCCCAAAGACATTGGCACTTCTAGATGCTTTCCCAGTTGCTTGCATACTGCTTAGTGTCAGTGTTCAAGGGCTCTGTTTGGATAAAAACAGGCATGTGTAGTGAATGTGTCTACTTCTGAAGCAGTTACCCTTGTGTCCCTTTTTAACCAATGGTAAAAAATCAGAGTGCAGTTTGTCTTGTCCTTAGCAGATGTCTTCAAAGATTCAGGTGACCTGCACCCTTCACTTCAGGTGAACACACACTTCACTGACCATAAAGGGAGTCTGGAGTGACTAGCTCACATGAAGATGCCTATGATGGTGATGTCTAAAGTTAGGTAAGAAGGCTTGTTTTTTTGTTAAGATTGTCACAGATGAACCACAGCCACTATCTACTGCCACTACAGTACCTGGGTTTGATACAGGCTTTCAACTCACCTAATGGAAAATTTACTTCCCCAGTCATTCTTGGATCAGAATCGTGAGAACTTAATGCTATTGACAAGATTTGGGGTTTGGTTTTGGTTGTGTTTGGGTTTTTGGTTTTTTTTCTTCAAATAAATGCAGTGTCACATGTAAATGCAGCTTTGACATTTCTGTTTTGTGGGAGTCTAGCCCACCTCCTAGTGAGACTGTCCAGTGTTATTCTTCTCCACGGGAAGGGAGGAAGAGAACAAAATAGCCTCTTAATTTGACTAATGTTGTCATCTGATGTTGCTCAGGAAACTTTGCAGTTCAGTTGCCTAGTAGTGGTCTAGTCCATAATAACTGAAAGTTTGTTACCTAACAAGTAGGGGGGTCATGACTAATATGACTTGCTCAGAGATGTTCCCTATTGTTTTTCAAGAGTATCTACAATATGCCAGACTGAAAAACAAGGGAAAATAAAGTCCTATCTGAAAGAGTTAACAGTGTCAGAGTAGTTTCTTTAGCTGGTAAAGCGCGATTGACTTCATTTTTCACTGCAGTGTATATTCTGAGGTCTTAGAACTCACGAGACCTTCACATGCAGCAATCTTTCTCTCCTGGCTCCCAACACACGGGTTATCTGGGTGCCTGGACCTGGTCTGTGATGCCAGGGATAGGCTAAGATTTGCTTTAGGCCCCCAGTCCCTTGGGAGACTTTGGCCATTCCATGGGCTCGTGTCCCAGCCCCGCCGCCTCTGTCCATGGTGCTGATCGCCGCCCACCCGCCCGCTGCCTGCGGGGGGCGGGGCAAGTAAAAATAATAGTCTTACTGGAAAGTCAGGGAAATTATGGGGTTACAAAATGTACAAATTCATTAAAATAATCGATATTAACCCTTATAAATACAAGAATTTATAATTACCATGATGCTTAATAATTAATACGGTAGTATAAGTATCAACGTAATCCCTTGTGCCAATTTGTATGTCTCGGAATTCCAGCACAAATTTGTATGTCTCGGAATTCCAGCACAAAATCCATCTACAAACTACAAAAACAAGTTAAAAAAATGAGGAAAATTCATGAACAAAGATAAATATGTGCCTTTCAGTTTTCTTCCATACGCTGGTATTTTTGATTACCCTAAGCAGAGAGGGAGAGATTGCATTTCAAATGCTTATATGCAAATGTATTTTAAAACAGTATACAGCCATAAAGCACATATATTGAAACACTAAGTCAGAGTCAGGAGGCAAGTGGGAAGAGCTACTGAGTTTCCGAAGAGCCCATCTTTTGTTGCGATGTTTCACCAGTTTTGTGTGTAAAAGCCTTCTTTTTATATTGTTTGAAAGTTACTTCAGGTTTGCTATCTTCTGCTAAAGCACACAAGGTCTTTTTCTTGTTCTCATTACGTCTAACAGCTGCAGGATGGATAGCCCGTATACCACAGGGTATGTAATAAATAATGAATCACTTTGAAACACTGCTTTCATGAAAAGTCACATACAAATATGATGTTTACTTGTAATTTGTTTAAGTTATAAAAACACTAGCTGAAAGGGTGACTTCTCAATAAATCTGCTGGAGTACTGGGTAATGGAGCCTAGCTTCTTTTCTTTTCTTATGTTTTAATTTTTCACCTCAGCTAATTTATGAGCCCTTTCCAAAATCATGCTCCAAAGCACATTTTTAGCAAATTCCCCAAGTGAAATGCATCTATGGAATTGTCACTGGGTTCACTTCAATTTTTAATATCGTTTTCTCCCAGCTTCAATTTCAATGAACAACAAATCATAGAAAAATACCAGCTTTCATGCTATTTGCATTTGCTTCCCAAATGTGTCAAAGCACTAATACCTTAAGGATTCATTCACAAATGTGAGCTTAGTTATTTATATTTTTCATAAATAAAGCAATAGAAGTAATTATTCTCATTAAAAATGGACTGAATTAAAACTGCCAAAGAAAGTTGTTCTGACAGTGTCGGTTGCACCACTGCTTTAGTAACAACTACATATTTTAAACTACTTAAGCTTCTTACAGATCCACAAAGAAGTTTTGCAAGACTCTGAAAGCTTCCTTCTTTCTGGGCCTGCTATGACCCAGGTCTGCAGAAACCACAGATCTTAAAAGGTTGTGTGCTCCTTTATGACTATGAAGTGTGGGCTTTTGACACACAGAACGCAGAACACCTTTGCAAACAGTACCAAAAGCCCAAGAAGGTAAGTAGCTGTAGGTACAAGGTTTTCTGGCCAACATTGGCCATTCCAATTCCAAGGTCCTCTTTCAAAATCCTTCTTGCTGATTAAAATCATCCAAATCAGATGCTCTTTTATCAAGTATCTCTGTCTCACAACCTGGAATGTTTTTTGCCATTTACACTATACTTTGCAAACTGTAATAAATAAAGAATTCTGTAATGAATCTGTGGCATTTGGGGACTCAATTTTATTTCTCTAATTAACCATTTTTTTACATCCTGATCCAAATTTCACTGCAATCCGTTACAGTAATTCTGCCAGGCACTGGAGCAGTCCCCCTGAATTGGGATTATGGATTTATTGATACTCAGAAGCTACAAGAGTGTCCTGGTTTTGGCTGGAATAAAGTTAATTTTCTTCTTAGTAACTGGTATAGTGCTGTGTTTTGTATTTAGTGTGAGAAGAATGTTGATACCACACTGAAGTTTTCAGTTGTTGCTGAGCAATGTTTATACTAAGTAAAGGACTTTTCAGCTTCTCACACTGCCCTGCCATGGAGGTTGGGAGTGCACAAGAAGTTGGGAGGGGACACAGCCAGGACGGCTGACCCAAATGAGCCAAAGGGGGGTATTCCATACCATATGATGTCATGCCCAGTATATAAACTGGGGGGAGTTGGCTGGGGGGGACCGTGGCTCGGGCACTGGCTGGGTACCGGTCAGCAGATGGTGAGCAATTGTATTGTGCGGCTCTTGTTTTGTATATTCTATTATTGTTGTTGTTGTTATTTTCCCTTCCTTTTCTGTCCTATTAAACTGTCTTAACTCAACGTATGTGTTTTACTTTTTTTTCCCTGATTCTCTTCCCATCCCAGTGGGTGGGGGGGGAGTGAGCAAGCAGCTGGGTGATGCTTAATTGCCAGCCGGGGTTATACCACAACAAAGAGACATTATTCACAATTTTATCAAAATGGATTTGTGTGCCAAACGCTTTCTGACTGCATTTACAGTACAAATGCTTTAGATCAGAGAAACACAGAAACAAAAAAGTGCTTTTTGGATGAAAGCATTCTTACACAAAAGAGGAGCTAAGACATTTTTGTCCACAGTCAAGAACTTTTCACTGAGGTATTTTATAGCTTTGACTTATCAGTTTCAAAACAGCTGTAGGTGCTGAGGTTCTGATTTAAAGAGTTTTGTAAACCTGTTAGTGGAACCACTGAAATCCACCAGATTAGCCTGATTACCAATTAGTTATCCATAGGAGGACCTGAATTACTGAAAGCAAAGCCCAGCCACTATATAGTGGCAATGGACATCAAAACACAGAAATAATATGTTTTAAATAGATTTCATTACAGATACAGTAAACGTGATGTTTGTATGTAAGCAGCAATGACTGAAACAAATGACAAAGTGATAAACACAAAAGAAAGAACTGGTTTGTGTCAAATACATCTGTGTACAAGGCAGTGTCTATGCACAGGCAGTGTCTAAGTTTCACTGAAGCCCTTTACTGAGAAAAATATTTTTATATTGTATCATTAAAAACACCAAGGTTATGATGTTAATCCAGTTGTCTCCCCATTCCATTCCAAATCCTTTAAAATTACTGTTTGATTTTAAAAAAACCCACTTTTTTCTTGAAGTTAGAGGTGTTGTTTAAATCCCATCCATTTCAGTAAACTTGTTCTAAACCAAGCAGAAATACTCCAGTCAACTTCAACCAAGTGTTATGGTACTGTGTTAGACAACATTTATGAATGTGCATTAGTAAACAAAAAAAATACAAACCAGTGCACTTCTCCCGTGAAGTCTGAGGTCACTCAGCAGTCCTAAAATAATAACTTGTGGCTAAAAAGGACTGTCCTGGTGAAACCAGGCAGTATTTCAGGCCAGAAGTATTGGCTTTGTGAATCTTGTCATTAAATGTGCAGGTGTTCCAATTTGACAATTTCACATAAATTCAGGACATCTTTAATGAGATTTAACTACTGTAGACCATGCAGTTAAACAGTATCTTTATAAACTCCTATGTATTCTGCCTAATATTATTACTAACCCCCCTCAAAAACCCACCACATTTCCTTCACATTGCTCCAAGGATATATCTACTGTGATATTATTTTCCCACACTGATTACAAACCCGGTTTACAGATTCCTGGTAGAAGTAGATGTGCTTATAAAATCATCTCCTATCAGTTGAAGGTGATGTGAAGAATGACTTCAGAGGGGATAAAATCAGAATTATTTTACTGTTTGTTTTCATTTTGGCTGCAAATACTATTTTAAGTTGTCTGGCTTAACAGTAGTGAAATGATACCTTTTCCATTTTTATTTAGACAGATGATTTAATTTGAAAAGACCAAATTGCATTTCTCATAGTTCACTTATAAATTAGATCACAGAATTCAGAAAACAGCTCTGAATTGTGCCCTGATGACTGTATGCAGCTCATTGGCTACTGAGAAGCTGACACATTTTTTTTTTCAGTATAAGTGGCTTTTACAGTAAGGATTACTATTTTGGTTCTCCTCTGTTCGACCATGCACTTTGTCTTGTGCGTGCTTTTTAAGACATCAGTAAGTAAGTACATACTTTAATTTTCCTGAAAGAATGGAGCAGTGGAGCAAGTGAGCCGATATGGATGTTTGAAGAGAAACTGGGTAACTCTGAAGACAGAATAAATTTCAAACCCCTGCAGAAGATAAGTCTTATGTTTACTCTGAAAGCTTTAGAAGTGCAAAGAAGCACAGAGATATTATGGCTTAATGGGTTACTGCCTGTCAATGACTGACTATCTACGTATGCCTCACTTTCATTGCCTCATTTTCACTGTGAAACAAAACATGCTAGCTTAAATCATATTCTGTGTGACTTTCACAACAAGCTAGGCAGGTATAGACTTTATTTAGATTCCTGTAACTATTATACAGAAGATCCATAAATTGTTCTGGCAAGAGTTGTATTAAAAACTAATTTAAAGCTGATATATTTTTTTTCTCTCTCAGTATTCTGAAATTGGCTGACACTAGTTTCAACTTTTTCATTATTACAGACCATGCACATAGCAACAGATGAAATCCGTGCCCAGATAGGGTTATCCATCTGACTTATGTTGCATGGATATTTCAGCTATACTACTCAAAAGTTACTGCTATTTAAAAAAAAAAGGGTTGATTTATCTAATCCTAAAATCCTCACAGAATCCAATCAATATTTTCAGATTTTCCCTCACGTAATCATTGATTCTTTAGACAAAGCGTATAAACATGAGTGAAGAGAAAGTGAGTCCAAATAGCACCAGCTTTTGATATATCAGTCTACCCAGTGCCATAGAGAAAATGGTTTTATACGGGTTAGGATTAGTTACTGGCAGCGATGCCTGGAAGACGAGTTTTTCACGCTGCCCTCACTAGATGTTTCCAAGGAAATTCCCATGGTTAAATCTCAATGGGATTTTATTCAATTTTTTTTACCTGTTCCTACTTGATCAAAACTATGCACTGAAAATGATCACAGGGTTCATTTAAACATATCTATAGTAAGAACATAAGCACCATGTCTATTAATAATGGTAACATTTAAAGTAAAATTTATACAGTATCTTCGGCTCAGTTAACAAAATACAATTTCTGCGTGGTTTCATTTAGTGCTTAACATTTTTACCATTTTTTTTTTTGCTTTTAATTCTGTTTGCTTTCTGATTTCTTAGTAGAGGGTGGTATCCATGGATCTATAAAAGATATATTGCTCAGGTGAAGTTCATAATGAGAAAGAACCGGTGATGAGAGGCTTTACCAAAACTTTTCACAGAGTTCCTGTAAAGGCTGAAGTCCTGTTAGAGCAAAGATCGAAGCAGCATGAAGCTGGGTGGGTGGTTTTTTTCAGGGAAGTACAGAAGCACTTTTTTCTAAATTCCCCTAAAACTGCCTTTGTAAAGATCTCTTCCATGCTATCACCAAAAAAATCCTCTCCTAAACTAAATTTGAAAACTTAATGTCTTGAAATACTTTCTCATTCCTACTTTTTTTTTTTTTTTTTTTTCCTGCGACAGCAACAGGAAATTGGCTGGTAAATAACGGACGATTTGAATTCAGACAGAGTAACCTACAGCCCTCGCGACTGGCACTGCAGAGCAAAGTAGCAGAGTGTAAACAACAACTGAGACTGGCTTAAACTCACCTGCTAGTTTTTGTTTTTTCTGGCATCCCTTCCAGTTCAAAGCCAAATTTAGGACTACGAGCCATCTTCAGCATGGGTTAAGAATATTCACATAGTCGGTAGGAGCTCCAGAAGTGTTTCAGAAACTTCTCTCCCTCCTTTGCTCTCCCTCTTTGCTGTGATATGGCACTTGACCGTCTCCAAGGTGTGCAGACAGACCTGTGGCCCCCTTCTGCATCAGTTCACTCATGACTTTGTGACTTTATTTTCCAGGGTAAAGCTCTGGCACCCTCCACTCTCCACGCTCCTCTTTTCAGCTTTGGGTTATATTTGGATTTCTGTTTCCCGTGGGGATGTGAAGTACTAATGTGGTTTCAAGGCCATAATGCCCATGCAGGCATGGTCCTTGCCCTCTTGGGTATGTGATTGGGCACTGACACACTGTAAGTCGTCGTACAAGGCAAATTAAAAGTGGCAGAAATGCTAGCCTAACTGAGGGTGTTCCTATGCCAACTGTCCACCAGTTCAAAGGCCTTTTGCTGTAAGTTTGATAAATGGTGGGTCTCCGTTCAGACAGATTTATTGCTCAGGGATAGATTTCCCCAGAAATTCAATAAGCATTTCAATCAGCTAAAGCTCATTTAGTTCAAGGCATGCCCAAGAAAGGTGGATCCTTGGTTTGTCTATTCCCCTTTGTTGGTCCTAACTTGCCATCTTTTTCAAAAATCAAAAGAAGACAAGCATTACTTCCGAATAGCTTGCCAAATAGTTATTTTGCATTATGTCCTAGATTAAGAATCACTAATTTGCATTATAGTTTTATTTTGTTACAGTTATTTCGTTTTGCTTACTTCTCATGTTGTTCAGTGATGCTGATCAACAATGCAGAAAAGCCTAAAGGAAAACATGTAGTTTCTGCATCAGGGTCTTCACGTTACAATACATTTGTGTAGCACTTATTGCAATGGAGCTTTGATGTGACTGGCTTCTGGGAACAACTGGCAATGTCAATATTAAATAATGACAATAATACCCGACTTCCTCACTTGCTTCATTTTAATCATACGCTTAGTATAATTCAGATATAGCAGGTCACCATAAAGCAGTGTATGTTTTTTATCTGATTCACTCTTATTTACACTAAACAGGAACAATGCAATACAGCTGGTGTCGGAGAATGAAAAAATTGAACACATTCTATTTTCTCTTTCAAACCCTTAATTTCAAAATTTTTATGACAGCTTTCATACAACAGGTGTTGAAAAGCTAGTTCAGTTCAGGTTGCCTGAAATTTCTCACAATAAAAGCCTTACTTTTAATTGCATACAACTTTGCCAGGCATCAGGCTACCAGCTGAAATTTTTCACACCAGATGTCTGACTTCTAGATTGAATATTGATTTTCTTTTCTTCAGCATTTCAGCAAAAACAATATCAGTTGCTTCTGAGATTTGCGTAAACATTGAATAAAGCAGCAAGAGAACTTGACTGGAGCTATATTCTAAGTATATAAATCTGTACAAAAATGCCATCATCTATTCCCTTAGTGAGCTCTGTAGGTAAAATTATCTGTATTTGTGAAGCACTAATACTCTGCACTGCAGAAATACCTGGAGAAAATCACCAGTTTTGTTTTCATTGCAAAGTTTGAATAAAGTGTAATGTGGAAGGCCACATGATTAATGAGGAAGATAAATGGAAATAGTGAAGATTTACTCTTACTGAAGGACAGACATCTCAGGGAAATAGTAGTGCGTGATCATACAGTTAAAGCCTATCATAAAAAGTACGTGGAGCAGAGAACTGCACTAAGATTTCACACACAGTCTTAACTCTGTTTTTCTTATATTTTTAAGTACTAAACTTTACAGTCTTTTTTTTTTTTTTTTTTTTTAATACTGTAGACTGACAGAAACTGTGGCTCACAGTATTAAACAATATGTCACGTGTAGTATTTGCCACAGTAGGAAACAAAGAACTGTTTCTTTGACATTTTATCCAGTTTACTATCAAAAGAGTCGCATCAGTGATCTACACTGTCTGGAATCCTGAACGCCGAAAGCTCAGAACCGCAGCTGTATCTGTGTCTTCCCGCAAGGTAACCAGGGACGGTTAATACCTCTCAAATGTATCTTCCAAAAGAGTTCTCATCCAGGTGGTTTTTCTGAACTGTTGAGCAAATGGATGCATAATTTCTTTGGGGACTTCATGGTTAATAAAGAAACTGCAGAGGGAATCTAAGATGGATACTATCCCAAAACCCACAAACTGATCAAGAGGCCCTTTTTTAGAATAATTCTAACATAAACCTTTCTGTAGCATCTGTCTCTGGAAAGTTTTTATTACAGACCTTAAAGTAAGCTGTAGTAAAGGCTTTCATACTAAGGGAATGCTCATCAACCCTGCCTTTTTCTTTTTTTTTTTAATGGAAGCTGATTTTTTTTTTAAGTAACCCTGTAATCCAATCTTATAAAATGCATAATTACACCATGCAAATTTTAAAGCATAGAAATCTATCAGAAAATAGAATTTTACCTCAAAGGTATATTTAGCCAGATAGATATTTATTCCTTAGAGGTTTTACATCATGACTTAAACCTGTGGCTTCTCAAACACTGTGAATTACAATCTTTGACATAGATGTTCACTGGGGTTAGACTTCAGCTTCTGTCCCTCACATTTCCTATCATTCAGACTCCTCTGAAAGACCAACTAGCAGGAAACATTAAGAAAAAGAAACTGGGTGGCAGTTTAGCCTAACTGGCCCTAAACAAATGTTTCTATTTTGATCAGCTCCATGAGTTGTATCCAGCCTGACCTTTTTCTAAGCAAAGACTCAGTGATGGACATAGGTTTAAAATGCAAAAATCTTTACTGTTACCAAGAGGGAGTTCAAATAACTATATGCAGGTTCAAGAAATCTTTGGAAATATTGTAACATCTTTGCTTAAAAAAATGACAAATATTGTACATGAAAGCTAACTTCCATCATTTCCACAAAATAGCTGCGTAAAGAAATTAAGGAGGAAAGGGCACCACATATAGCTGCAGAGCAAGGAATGATCGGAAAAGTAAAAGCTCAAGTTAAGCCATCTAATTTGGGATGAAAACCAGTTCTGAAACAATCTGAGTAGGGACCTCTACCTTCAGCCTTCTGCTCCTTGATAGGTATCCTGCCTCTGCACAAACTCTCCAAGAAAAATATCCAAAGGATTTGACTGTCACTGAAATAAGCATTCCTTTTAGTATTTGAAAAATTGCCACAAAAAAAAGAAAGAGGACTTGAGGCCAGTTTCTGTCAGTGGAGTAAATCTCAAGTGCATTCAGCAACTTAGTTTGAGTTTGCACTGTGGCTAATTAAAGGAAAACCTGACCCTTCATCAGTGTTTCATAAAGCCTATAAGGTAAAATTAAGAGCCGGATAGCCCAGTGCGGGATGAGCCTTTGGAAGCTTGCAGCAGGCAGGAGTGAGGATGCAGGGTTATTTGCAAAACTTTATTTGCCAAGGCACCAGTATTCATCGGATTACTCTGTAGCCCTTCGTACAGATTGATCTAACTTAACCTAAAATGAAAGAGCAGTAAGGGATCTTCTGTCGACCCACCCTACCCGCCAAGTCCGGACTGCCGCACCATGGGGTTATCAACCCTACGACTGTCTCTGTTCAGGGCCAGACTTCTACGAGAGGCAGCCCATGGTGACGGGCAGCCACGAACCACCACCAAGGATAGAAAAACTTGAACACGTAAGTTCAAGGTGAGTAAATGCAGGCTTCTGTGCCAACTTACTATGAAAACTATGTTTTAAGGTTTCTTTTTTGAACAGCATGTTTTCAAGCTATTTTCTTTAAAAAAAAGAAAATTATGTTCAAATGAAGAATAATTGTTTTAGAAGCCACAAACTGCCAATAGAGTACCTCTTTCCTGGAAAAGATGAGCTCAGTTCTAAGCATTTTGATAGCAGAAGTAATTCTCCTTGGGAATGTGGTCAGATCTAGTCCGGAATCTGCCTTGCAGTTGCAATCAGTATCTCTAGCATCACAGCGCATCTTTTCCCAAGACCCATAAAATTTACTGGTCCTCATTTGTGCACACCCTCAGACACCATGAGAAACGAGTTTTGGGTATGGCTGTGGTTGATGGATGCTGTTGGGGTGCAGCCGGCAGAATGCACACAGGGATCTAGTGTGGCAGGGTCCTTTCCCAAGGGAAAGCACTGGAAAACTACCTGAAATAGTAATAGTGGATGAGCAAAGAAGGGATAGTACATTATCAAATCAGCTAATGTTCACACTTCACTAAAATTATTGTCTCGGTCTTTCCCAGCTACATCCAGGTGAAGGCAGCTTCAAAACTCAAAGCCGTATCAGCTGAAGCAACCTATAGCTTAAATGAATATCTTATGAGAGAACGTATGGTTTCACTTATTTGTGGTTAAGTAATTACAGGAGTAGATACATGTGTAAGGTAAAATTTGGCCAGTGCAGTTGTTTTGTTGGGTGGAAGGTTGCAAACCATTCCCGAGTACCAAAGAGACAAAACTTGTCAAAAGAGGCTATGCAAATCAAAAATAATAAATTTTCAGGATTCATTTTAATGAATTTCAGTAAAAAAAAATTTAATTTATTTCTAGACATGAAAAACACAGTTTCCCCACTACAGTGCCATAAACAGGTGCTAATGATGCCCACTAAGGACAGCAGGAATTTGTTATAGTCCTCAGTGAAGACCAAAATTGGGATTTAATTTAAGGATTAATCTGAATGTTGTGGTTTAAGTCCATGTATTGCAGGTGCTCTGGAGCTTCACCCTTTTCTAGGGCATGGGTTTAAGCCCAGCTGGCAACTAGGCACCATGCAGCCACTCGCTCCCTCCCCCCCACTCCAGTGGAGAAAAAAAAGAAAAAAAAAGTAAAACTCACATGTTGAGATAAGAATGATTTAATAACTAAAGTAAAATAAAATGTAATGCTAACAATAATAATAATAAAAAAACATAGTAATAGTAATAATAGTAATGAAAAGGAATATAATGTTTTGGGGTTTTTTTAAAAGGAAAAACCAGACTAAAATGTAATTAAAACTTTCTGTGAATTTCATTTAACATCCATTTTAGCATCCAAGCATTTCCTATTACATTTTAATTGCTGGAACTTGTTTATTTATTCCTAATTGAAAAACCCTCAACATTGTTTCCAAGGTCTCCGACTTCTACTTACTATTTAGATTGTATTTACTTATGACAGGATTTCTGTTTAGAAGGCGCCTTGATGCTCGCCTGTGTCTAAAATGTGTCTCCGCTGCCTTTTACTGGGAGGAAGTTTTGACTGCAATCTCCCAAAGCAAACATTGCATCACTCAACAACCCCTGGGACCGGCTGACAAAAATCATAACATTTCTAACCTTTAATTCTTTGGCCACCTTTATTTAGACTTCTTCAACCAAGCCCAGGGACTTGAAAGCAGTATTACGCACACGATTTACGAGCGTGCGATCGTAATTTATTGCACATAATGGACGTAATAAATGGCTGGGGCTAACATGCTACTTGGTGTGATGTGCTCAGCGGTCGGTGAGCAGGCAGCCGAAGCCTTTCTGCTGGCCAGGCAGTTGGCAAACAGGAGGAAAGTGCCAGCCCTTGGGTCGTTCCTTGCAGTGGGACGAGCTTTGCTGATTTGCCACCGTCCTCCTGGTTGTTCTTACATCTTCCCACGTTGCGTTTTCCTCTTGAGTCTAGGATGGGTTTCTATTTTCTGCTTTACATTAGTTCTTTTACCAGTCTCAGTTCTGCACTCCTGTGGGCTTTTTATTTCTACTTTTCTATCCTTCATGAGCCAATGGCCCACGTTAGCTGCCTCTCAAGAGCGGGCAGTGCCTGCTACAGCT
This sequence comes from Astur gentilis, assembly GCF_929443795.1. Lineage (NCBI taxonomy): Eukaryota > Metazoa > Chordata > Aves > Accipitriformes > Accipitridae > Astur > Astur gentilis. The sequence goes on along the minus strand of NC_064910.1, from coordinate 4,313,217 downwards.
CAGCACCATCTTCCCTTTGTAAAAACTGGGGCAAGGGCACGTGTGGGTCCTCTTTGCACGTGTACCCTTATTCTCAGCACATCGAGGCTCATTGTCAAGCATCATTTGGAGACAGAGAGCAAGAGTCCTTTCACGGCAAAGCCGATACTACCATAGCTGGGCAGGTGAGGTTTAGAAGAGGCATGGCAAAAAAAAAGGGAGAGCCCCGAGAACTAGCCACCCCGCAGCTGGGGAATTTGGCTGCACGTTCAAACAGGTTTGGAAGGGAGCTGTGGGGAAAGGTGGTCCTGCCCAGCCCCACGCAGCCGTGCCTTGGCTTGGTGCTTGCCCAGCACCTTGCTTGCCCTTGGTTAGGCCCAAGGCTGGGGCAGGATGGGTGCCAGGGAGGGCACGGATTGAGCAGAGCTCCCCTTCCCGCTCCCACCTCCGCTCTCCCCCCTTCCTCCAGCTCTTTCTTTTCGTCCTCATCCCTGTCGGTTTGGCATGATCCCGTTCCCTCCTTTCTCCCCCCTCATTCCCTTTTGTTTTCTCCCCCCGATTTTACTTCCTAACCCTGTTCCCTTGCCATGACACGACAATCCCTCTCCCTTGACTCATCCTTACATCCCCCCGACGTCCCCCAGCCCTCTGACGTCTTTCCCCCTTCCTCCCCCCCAGCTCTGACGGACACAGTCCTCTCACCCCACTCAACCCTCCTCCTTTATAAAGGGATTTTCCTCTTTTTTTTTTTTTTTTTCCCCCTATCCACGATCTCCCCCCCCCCCCCCTTCCCCTATCGCAGCCTTCACCGCTCCGCCAAGAGAGACGATCCTGCCTTTTGCTCTTTTTCCCCGAACGGCAAAACCCCACGACGGGAACAAACCCCCCCACCACCACCTCAACCCTGAACTCCCCCCCCCCCACACCCCACACCCCCCACCCCCAAAACCCGGGATGGGCGACCGTGCCCCGGGGGCTGCTGGCCAACGCGGCTGCGGAGCGCAGGTGGGGCGGCGAGCGCGGAGCCTGGGGGGTGGTGGTGGGGTGGGGGGGGGACACACGGGACCCCCATCGTGGGTGCCGGGAGGGGGGTCCGCGGCCGCGCAGAGATACGCGGTGCCTCCACGGAGCGCGTCTGCTCTTCCCCCCCCCCCCCCCCCCCCGCGGTAGGTAGCGCTGGGTCCGCGCAAAGCTCCGCGTAAATCTTGGTGAGGGATTTTTTTTTTGGGGGGGGGGGGGGGGTGTCTGGGAGGGGGGAAGGTTGGGGATGGAGGAACCGCTGCTGTTGTCGGCCAGGAGTTTTTTTCTTCTATCCGCCCCGGCTTGTAGTTCTCGTGGCTCCAAAATTTGGGGGGGGGGGGGGGGGGTTTCGACGGGTTTTGAGTTGGGCGGTCAGTTCTCGGGTGGAGGGTGGGAGCGGATGGGTGCGTTTCATGTTGGACGGTTAAACGGTGCAGAAAAAAAAAAGATTTTTAAATGCGGGAGGGGATAGAAAGAGGAAAGGAGGGCATTCCGACACAAAGACTTAAAAGATGTGTTTTGCTGGCGGAGCTATCACTTATCCACAGTTCTCACACAACTTAAAACAGTTCTGTGGGTTGACTTCTAACTAAATAGAGACTTTGGTAACAGCCCACATGGCCAAGATTTTCTCTCCTGTTCCACGTACCAAACTATTTCTTGACTGAAGAGCTCCCAGACACCGGGGACCTGGTGACACTAAAATAATTCTGTGCTCAGTAATTGATTTGTAAGAAAGACCTGCATAGCTTTCAGCCACATCATTCATTTCCCATCGTAATCACAGGTTACAATTATTGGTTGTTGCTCCACAGGCATTTTAATTGGCATGTAAACTTATTTTCAATTACATCCGAAACACTCATTTCATAAATTCACCAGAACAGTCCTTTGCACGGTGTCCTTTGCACACTGACTCTAAAAAGCATCTTACCAGGTTTGCTAACAGCAGCCGTATCGCTGCATTCTCTCCAGAGCTCTTAATGAAATAGCAATCAAAGAAACAGTCGGGACTTCAACATGGCTTTCCATGTGGAGGGGCTGGTGGCCATAGTTGTATTCTACCTGGCTATCCTGGCAGTGGGGATATGGGCTGCTTGGAAAACCAAGAACAGCGGCAGCGAAGGAGATCGGAGCGAAGCTATTATAGTCGGTGGAAGAGACATTGGCTTGCTAGTTGGTGGATTTACAATGACCGGTATGTAAAAAATCACTTTTATTTTTTTTGTTAACCAGCGTATAACTTGTCAGTTTTCTGTCTGAATGAAGAAGTGTAATCTGCACGTTGAATAATGCAAAATGGAGAAAATATATATACTTTATTTCCAATTGCTGCTAACATTGTATAGTGAACAGCCAAATGTAAGATCTGTATAAAAACAACAAATATTTTAAAATCATACAGGAAGAATATATATTTCTTATTCATTGCTTTCATATTCATCTGTAGATCAGATATGTTTGGGACAGAAGTATAGAATTTATATAGATTGACAAGAAATGCAGTTTTAAAATAACTGCTATTGTTGTTAAAGCCATCCAAATTGGTGAGTTATTTTTGTTTAATCTGAGTAAAACAAAGTTTATATGCAAAACAATGGGGGGGGGGGGGGGGGTGCAGCAGCAAGTTTCTAAAAGAAAACTGGCATAAATCCAAACTTGTAATTCCACTGCTTTCAGCAAACTTATTCTGTGAATTCTTTTAGCTTCTTTTACAGCAGGCTGACAAAATAATACATTACTATCAATAGTAGAATCAGTAGGAAAAGCCTGGGTGAAGGACAAGTTCTTCACTAATTTGTAAGCAGTGCTGTGTGACTCCCAGAGCCAGTCAAAGCAGGTGTCTTACCTGGGTAAACAAGATATTCACAATATTGTCCAAAATCTCAAGTCTTACAGCTAACATATGGGATAGGAACAAAAATGCATTAAAAGAAGAGTGAATTGGCCCACCGTTTTTATTTAAGCAATTTAATTTTTAAATATGCCTCTTCTTTTTTTTTTTTTAAATTCTAAATCCTATTCAGGCAGAGCCCCTTCAATTACTAAATTGGATTTATCAGGTTATATTTATGTTTTGCTGGTTTGCCCTGTTCTTTTCTCACTGTTATCTAATAAGGATAAGACACATAAAAACTTGGGCCAAATTTCTGTGTTCTTGAATCAAGAAAAATTCCGATCCCCTTGCAAAGGCATTTTGCTCATTCAAAGACTGAATATTTGGATATTGAGTAAAGAATGTTTGTAAAAGTCAATAAAGTTTGAATCCAGGCAGACGTTCTACTTTTAGCACTTTGCTATAATTTACTCTATCACATACCCATTGGCTACTGAAGCATCAGATATGACAAGATTCTGCTTATAACAAAAGCTGGTTTGGTTGCTTTCTGCTGAATGAAATGTTTTCAAGAGTACTGAAACTGGAATATTTTGCAGAGATATTGCTTGCCACAAAACCGTAATCATTACATCAGGGGAGTGGAGACAAAACAAGACATTCCCCACGTGAGTGGTTATGACTAAAACAGCTTTGCCTGTGGAAGAAGACACAAATTCTGGTCTCCTTAATCCCATTTTACAGGAATATTTTTCATAACAGCCGAAGCAGAGATGAGACTTGAACTGGGGCTTCCTATATTGCAGGCAGTATCTATAACCACCACAATTCCCACCCACGTACGCTCGTCCCATTTCATGCAAGCTCGAGAGGTGGCATAGTATATCAGCTCTGCGGTACGACATCAAACTGATCCTAAAGCCTTTGTGCGGCTAAAACACTCATGAATTTTATACTGTCAGGGTTCACATACTTTCTCACTTCTGCCTTCTGTAAATATGGCAGTTAAAGCTGGAGGTGGCGAGTAAATTACACTTTCAGTTTTGGGGAACCATGCCTGGCACAAGAAGTTAGGTGTGGGCACAAGTCTACTGAGTCAGGGGTTAGTCTGAGTTTCGTCTCGGTGAGGGTGGTTGGGATACTTTGTAAAGCCATAACAAAATGATCGCGAAGGCAAGCTGATCAAAATCCACATTAATTTTTACTAAATGGTCACATTATTCAAGGGCATATTTGCTTCTTTAAAAATAATAGATGCAGATTTTGCACCTCATAGCCATGCCTCCAGGGATATATGGCTATTCCAACATAGGCTTTATATTTTACAGATTTAATTGACTAAATATGAATTAAAAAGCAAAGCCTGCCCCATAAAAGGAAAATAAGAAATTTTTAAAGATCTTCAGAAAGGATATTGTTAGTATGGACATGAAGTACTTTGGGTTATGAGATAAGACCTAATTCTGTCTTTCTTGCCCGAGACAAACACTACCACGTTCCATAGCTATTGGCTATAAAAATGGTAGCAGTTTGGGGGCTACTTGGTGGGGTGACAGAACTCAGCCTATAAATTTAAAATCAAATTCAGGGCACAAGCATCGTGACTTCACAGGGACAGACTCAAGATTCCTATGTAATTATAGCTGATTTTCTTAATGGCATTTAAAAGCCTTAAAACCAGAGCACTCCTTACAAATAACGGCTGTGGACATACTTGGATGTATATGATGATCCTGAAGAAGCAGCTGTATCAACTAACTGCTGAAACGCCGAAGGCTGAGTGTGTCTGCAATTAGCAAAATCGGAAGAGTGGGAAGCTTCAGTTGGGGATGGATCACAGCAGCTCATGCCTTTAATCTGTGTATCATTTTTACTTAATTATAGTTAAAACGTTGCATTAAATATTAGCATTCCTTAATTTGTGTGGGTGAAATTCTTAGGAAGTGGTATCTGCAACAAACTTGAGTCTATTCTGATTTTGGTGACTGAGCTTAAACCCCAAAGGAAATATTTGAGATGACATAATAAACTGCTTACAAATACAACTAAAAAGGTAGTCATTATTGATGTTATTTCTTCATTTTAGTTGGATGGAGCTACGTATCCTTCCATAAGAAAAAAAAAAAAAAGAATATTACAAAATTCTATTTTTCTGTAATCCTTAGGTCAGGATTTTCATTTTACAGAACTTGATGGCTTGAGTCAATAATTTGAGTGGTCAGACAAGGGATCATTCACAAAGAAGTGCCAAAAAATCTGATTTTCTAATATATATCAATATATATGAAGAACTCTGAGATTAATTTCTGTGTTCCTCATATGAACTAGGAGCAGAATTGCACTCCATATCCTTAATATTTGTCTGATCACTTTTTAGGGTGCATGTTTTAAATGGATGTTGATATTTGCTGCATTTTTTGCCCCTTCAGACGGCAGGCAAGGAGAGGATTAAAATAGATTACCACATGAGTGTTTCCATAGATTACTGAATTTTATATTCCTTTTGTCTGATTTAGAAAAAAAAATAATTTCACCAAAAAAGGTATTAAACTAACTTTAAATTGTGGCTTAGCAAACTGAGGATCAGAAAATTAATATCTAAGGTTGAAATCCCATCCTATCATATCCCATTATTTCTTTTCTAATGTATTTACTGATGTCAGTGTACTTGCTGACTACCCATTCACCCCCTCAGAAAAAGCCATCTAGCACCTTTCTAGAGCTCTAGGGTCCTTGGCAGATGTTCCAGAACAGTCATGTGCCCAGAAAAATTGATCAGCAGCTGTTTTTCAAACCCTAATCCAGAAATCAAGACAGAAAATTGAAAATAAGTGCTAAATCCACCATGCCACCTTACCCAGCGATACCTGCCCGCGGGACATTGTTCCCGTCCGCAGCCAGGGGAGGGCAATGGCCCCCGCAACATCACACAGAAGGGAACTGACCCATCTCCCTCCAGAAGAAAATCAGGGAGCTAGGCATAGCGTCCAAGTGCCCCTTGGAGAACACCCCCCACCTCAGTAGCAACCCCAGGCGAATCGATTCCAGACGTTGAAGCCTCCTTGCACCACAGCTGCAGCGATGCTGGACATCTGTCCTTGACTATGGGATATTATTCCCTGTGTGGAAGTGGGTATCATTCATGCAGGATTGGTGCTCATGCTGTTTCTGGGGAAGGAGACAAATACAATTCCCTTTCTAAATATTTACTGTTGTTATTTTATACACGTGCTTACAACCTATTCCGTAAGTCTGTGCTGCCTGAGGCACAATAGGCAACACACGTCCCAGGTAGTCATGGACTCAACGGTCAACGGCTCAACGTCTGGGTGGAGGTCAATGACGAGCGGTGTCCCTCAGGGGTCCGCACTGGGACCAGTATTATTTAACATCTTTGCTGGGGACATGGACAGTGGGATTGAGCACAGCCTCAGCAAGTTTGCAGATGACACCAAGCTGCGTGGTGTGGTTGATACTCTAGAGGGAAGGGATGCCATCCAGAGGGACCTTGACAGGCTAGAGAGGTGGGCCTGTGTGAACCTCGTGACGTTCAACATGGACTAGGGTAGGGTTCTGAACACGGGTCGGGGCAATCCCAAACATGGATACCGTCTGGGATTGAGACCAGCCTGTGGAGAAGGACTTGGGGTTATCGGTAGATGAGAAACTGAACATGACCCAGCAATGTGTGCTTGCAGCCCAGAAAACCAATCACATTCTGGGCTGCATCAAAAGAAGCGTGGCCAGCAGGTCGAGAGAGGGGATTCTGCCCCTCTGCTCTGCTCTGGTGAGACCCCGCCTGCAGTACTACGTCCAGCTCTAGGGACCCCAGCATAAGAAAGACATGGTCCAGAGGAGGGCCACGGAGATGATTAGCGAGCTGGAGCACCTCCTCTATGAAGACAGGCTGAGTGAGTTGGGGTTGTTCAGCCCGGAGAAGAGAAGGCTCCGGGGAGACCTTACAGCAGCCTGCCAGTACCCAAAGGGGGCCTACAAGAAAGCCAGAGAGGGACTTTTTACAAGGGCATGTAGTGATGGGGCAAGGAGTAATGGCTTTACGCTGCGAGAGGGTAGAAGAAAGAAGTTCTTTACTGTGAGGGCGGTGAGGCACTGGAAGAGGTTGCCCAGAGGGGTTGTGGCTGCCCCATCCTGGCAGTGTTCAAGGCCAGGTTGGATGGGGCTTGGAGCAACCTGGTCTGGTGGAAGGTGTCCCTGCCCATGGCAGGGGGGTTGGAACTTGATGATCTTTATGGTCCCTTCCAACCCAAACCATTCTGTGATTCCATGATTCTATGATTCTAGGATGCTGGTAACCAAAGTATCATATTCCCACCTACCTTAATTTACACCTTCAAGAGGCACAAAATCCCAAATGTCTGACAACTTTTTATGTAGACTCTGTATCTCTGCTCTTCCCATCAAGGATCAGCGTGCACTCATCTTCTCCATGCGGTCGCACAAGGGCATCACTCGCCTCTTGTCTTGTCTCTGAAGTGCACATTAGATCTCGATACCCAAAAGTCTAGCAATAACAGGGTTCCTTGGGTCATTTCTTTTGTTGCAGACATTCTCTGCATGCACATCCCTCATAGAAGTCTATTATACTATTTCCAGCAAAAGAACGGTCCATTCCTGTGCTTCAAAATGCTGAAAAAGGGACAATTGTAATGCTCTGATTGCTGGAGATCTTTGATTCTAAAGCCATGGTGTAATTTTATATCAAGTTAAAAAAATACCCTCTGGTAGTATTTGAGAGATGAGATAGCACAGTTAAGCGGAAAAGAGTGGTTATTTACATTTTCATGAAATTTCTTTAGGAATCTTAATTAAATTTTCTTCATTTGTGTTTGCCTCCAATTGTTTGTCTTAAAGATAAAATCAGGTTTGCTTGTATGACGGTAGATGCTAGGAAAATTCTGAAGAATCATCAAGGAAAACAGAATTCTTACAATTGTGAATTTTTACACAGAAAGCCTGAACTGCTTTTATATGAGAAGGCAAAGGCTTCTGAGGTAAATCAAAATAGCATGCAAAAATTTAGTACTTTCAATGATCTGCCTGCCCTTGTTCAAACTACAGGCCCAGATTCATAAAACTTATTAGAGAAAATCAAGATCTTCTTGCATGGAATCTGCAAACAAGAAGACATAAACTTTATTACGTAATTTGTTATGAATTATTTTTGCAGATGTAATCACAATACATTTCTGTGTTGGAGACTTCTTTCATACATACTGTAGGTCACAAATTATCAAATGTAGAAACTTCTTTTCAAGGCAGAGAATTAATTCAGTAAGGGTCTGACTTAGAGAGATAAAATCAGAAATATTACAGATAGCACAATTCACTGTGGGAATATGTCTTCAGCAAGCACAAAAATAAATGAGTCAAAATTTCTAACTTTAATAGCAACACAGAACCACCAGAGCCCTGTATGGCAATATAGCATTTAGGGAAGTCAGAGTTCACTAAATGTGCTCCATGTAGCCACAATTTAAAATTTAGCAAGGTTTTAAGTGCAATTTTTTTCATGAAGTCCCTAGTAAATGATAGCTTCATTAAGCTCTTGTCAAATTTAAATGCTCTGAGTTTTCCCAGCTGGGATGACTTTATCAATGTATGTTTACTGTTCTTCTTCAGATCTCCCCTTACATCTCTCCTTCATTTGGAGTAACCTAAAGAAAATGGTAACGGTTAATGAGTTGATGTGCTTCATTCATTGTAAACAAATAGCGAGGGACTCAGCCCTCACATCTTTGCTGACTGTACAGATGCTTAGACGCCTTGATGATTGTCTCAGTGCACCCGACTTCTTTTTTCATATGCTTAGGTTGTAAGTTTTTTGAATTACGACTATCTTTTATGGAAAGATGCCGTGTCTGCCACTTGGACAGTACATAAAATAAAAAATAGCAATATTATGAGTGATGACAACTTCATTCTACAAGGTGGGAGGTTTTTTCTTTTATTGTGCACATTAAAGACTTTTCCACCTCTTCTTTTTCAGCCACATGGGTTGGAGGAGGTTACATCAATGGGACAGCAGAAGCTGTGTATGTCCCAGGCTACGGTCTAGCTTGGGCTCAGGCACCTATCGGATATTCCCTTAGTCTGGTCTTAGGTAAGCAAAGAACTAAACCTAATAGTCTCTTATTTTAAACTGTTCTGATGACAAGTCCATCATTTGAAATGAAACAACTAGAGTCTGATAAAAAGATACTGAGGTAAACTGGATCCTTTCTGCTGATAGCTTTGGCTATTAAAAAGAAAAACAGAAAATCACTATAAATAGTTTGAATATCTTAAGTCTCCTGAATGCCTTGGAAAGATGTATTTGATTATTACAACCACAGTGATCTATGGAGTTCAAAATAAGAAAGGTTTTGTTGTGGGATTTTTTTTAATTATATATACTAAGCTTTAGATATTCAGAGTTTTTTGAGTGCCTATATGATCTAGAACATGACACTCTCAGGGCATCTAAGAATCTTGGAATTCAAGAGTGGCAAATATGCTTTCAGGTTAGGAAAGTGCTTATACCTTAAAGATTTCACCAAGAGTCTAAGTAACTTGTTGAATTTTGTGTAGGAAGTCTGCAGCAGAACCAGTCTATTCCCTTAAAATTGTACCAAGCATCCCCTTAAATGCAGTACAAAACTCCAAATCACCTGTCAAAATGCAAATACACAATCCTGTTATATAAAGGGTCAGAGTGTAAAATACAGACAGCATTATAAATTTAATGCTGTGGCCTCTAATTCCTGAAATGTAGTCTCAGAAATCACAGCAAAAAAAATTTTCTCACCGTGTCTCAACCTCATGGAGCAGCTTGCAACGAAAGTATTGCCTTGTGAGCCATGAGGAATACTCCACAAAATTGTCGGCTACATCCTCTCAGTTTGTAAACAGATGACGTCCCTAAGGCAACTACCGATGTAACTGTTTAGAAAGAATGTTGTTACAAAAAAGATCCTGTGTTTTTCCCCTTTCATTAATATGACCACTGCATTAGCTCTTCTAATAGTACTTGACCTCTCAGTCTGCTGTGAGTCTTTTCTCGTGGTCCTCCTTCCCAGTCTGTCCCTTCGTTTCCTTTGGTTGCTTATCCAGGTCGTTTTGCCCCTTTTATTTCTTCCTCTACAACTCGGTTTCCATCCTGGCTATTTTTTCCCCCGGGAAAAGCTTTCCTATGGCCTGTCCTGGCTGTCGTCTCTTCACAGGCAGAAACCTTCCCCCTCGTAGAGTTCCCCTCTGGCACGCGTGGGCCAGCTCCAGTTCCAGTCGTAGTTCCCATCCCTGAGAGCAGCTCTGTTTCCTGTAAGGAAAAGAATACCGGTAGATGTCTGCCTGGAGATCAGCTGATGTCATTATGAGGTCATGAGGGTCATGATCCATTGATGTCATTAAGCGGTCGTTAGGATTGTAGTCACAAGCATCTTCCTGACTCTCAGCCTCTGTAGAATTGACACAAATTAATAACAGCCTAGAAGGGGTTGAGTTAGCCTCTTCCCTCATTTCCAGCTGGTTTTAGATATCCAGCATTTTTTTCCTGGAAATTATCATGGCCATTGCAGAGAAAAGAAATCTGTATCATGTAATCATAGATCTCTCCGCAGAGCACAGAGAAGAAAGCATTTCTGTAGGCATGATCTGTACATGCAGGTTTGAGAGGGAGAGTTGTTTACGCTTTTTTAAAAACAAATAAATCAAAATTATAAATACAAGGCTAGAAGAAATATTACTGCTTCAGACTGGAAGGATTTAAGATTCCTATAATCTCCCTGTTAGTTCAATGTTGTGCCGCATACCACTCTTCCTAATTTTCAAGCAATTCAGTTTTAAAGGTTAGAATATCTCCTATTTCCTTTGACACTTGCTTGAACGTCCTAATAGATTGGAATACCAGTGACTCTTTTTTCTTCTTTTAGTTGTCTTTTGTGATGATGACATAAGAAGTAGAATAGGAACAGGATCCATGACCAATCCAAGAACAGTAAAAAAATGCTGGGGGGGTTCTGCATCCAAACAACCTTCCTAAGGACAGCATTAACATAAGCAATATAAATAACTTGTGATTGGTAAGCTGGCACCTTCTGTTCAGGGAACTTAATGAAATGAAGAAATATGGGTGATACGAGGCGATACATAGAAAGGTGGAAAATCTTCTGTACAATACGACGAAAACATTACACATCTTGTGATGAAGAACCTAACTAAGGGTCACCAAATACTGTACAGTATATTTTATTGGTAACTGGTTTTCCAGGTTTTTTATTGCACCTTATACATTGCGTTCAGCAGTTTTACTGTGGTAGAAGTCTACTTAGTTACAGTCATGGGCAGATCTCAGCTACACAGGTTTCTATACAAGGGCTTTTTCAGCTTTCCTGAGATATGTCCTTTTTCTTCCCCAGCCAGAAAGAATTTGAGGACTGTACATTAGAACGGTGAGGCCTTTGCACATTTATGTACATATTCAGCACATATGCCAGCCAGGCAGAGCGGAATTGTGATACATCAAAATTCCTGAACGTGCATAAGTGAAATAAGTGTATGACAAACGTTCGGGGAGCCTGACACCTGCAGAGCCCAGAAGGCATCTGACCTACCCTGCAGGTGTAGTAAGGTTGATTTAAGCATACATAATAAATCTGAATTGTCCTGAAAGAATCAGATCTGCTGTGTATGCACTAAACCATGTGTGAACTCGTATTTCTGATCCAGGAATCCCAGACAGTTTTATTTTTAGAGTAGGATCATGTGAAAATTCATGCTGGATTCTGCTCTAAGAATGAACAGGATTAGGTAGAAAAGCCATTCCCTTAGGCTGATCCAAAATTAGACAAACCTCTGACATCATCCATAATGGCAGATTAAGTAAACTGAACCAGACAAAATAAGACAAACTTATTTTTCATTATCAGCCATAGATGTTAATGGTGTCGATGTGTTTCCGTAACTCTGTAGACAGATGTAAGGTAAGAGTTCACAGAGGATATATAACTGTACTCACTTCTCTAAAAAACCCCAACAAACAAACAGCAATACTGATATTTTTGTACCCTTAACTAACAATCAATGTTTACCCCTTAATAGCAATGCATTTCTCCACTGCAGCTGGTGTCTTATGCTACTTTTCTTTGTAGGTGGCCTTTTTTTTGCAAAACCCATGCGATCCAAAGGCTATGTGACAATGCTAGACCCTTTTCAGCAGCTTTACGGAAAAAGGATGGGAGGACTACTGTTTATTCCAGCTTTAATGGGAGAAATGTTTTGGGCTGCTGCCATCTTCTCTGCCTTAGGTAAGGAATAAGCAGTATAAATATTAATTTATCACAGGTGGAAAGGATTAAGAAAACCAGAAATGCATTCAAATTCTGGCTTAAAATGCTAACTATCCTAGCCAAATAAGTCAGTGTGTGACGGTTCTCAGACCCGTGCTAACTAGTAATTAAACCTGATAATGGTACCCCATTAATTATTTTGGTGATGGAAAGACACACAAGGTATCTATTCATAGAATCATCGAATCATCAAATCACCAAATGGTTTGGGTTGGAAGGCACCTTAAAGACCGTCTAATTCTGATGCCCCTGCCATGGACAGGGACACCTTCCACCAGTCCAGGTTGCTCCAAGCCCCATCCAACCTGGCCTTGGACACTGCCAGGGATGGGGCAGCCACAGCCTCTCTGGGCAACCTGTTCCACTGCCTCAAGTACCTTCAAGTTTTCCCTTTTCAAAGGGCATAAAAAGATTTAACAACAAATTTCCTTTAATTGTGAAGGTGACATGAGTGATTGCAAGTGTCCCTTTTATGTCAAGGCTTCTCTTTTACACCACTGAGATCACAGAAGGCAGTCAAAATTTCCCTTAAAGATATGAAACATAATTGCCAATGCATCTAAACAAAGCAATCCTTTGCATATAGGAGACCTGCCTATACAGAACTTTCCACAGCACAAATGATAGAAGTAAAACAGATGCTGATCAATAAATTGAAGTATTATTCAATTGTAAATGGCTTTCTACTTGACAAAATTAAGAAAATACTTAGGATTCAAGAAAGGATACAGAGAATTAGTGGAACTATGACTCAATAGAAAATCACCCAACTACTCATTCAGTCCTGAAAAAAAAATCAGTTTCCAGGGTTTTTAATTATATTTCAGGCCTGGATTTAGCAATCCTTTCAAGAACTGAGAAAGCCCTTGAGCTGAAGCACCAGTAGTTGACTTTTACCGGCTAATCATACTCATAGCGCACATGCATGTGGTAATGCTTTCTAGCACAAGCTATTTTAAACAGAAAATAAACTTTGAAGGTACTCTCCAACTGTGCTCTGATGAACTGCAAAGCAATGGGGGGCTTGTTTACCACAATTTCATCACAAAACCCTAAAGGACTAAGAACAAAATACATGCTGAGGTAATAGAACTTGAATAACTTGAAGAACACTCTGAGTATTTGGAATATACTTTCTTTTTGATTGAGGAAAAGCTGATCTGTGATATTTCAAAGCAAATGGTGTGAATACCTTTCTAGTAGGTTTATATTAACAAGTGACAGTGAAAGACTGTCAATGATTACAAAGGTCATTGAAGGTTTTTATTTTAACTATTCTGTGAATATTCTGGTTATATTACACCTCCTAAATTGCACACTTGTCCTCACTAATGAATATTTAAACCCAGTCCTCTTCACTATTTGACCTTCCTCATGACTCCTTGCTCGGCAGCATTGTAGAAGGGAAAGACAGGGCTTCCAGCTTGTGAAATAGGTCTGTGCTTATAATCCTTAAGCACATGGACTTTGAGGGCTCACTGTACAGCAAAAAAACACCTGGCAGCTCCCAGTAGCTCTTATATATCATACATCATGTTCTGTTCCGTTGCCAGAACTCTTCCATCTATGTGGTCAAGAATATCCATCTACAATACCTGCAAGGACTAAAAATTATTGTAAGATGTTTCATTTAAATCATCCTAATTAGAAGGAGAGGAATTCTTTAAACATGCTTTTAAAACACTGCAATCACTTGAAATAACTAATACATCTAAGGGAAATGTATAACCATCCTGCTAGCTGCTAGGAGGGCACAAGAAGTTCAGGAGGTTTCTTGAACGCACTAACAAATTCCTGACACAAATGATCAGGGAGCTGATGAAGGGAGGTGCTCTGATGAACCTGGTATTCACAAACAAGGAAGAACTAGTTAGGGATGTGAAGGTCGGAGGCAGACTTGGCTGCAGCGTTCATGAAATGGTGGAGTTCAGTGTCCTGAGAGGAGGGAACAAGGCAAAAATCAGGACTGCAACAATTGACTTCAGAAGAGTAGAGCTTGGCCTCTCCAGGAATCTGCTTGAAGGAATCCCATGGGAGACAGCCCTGGAGAAGAGTCCAGGAGAGCTGGTTGATATTCAGGGATCACCTCCTCCAAGCTCACGACAGCCCATCCTGACAACCAGGAAAACAGACAAAGCTGACAGGACACCTGCATGGATGAAAAAGGCGCTCCTGACTAGACTCAGACGAAAAAAGGAAGAATTCAAGAGGTGGAAGCAGGGTTGGATGACCTGGAAGGAATACAAACACTGTCCAAGCATGCAGAGATGGGTTTAGAAAAGCCAAAGTCCACCTGGGTTTGAATCTGGCCATGAAGGGCAGCAAGAAAGGCTTCTATGAGTACATAAACTAGGGAAAATTGTCTGCTGTTGAATGGGTCGGGGGACCCGGTGGCAAAGGATGTGGAAAAGGCTGAGGTACTCAGTGCCTTCTCTGCTTCGTTCTTTGCTGGTAAGACCAGCCTTCAGGAATCCCAGGACCCTGGGAATCCTAGAAAAGTCCAGGGCAAAGAAGGCTTGCTGGAGGAGGATCAGGTTAGGAAACATTTAAACAGACTGGACAGACACAAGCTCATGGGACCTCATGGGATGCATCCCGCGAGTGCTGTGGGAGTGGCTGATAGCATTGCAAGGACACTCCCAGTAATCTTCTGAAGACTGTGGTGATCAGGGATGTTCCTGAAGACTGGAAGAAAACAGATGTCACTCCCATCTTCAAGAAGGGCAAGAAGGAGGATACCAGGAACTCAAGGTTGGTCAGCCTCAGCTTGATCCCTGGGAAGGTGATGGAGCAAATATTCCTGGAAACTACTTCCAAACAAAAATGAAGGTCAAGAAGGGGATTGGGAGGCATCAGCATAGATTTATGGAGAGGAAATAATTCCTGACCAACCTGACATCTTCCGTGAGGAGCTGACTGGCTTGGTTCACGAAGGGAGAGCAGGGCATATTGTGGATTTCAAAAAGGGCTTTTTACACCATCTCCCATAATATTCTCATAGACAAATAGTTGAAGTAAAGATTAGATAAGTGGACAGTGAGGAGGACTGAAAACTGGCTGAACTTCTGGGCTCAGAGGGCTGTGACCAGCAGCATGGACACCAGCGGGTGGCCAGTCATCAGTTGTGCACCCCAGAGGCCACTACTGAGTCCTGTATCGTATAACGTCTTCATTAATGACCTGGCTGATGGGACCAAGTACACCTTCAGCTAGTCTGCAGAAAATAAAAATGAGGAGGAGTTGCTGAAAGACCAGGCGGTTGTACTGCCATTCAGAAGGATCACAACAAGCTACAGAAATGGGCCAGCAGGAACCTTGTGGAGTTCAACAAAGGGAAATTCTAACTCCTGCACCTGGGGACGTGCAACCTGATGTCCCAGTAAAGGCTGGGGACTGACCAGCTGGAAAGTGGGTTTTCAGAGAAGGACCTGGGAGTCTTAGAAGGCAAGGATGTTGATCATGATCTAGCAATGTGCCCTTGTGGCAAAGCAAGCCAATAGCATCGTGGGCTGCGTTAGAAGGATCATTGCCAGCGGGTTGAGGGAGGGGATCCTTCCGCTCTACTCAGCACTAGTGAAGCCACATCTGAAGCACTGGATCCTGTGCTCCCCAATACAAGAGACAGGGACATACTGGAGAGAGTCTGACGAAGAGCCACAAAGATGATTAAGGGACTGAGGTATCTGGCATATAAGCAGAGGCTGAGAGAGCTGGGACCGTTCAGCCTGGAGAATAGAAGGTTCAGGGGGATCTTATCCATCTGCATAAATACCTGATTTGGCAGTGAAGGAAAGAGAATAAAGAAGATGGAGCCAGGCTGTGCTGCCCAGTGACAGGACAAGAGGCATGGACACAAACAGAACTATAGGAAATTCCATTTCAACTTAAGAAAAAACTTTTTTTTACAGTGGGAAAGGTCAAACACTGGCACAGGTTGCCCAGAGAAGTTGTGGAGTCTCCATCCTTGCAGATAGTCAAGACACGACTGAACATGATCCTGAGCAACCTGCTCCAGCTGACACTGCTTGAGTGGGGACTTGGACTAGACAATCTCTAGAGGTGCCTTTCAGTGTCAGCAGCATTTTGATTCTATGAGCTGTTTTGTGGAGACTGACTCGCCAGCTCAATATTGTGGTTTGCTTTCTACAAAGGAAATGATGGTGCTTGGAAAAGTTCTTGGTTTCTAGATAGACAATGGAGGACGGATTCTCCTGTTTGCAAAGAAACCCACCTTTGTCCCGTGTAAACAATTCAAAGGCACTTTAGAAAGGTCAGTGGACAATTGTCCCTATAGCTGATGCCTCCTCTACTGTTCCTTCCTTGGTCAAAAGGGGCTAGCTCAGAGCATAAGTGGGAGAGATACGAAAGGGTGTGATAAGTTGCAGCAGACCTCCCCTAGGCCTGGCCCGCGCTGCAATGACACACTTGCTCCCATGCAGCTGCAACTCACCCAGGGAGACTTCAGCTGTCTGAGCGTGGCTGCTTTTCCCTAGGCAGAACAAGAGTTTGTAGTCCTAACAGAGCACAAGAAATGTAAGGAAAGGCCGTTGGGACCCTTCCCTCCTCCGTTTCCTAAGAACCTGCAAAATGACAGATGCTAAACTTAGACCAACAGGAGCCTTCCTTTTCCCACTCCCTTCAAAGGTGCAGAACGGGTCTACAAAAGATAGAGGGGAGAATATCTTCATGCTATTGCCAAGTGTCAGACCAGCACCTTAACAAAGGTGAGCCTTCTCATCGGACATGCTGTGACATAAACTAACACACAGCGCTCTGTTTTTCCCCACAGGTGCCACTATAAGTGTGATCATTGACATTAATGTCAACATTTCGGTTATTATTTCTGCCCTGATTGCAACTATGTACACGCTTGTGGGTGGGCTTTATTCTGTGGCCTACACCGACGTAGTTCAGCTCTTCTGCATCTTCCTAGGATTGGTAAGTTTGGCTTTTTTTTCCTTTTTTGAGGATTATGGTCATTATTCCCTGAGCGTTATGACTGCTGAGACCTATTGCCCAGCTTCAGTTTTGGAACTGTGTCTTCACTGAAAGCGTGGAGAAGGCAATATCTCCACTCACGGAACCCTGACTTTAAAGACTTTGCGTTTACGTCAACGAGCAGCCCGTGCTTTGACAATAATGCTGACTGAGAGGCTCAATTCTTTGGCTTTTTTCCAACCAGTCTGATAGCCCAAAAATTCCTGCAATTTTCCTGCTGAGTGTACATCTAAGTCCAAATAGGACTGGAGCTGACTCCTTCCCTATCTGTCCATAGGACTGTGGCACAGGCACTGGAAGGAGGCATCGGACGTAGGAAGCAGTCGGTAAAGCAGTCCAGAAACGCTGGCATCGGACTTGCAGAGCTGATACTCTCCTGTTTCTCTTTCCTGTAGCTGTCACCTACTCACGCAGCTTAGTTAATCTTCTGCTTTAAATCACCTTCTTGGTTTTTCCCTCATTTCCCTCCGCCGTCCTTGGAGACCATAGTATAGGAAGTTTCACCAGATGACCTTGCTGTTTGACTATGGTGGTATGAATATCCCCTCATCAGCTACCAATGATATGCTAGAGGGTAGCCTTTGCTTTTATTTACTGCTGGTTTTAAGCCCTACTCTGAAAAACATCGATGCGACGGGGCTCAGATCACGGGGGTGCAATCAAAGAAGCTGCTGTCTTTGTTTGCCAGTGGCAGTAATAGATGGTCGCAGGTGTGCAGAGAACCGAGACGGGCTGAAATAAATGGGGTGGCTCAAGGTGAGGGAACTGAATGGCACCTTGGGGACCCAGAGTTGTTTCTCTGCTTTCACCAGAGTTCTTGTGCAGCTCTAGGGAAATTGCTTCAGCCAACCAACCCTGTGTGTGTCCTCACTCTGTGGCATCCCACTGTGAGGTCTATGGCCTTATATGCAGAAGTGCTTACGCATTCCCTATTGTAACTGACTTCATGGGAACGGTGCTAAATACCCTGAAAAAGTAAATCCAAGTGTTCCAGCTGGCCAGCTCAAATCAGGAGTTATTCCCGATCTTCTTCTCTTGTACCTTTGTTCTTCACCTGCACAGTGGGGAAAATACTGTCTCCTTCCCTAACATGCATGTTAATATTTGTGAACCATTCTGTTTCTACAGGTGGTGTGCATTACAGAAATTCCCAAAATTGTAGATAAATTACAATACAGAAATGCTTTTCCAGTGAGAACAACTCATGCGCTGCTAAAAACCCTGATCCTGTGGGAATAACATGCGATCCTGTATTAAAGGCAGCATGAACCTGACGGGGAGGGGAAAGCAAATGAAGGTTGTATAGCAGTCTTCTAAATGATGGGATCTGTAGCTTTAATAGTGTTCTTCTAATTCAGGTTGGGCTCTTTGTGTAATTTCCCATTTGAAATAAACAGCAATAATGTCACGTAGAAGAAACCATATTCATAACCTCAAGAGTCATTAGTGGGACTGGAAGCATCAGATAGCATCTAAACGGTCACGTTCTAGGTGAGGCAGTTTTAGATAAGATGGGAGATTTTCACAGTAGATATCATAGCAGAAGATGTCACAGGCTCAGGTATCCCAGCTTCTCCTCCAGGCTCTGGAGCAGTTTGTATTCCCACTGGCCAGAGCTTTACTGCTCATCCCTCTAATGTCTGTTCCTCTCCTGCTCCTTACCCAAGAGGAGATGCTTGTTGTAACCACTTCTGTTCCCTAGCCTGGCTCCTCATTTCAGCCACAGAGCTTCTTCCTTAGGCTTTCACAACATCTACCCCAGCCAGTACTTCCCTGGTTTTCTCCTTACAATCCCATGTAGTCTCTATCCTTCCCTCCTCGCTCTCCTGTATCCACATCTTCAATTCTCAGCTCTTTATCTTGCCTAGTGAGTCTTTCCCTCATCCTGCACTGTATCCCTACTATTTACAGACTCTCCATCTCAGATGTATTATTAATTCCCCATTCTAAACTCTTTGCCACCATGCAGAAGTCCTTTTTTTGTGATTTCCAACCCCATGAGGTCCAGGTCCTTCTAGCTACCTGCTACTTCTACCCCTAAGCTTCAAGTCCGAAGATAAAGTCCCAGTTTCTGCTTCACTTTCATGAACCTCCATTTTATTTGCCCTGCATTCAAAACAGGGAATTTTCTGTTCCCGTTAGGAAGAGCTTAATGAAGAAATCGGGTCTATGTCTATATTAAGCAAGTTAAGCAGTGCCAAGGTGAAAACACAGGATCATCCATAATGCTTAATTGTTAACAGAGTCCTGGCACTGTTTTGGCCCACACCAACTAGTATTTTCCCAGATAGTTCCCACGAAGAGTTCAGGGCTGTCCTTTTTGGCAGGGAAAGGAGTCTAGATGTATGGATGTAAACCATGACATGTCAGTGAACTGCAGGGCCAGAGAAAGTGTCTTGACTTGTTTTATTTACTAATGTAGAGGTAGTCCTTGAGACCACAGATTACTGTCAGGAACTGGTATGGATTACAAAAGCTCATAATGCATTTGCAATACAATACCTATGAAATCCTGGGCCGTGGCATGGAGGCTACAGGTGGACCTTCAGAAATTTACCCTACTGAAAATCTCAGCTGAGTGTGGGCAAACTACAGCTCTTCAGAAGCTCATCACTTGGACATGTCTGACATTTGAGGTTCACAAACAAGGATAAAAAAATCCATTTGACGTCCTTGTTCCCCATGAATTTCTCAACAAGAAGAGTATTAACATCCATTAATTTTGACAATATGTTTTTCCCTCAAAATATCTTGGAGACAGTTCAAACATTTTGGTGACCTTTCCCAGAAAAGCCCAAGCAGACAGTGAGAAGGGAATCTTTCTGCCCAAGTGCTTAAATTGGCAAAGTTTAACATGTAACTGAGAACAGAATACTATGGTACGTGATAAACAGCCTGAACAACAGGCAGTGCTGCAAAATATTCTTCACACATTATTGCAATAATTGTGCAACACGGTAGAGGAAGATGTTTGATTTCTCCCCTCCTTGCTCTTGTTACCCCACATGCTTAAAAGCGATCAGTTGGATTGGGGTAATCTGTGTGGGTTTGGATATCACTGGATCCTTAAGGATGTCATGCTTGTGATGGTCTATTCCAAATAGCACAAAGCCTGGTTTTTTTCGTCTCAGTAGGAGCTGCTACGGTTCTCTGCATAGAAAGTGAGTTACATCACTGCAAAATGAATTGGCAAGTAAATGCACAAAAAGTCAGCTGGTGAAGGAGATGAACTGTCTGGCAGAAACTGTCTCTGGGAAGGGTTTCTGAACTGATTTTTTTGGCCTAGATCAAAAACAGAGACTGAAAATAGTCAAAAGCCCAGACTGAAGTCACCCTCAAGGCAGGAAAGTGCTGTAACATTGGGCTACTGGGTGTTCTGGAGCAAGAAATACAGGAGTTCACTAATAGTACCCCTCTCTTGTCACAGTATAGTTTTGTGTTGAGTTAAAAACAAATTCCCAAGCCTTCAGGTGTGTTTGTAATGTCTCATGCCTGTATACTGGCAAATGCTGATGCTATTGCACACAAGTTTATATGTAGATGTTTCTCTACGGTGTGGTCCAGGAAAGGGTGTAAAGAACATACGTGTAGTTTAGGGAATATAAAATGAAGACGTATAAATGTGTCTTTCTTGCTGATTTTGCAATTTACACTGATTAATTCTCTGCTCATACTCATACTCTGCAGGACAGAGGTACGCTATCCATTACCTAGCTCTTTGGATTTTGGAGATGTTCCGCCAACACACAACCTGACTTTTCTGCAAGTCAGCTGAGCAATTTGGCATTTGATCTGCAGCATGCAAGAAAAAGAAAAACAGATCCATGTTAATATTAGAATTTTGCAGATTTAAAACGCCTTCTTTAGACCTGAACAAAGTGTTTCTCTTTGGTTGCAGTGGATCAGCGTACCCTTTGCGATGTCCCATCCTGCAGTGACAGACATTGGGTTCACGGCTGTGCACCAGGTGCACCAAGCACCTTGGCTTGGATCTATCAACTCACTTGACATTTACACATGGCTGGACAATTTCCTTTTACTGGTAAGTGATGGTTTGTATGAAGGAATGAAACATTTAAGCACTCACACTGTGTTACTGTGACAGCTGAAAATAATAGAGTCTAGTTAAGAGTTTCCAGCAAACTGAAAACTTTTGCCCTCTTGACTCCTTCTTGGTATTTTTGCACATTTGAATGATTTCAGTGAAATATCAGTAGAATATTGTAGCAGAGCTGTCAAAGTCAGCATTGCCAGGAATGCAATTTAAATATCATCAGGCTGAAAGAGTTGACTTATGCTAAAATTAATTAAAAGTATGCAGCTAATACTTAACTGATGTCATCGTTGGCAAAGGAATTTATATATTGCGGAAGGCAATAAATATGTTATACAAATGATTAAATATGCCTTAGGTATGGCTGATGTAGAAAAGCTTTGCAGAGATGGATGGATGAATTCATACAAGCACACATGCCAGAATGAACTGAGGGCTTTCGTTATTTAATACCTATGCATTACACATGGGATCGGCGGTTATTAAGTACTTTCCATTAGAAGATGTAGGAACACATGCTAACATTTTCCATTCTTAGTGTCCCTGAGAAACTCTACACTGTTTTTATTATCATGTTGTACTTTGGGATTCCTTTCTCTGCTTTTTTAAAAACTCTCAACCAAAAATCTTCAGAGTTTTCTGATAATTGGGCTATTAAAATATGTTGTGTTATCCAGCTTAAATTCTTTAGAGATTCTCAGAGAGCCAAAGAATGTCATTAGCTCAGGCAGCTGTATTCTGTCCGGTAAGCCTGAAGGTTTCATCTCTGCTGATGGCCAAAGGGAAGCTCTGATGTTGCCAAATTGTGACACATTTTCTTTTCATCTTGTTTGTTTCATTATAGCTCAAGAAATTTACCCATGCTTGGAAAGCTTTGTTAAAGGAACATTATTAAGGCTGCAAAGGAAAACAGTCATAAATAGCAAGTCAAAATCAGAGTTGCCTGTAAAACATTCATTTGGTCCCTGTGTGTGCATGAAACATGTATGAAACACCTGTATACACACTATTTGGTCCAAATGCCTCCTGCCTCATTTAGTGTGTAGAACTGGACTGTGCACGTTTAGTGAGCAATTTGCTTTATTTTCTTTCCATGCTGTTTAGTCATAGGCACTTATTTACTTAGTGGACACTATTCAAATCCTGCTTTCAGGACAGAATTGTTAGCACTTGGGGTTTTTTAGCCTTTGGTAATACTCTTTTGTGTCATATTTTGCAGACATCATTTTAAGTCTAATCAGGATCTTTGCTGTTTTATACCCAAAACGAGAGAACGGTTGCCACCATAAAAGAAAACTTTCTTTTACTGCTTTGTCTTTATTTTCTATTGCTCTCATGGTCGCTTAAGACAATGGGAGAATAATTTTTCAGATTCTTGTGTTCAATGTATACAAAACATGTTGCCTTGTTTAGATGGCCACACGCATTCATAAAGGAAGATAAAATCTTGCTTTCAAATCCTATTAGAGTCTAATCTAATTTTGGTTTGGGAGGGTACTGGAGACCAAATTCTTCAAATATGAAATATGAAAATAGTATTTTATAACCTTTCATAAGGCTTTATCAAGTATTTATACAGCTCTCAATACTTGGGAATTACAGACACTATGTAAGTGCAAAGTGTTGTTGCTAATTGTACAAAGGAATAACTTGTCTAAAAGAATGGGATTTAAGTGGATTTACAAAGGTTTGACATTACTTGTGAGAATGCAAGCTACAGCTATTACTGACTGATATTCAATAAATAAATGAAAGAGCAGCAACACAGCATTCAGCATTCAAGTGATGCTTCAACGTAGTCTCTATACTGTGATAGCAAAAAAATCCAGTTTGCCCCCAGTGATGGGACGCTGCCAATTGTGTTTGCAGACATTAGGAGGAATCCCATGGCAAGCGTATTTCCAGCGAGTTCTCTCCTCATCTTCTGCCACATATGCTCAAGTTCTGTCATTTCTGGCTGCTTTTGGCTGTCTTGTGATGGCTCTCCCTGCAGTACTCATTGGTGCAATTGGAGCATCTACAGGTAAATGATTAAAAATGAATAGTACAATAAATGTACAATGAGTAGTACAATAAATGTGTGAAAACCCTACAAAGCTTATGTTAGATATAATCTAGCCAGGTGACATCATTAATCAAGTCATAACTTCTTCAACAGGAAAGTGCACTGAAATATAATATTCTAGAATATTTCTCCCAGGAGAAATTGCTTCTACCCCAGTGGCTGAGATTAACTCATTTTGTACATTCCAGGTATCTACAGGCATAATATTTCTATTTAATGTTTAAGTTAGATACTGGTACTTTTATTTGGTCCTAATAGTAATAATGAGGAACAGCTGAGGGAACTGTGGTTGTTTAGCCTGGAGAAGAGGAGGCTGAGGGGAGACCGTATCGCGCTCTGCAACTACCTGAAAGGAGGATGTAGCGAGGTGGGGGTCGGTCTCTTCTCCCAATAACAACTGATAGGACAAGAGGAAACAGCCTCAGGTTGCACCAGGGGAGGTTTAGATTGGATATTAGGAAAAATTTCTTCACTGAAAGGGTTTTCAAGCACTGGAACGGGGAAGTGGTGGAGTCACCATCCCTGGAGGTATTTAGAAGACGTGTAGATGTGATGCTTAGGGACATGGTTTAGTGGTGGACTTGGCAGTGTTAGGTCAACGGTTGGACTTGATGATCTTAAGGGTCTTTTCCAATCTAAATGATTCTAAATTATTCTGTGATTTATCAGAAATTTCTTACCTTGACCAAAACATCTTTGTCAAGGTCTTTGCCGTAGTGAGAGTGATCCCCATCACAGTGATCACGTAGCTAAACTGTTAGAAATGTTCTGTTAGAAATATTTAACACATGGCTTTGAGTTCTGAGTCTGTAATCCAAGAGAACAGTTAAACACATCACAAACAAGCATGGATCCCAGACTTGTTTTATTGAGGAAAACAACATTTATGAGCAATGCAAAGCTTTAATATTAACCTTCCTACTGGATAACTACCGGCTGTGGTCAGACTGAGCTTAGGGATAAGGGAAAATGCTGAGCAGAATTAAATCTGCCTAACAGAAACCAGTGGGACGCTGCCTCTCTGAAATGCCGTCAGTCTGGCCCTGGTAACAGTTTGGCCATTGAATGTAAATGAAAATGTGGCACTACGAATAGCTTACTACACATGAAGTCAAGAGATGCTGTAGCTGATGACTACTAATGCTACTAATAACGTATCCGTGTCCGTATTGCAGCCTGGAATGACACTGACTACGGTTTCCCTGACCCTATGGCTAACAAAGAAGCAGATATGATTTTACCGATCGTGCTCCAATACCTTTGCCCAGTCTATATCTCGTTCTTTGGCCTTGGTGCTGTATCTGCTGCTGTGATGTCGTCAGCTGACTCTTCAATTTTATCAGCAAGTTCTATGTTTGCTCGGAACATTTACCAGCTTTCCTTTCGGCAAAATGTAAGGTTATATTTTCATTTTTACTTTTAGAGAAAATTTTAGGTGAGACCTTAACTAAGTGATGCATAGACTGTAATTTCATAATGAAACACCTCTTTCAAATTCCTGCCTAGGACTAGAAAAAGTGTAGCATTTTGTTCCTAACAGTATATTGAATAAACTGAAAGTCATAAAAGTATTTATGGTTGTGACTGACGACAGAGGTGAAAAGAGCTAGCTCAGGGGAGGCAGCTTTCAAGAGTTTTCATGGCACTGCAGTTCATCCAAGCAGCTCCTAATTATTGCTGCAACCATAAGCTTTATTTAAATGCTTAACAAAATGAGACATCTTTCTGAATTATTGATTTAACAGGAAATCATTTGACAACAGAATGGGCTAGTGAGTTGGAGTTTTTCTTAGGAAATGGAAAAGAAGAAATTCTGATGCTGACAGTTTTTTCTGGTTGAGCCATATTGTGCTTATATTTAAAAGTTATTTCTAACACTGCTGTTGGTTTTTTCTTTGATATGTTATCAAACTTCTCCTTATTCTCAAAGATTAATGACTTCAGGAATGGCAACCAAAGCTCTTGGGTCTTTTTCTCTGTGCTTGAGATGGAGACAGAAACAGATATTTGTTTGTAAATATTATTGAATATGTCATGCAAAATTTCTTTTACAATGCAGTATCTTATATAGACTATGTGCATAAATGTAGGCATACATATATCGCCGTGAAAAATACACCTAACGCTACCCTTTTTTTGCAGGCTTCAGACAGGGAAATCGTGTGGGTCATGAGAATCACTGTTTTTCTGTTTGGAGCGTCGGCAACAGCAATGGCACTGCTAGCTTCGTCAGTCTACGGCCTGTGGTACCTCAGCTCTGACCTTGTTTATATCATCATATTCCCCCAGCTCCTGTGCGTGTTATTTATTAAAGGAACCAACACCTACGGTGCCATTGCAGGATACTTGTTTGGCCTTGTTCTCAGAATAACTGGAGGAGAACCGTACCTCTACCTTCAGCCCTTGATCTACTACCCTGGCTGCTATCCAGATGAAAATAATATTTATATCCAGCGATTCCCATTTAAAACACTTGCTATGCTTACCTCCTTCTTTACTAACATTATAGTCTCCTACTTAGCCAAATACTTATTCGAGAGTGGGACTTTGCCACCAAAGCTGGACTTCCTTGATGCTGTTGTTGCCAGGTACAGTAGAGAACACATGGACAAAGCAACTCTTGTAAAAAGTGACAATATTGTATTAAACGAACTTGCACCTGTGAATCCACGACACAGTCTAACTTTGAGCTCCACTTTCACAAACAAGGAAGCCTTTAATTATGTTGATTCAAGTCCAGAGCTGTCCAACACTGAAGATAATTAAAAAAAAATCCGACAGCCACAGAAAAAAACAATACAAAGCAGGATATTCTACAAAGACTAGTAACAGGCATTTTATCAGAAGAAAAGCAAGATTTGGGAATAAAATGCCACTGCACAATTCTTTAAGTTGATTCTAGGAGCAGGAGCATCCCAAGGGAGGAACTCTTTTCTGTTATTATCTAACATGTTGGATTAGATCATAGAGTGTGTTTCAAAAGATACACTCAGATCCCATTCTTTCCACCCAGAACTACATACTGTGTAATTAAAAAAATATTTACAATTGAAAATATATGTAGTAGAAAAAGTGCAACGGTTATTTAGCTAGGACATCATATGAAGAGATTATAGTACAGTCATTCTGAAATACTATCAGTCAACATTTTATTGGCATTAAGTGAAAATATATTGTTACAGCTATAAGTGATTTATTAACTAAAGAGCTAGTTGCTTGAGCAAAGACAGATAGATAACTTCCCTGGGGTTTTGGTCTGGTTGGTTTTTCTCCTCATAAAGAAATTAAAATAATACAAATCTAGTATTTTATTATTTGTAAAAGACAGTAAAATGCGCAAATAGTAATAAATTCCTTGTAGGAGTGCTAAACATCATATATTAATTTAAAATGTTAAAATGAAGTCACCAGTTTAACATAATTATACCTAATGCAAGACAACCTTAAGCAAAATATGTTACTATAGGTGTTCTTTTTTTCCTGTGGTTAGTGGCTGTCACCAATGGAGGATGGCAAAATTTTTAAAGCAATAATTGGAGTTGAAACTCAGCTTGTGAAAAAGGACAGAAATCTTACAAACTAAATAGAACTTTTCAATGTTGAGAGAAGAAACCTTGTCTTGACTTATCATCCAAATGAACACTGAGCAAAGCAGTCTGACACCAAGCAACCGCAGCAATGGAACAACTATTAAAAAGTAAGGAGAGTCAAGAAGGCTTGAAAAAACAGAGAGGGTTTTCCATGGGGAAAATTCCCTTTTTTCACTTAATAAAAAAAGTCTTTTCAAAGACATTAAAAAGTCTTTGGGGTTGGTCTTGCTGGGATTACTCTGGAAAGTGTAGATTTTCCATGGAAAATCACATTTTCTCAAAAATTTGATTTCCCGTGGGAAAAACAGCCTTGCTGGACAGTTTTCCACGTCTGTAAGCGTCTACCTCCAAAAGCAGCAGCAGCTTGGAGGGGAACTGAAAGGAAAGCCGAACCCACAAGTGTAGTGAAAGGCACAGCCGTGTCTTCCCCGAAACGCTGGACTCCTTTATCACCCGCTGTTGTCCTGGGCCATCCCGGTGACTCCGCGGAGCACCAGCAGCGGCCAGGCACGGACGAGACTTCGCTCAAGAACGGCAACGTTGGCCAGAAGCAGCAAAGCAGGGAGACGTGGCCTCTTCCCACTTTGCCCTGGCCGGCAGGGAACACGCGATGTCGTTTCCATTCGCCCCCGGCCGAGATGATTGTGTCTGTCCCCATTGGTACGTGCCTTTCACAGCGGGAGATCTAATAGCTAGATTTCTATACAATTAAGAGTTATGCTCCAATAATTCTTTTTAACATGTCACAAAATGTTCAACCGAAATCCAGATATCCTCCTGTTGCCGGTCACTGGTGAAATTTCTTCTTTAACATTCACGGCACGAGGAGCTATACTGGAGGACAGGAGACGTGAGAATAGGTTTTGCTGCTAAAGGAAGAAGCCATCAACTTGTGCATTCAATGTTGACATAAACTTTCACAAGGTTGAATCT
This sequence comes from Astur gentilis, assembly GCF_929443795.1. Classification (NCBI taxonomy): domain Eukaryota; kingdom Metazoa; phylum Chordata; class Aves; order Accipitriformes; family Accipitridae; genus Astur; species Astur gentilis. The sequence continues at coordinate 4,285,397 of NC_064910.1, read as the reverse complement.
TTAGATGTGTTTTTGCTCCTTTTGTGGAGTTTTAAATGCATATATATATTTTATACGTAGAGAAAAGTAATATTAGAGATGTTGATTTTTTTTCTCCATACACTGCATTTAAAAATAACACTGCATCTCAGTTCCGAATATGCATTGCGAACTGCGGTACTACTGTGCTAACAAATATTGAGTGTGCTCTGGGTGGAGGGAATCAAAATCAGGATCTGCTCTAAAACCCCAGAAAAGCCAATATAGCAAAGAAATGACAAATCCCTGCAGGGTCAGCAAAGAAGCTACCGATGAAATTCAGGGTGCTGAGGGTCTCACAAACCAGACGTGAGCCCAGCCATATTCATTCCCCCATGAACCATGGAAAAGAGAAGAGGAAAGTGATTGTATGGAGGAAAGAGAGGGGAGAACAGAGTCACTGCTGAATTATTATCCATTTCTGGCCCAAATCCACTAGACTGAATCCCTTCTTATGAGAAAATATCAAGCCACTGGTTTTCCCACTTACACAGACAATGCCTTATGCTGCAGTTTCAAATTATGGGATCCCATTTTACAGCCACCTGTAGGTCTTCCTAAAAAAAAATTTTCTCTTACTACACTTTTGTCTAGGAATTGCTAGAATTTCGCTATGAGAAGCTGCATAGTGGCCAGATGCTTTGAATACAGCATTAGTTCTGTATTATTTATTTCAAAATGCCCAATAGTGGGAGGAGAAGGAAAGGAGAAGGGGATTCAGCTGGAATCATTTAAGAAATTTTGATGAAAAATTAAAATCTTTCCTTTTCCCTAGTACGCCCTTGTTGCCACTAAAACATAAAGGCTTTTAAAATACTCAAAAAAAAAAAAAGTTAAGTGGAAAATTAAAATGCGTTAGTCAAAAAATTTCAAGCCAGATGCTTTCAACATTATCGGAAAATTTTATGCTGTTTATCGCGTTGAATATGTTTGTGAAATCACTGTGATTTTGCAAAGTATTCCTGTTTAGATGGAACTATGCATTCTCTGGTGGAAAACGGTTCCAACAAAGTTTTCCAGTCCTCTCTGCAGAGACTGAAAGGTTTATTGCACTTTTACAAGTAGCCCACCGTGGAAGCTTTATAATGCGAAGGAGAGAAGTGACACTGAAGACTGTTCGTCGTGTGACCGTAACTTGCTTTCCACGTACCAAGTCTCTGTGTGTGTCTGCGCGAGTCCAACGATGGCTGAAGTGGTGGCCGTGGTGGGCTGTGTAGTGGACAGGACGAGTCCAAAACCAAACTAAACAGTCCCATGCAAAGTCTGTTTACAAGATTATTGCCTTAGCTCAGCTATCCTACCATTACATTGATACAAAGCTGTTCATATAACCAAAGGCCATATCTAGGATTGATAGCTGGGGGGGGGGAAAAACACAACACCACACACACACACACACACAAAAGACAACAAAATGCAACCAAGTTACTTCCACAAGCAAAATGTCAACAGGACGTGATTCTTGAAGTAGATTTTATTTTCATGGGAATATCAGATGCTCCTTCTCCACTTTTTCAATTTGTAGACAGTAGTACTGTGCACTAAATTGGATCTATAATCAGTGAAGCAAACAGCTCATTTTCAGACACTGAGGTTATTGTTCTGAGCCTACGATTTCTAGATAAAATATTCATGTCACAATCATACATTTTACTTTCATATTCTTACATTCGTGAATAACACTTATTCGACAGGGTTTTTTTACCTCCTTTGCATGAGATGTGTTCATAAAATCAAGGTTAATAACATAGCTGAGATGTCAAAAGAAGTTATGATTTCATCTATATTTGTCCATATGGGATGGTATATGTATTATAAATAAAACATACTTTTGTGAACCTGAACTGAATGTAAACATTAAGTGGATCAAATAAAGTAAAGTAAAATATTTAGTCTTTTATTTTCATATAGTACAACAATTTAGGATTTCAAATATAAGTATAGGAAAAAACCTGTTACTCATTTTTCCTTCTGCCCTTCAAGCGTATTTGATCAAGTACCATGTGCAGTTAGACAGTAAGTTATTGTAAGTCTGCTATTAATCAGGGCAGTATTTGTGGCTGTTGTTAAAAAAAAAAAGTATATTTTTGTCTGTGTCAGAAATGTTATATTAAGACTATACTTAACGAAGCGGATAGGAAGCATAATATAGATATATATGTTTTAACTTCATTTGTATTGTATTCAGTAGTGCCCATGCAATTCAGGAAAATACTGTCTGGTTTGGGGTCTGTTTTGTCCATCTATTAAAAATAAAGACGTTTATTTTATTATCACTCAGCATCCCCTGAGGTTTTGTGTCACGGGCACAGCCCCCCAGAGGTGAGGTGGCCCGGGCAGAGCGGGATCAGCGGGGCCACCCCCTGCCCCAAAACCCGGCTCCTATGTTGGAAACAGAACTTTCATTTCAGTCACCTCTTCCTTGTCCTCACAACCACGAAGAAGAGCCCCTGAGCTCCAGGGAAACCTACATCCAGTGGGAATCCCTCCTGCAGACCCCTCGCCAAGGACCTTTCTCTTGCGGGTGTTGTGCGGGGAGGATGGGACCCGAAGAGGGGCCGCGGTTTGGGCAAGGAGCAGAAAATGTGCTACGGGAGCGGGAATGCGCGTGCCTAGAGATTGCAGCTGGGTTCCACCTTCCGTGCGTGCGGACTGGAGCAAGGGTTTGGTAATTTTTCATATAGTGGAGGAGCCCTTTGCGGTGGGACATAAAGTTATCCTGGATATTGCATGTGTTATAAATACAATTATTTAGAAATCAAGATTTTAGCTGACCGAAAACCAAATCTGTGCTTTTATCCTCCCAGTAAGAGTTTGATCTAATGTCCACTGAAGTCAAAGGAAAGACACAAATGGGTGGCTATCCAAATGCTACTATAATGACAGTATATGTGGTATATTTATCCCCCAGATGCTTTGCAAAAATACGCGGGCAACACTGTCCACTCATCGATGGCAAAAATAAGGCATACTGGTTTGTTTTCCAGGGCACTGAGGTGCTCGCTCATGGAGCAGAGCACAGACAGGGGTTTTCAAACAACGTCGAATAACGTAGACATTTCCTTGAGGCCATAACGCTCTGGTCTCTCTTGCAATTCGGGAGTCGGTCCCCACCTGCGCTTTTGAAAAACTGAAGCGTGTTTTAAGACAAGAGCCCTGATATCTTGTAAATCGTATCTCAGAACAAAAGCAAGTCCATAATCCTGCAAATTCAAAAAGGCAAGAAAAAGCATGAAGTAACGGTGCGCTGATGACTGCTGTGGAAGAATTACTAAATTGTTTCACCACCTGAGATCATAGGTAAAGTGCCACATGCAGGCCAGCTGTGGCCAAAACCTCAGCAAAACCCTAATTAGGAGACTCTATTTAGGAATCACTTGAAACTTTTAATAATAATAGCTTAATTTTGAAAAGAATAATTTAGGGAAATTTTTTCCATATTTTTCTCTCAAACTCACAAAAGGGACAGTGGGCATAAAAACAAATAGTGGAGAAGTAAATGGGTAGAGAAAGAAGTTAAGGTCTTTGATGTAAGCATTTTTAAACAATATCGAATATTTAATATTGAATATTGAACCAATCACTTCCCATCACAGCCACACAAGGACTGATGGCAGGTGAATACCAAGCAATTACATGAAATGTATGAAGCCTCCCTCTCTTTAAATTACATTTATGTTGCCAAGCATGGTTTAAAATCAACAAAAAGGACTGAAAAGACCATAAATACTGAGTAATTTTCCACTTGAAAAGAGTGAACCTGGGTAGACCCAAATGCCGTGACACCTTCCCAGCTGGGATGGTATCGGAATGCCCCTGGAAAGATTGAAGAACGATTACACCAGGCTTGGGAGACACTTCAAAGAGGTTTAAAGGCAGCAATGTTAAGACATAAAAGAATGCCCAGAATTGTTCCCAGGCCATTAAGGTGGTCTCCAGCCCACTTTTGGCTCAAGCCAAGTGTCACTCTCCCCAAGAGGTACCCAGGCACAGTTTGGGGGCTGGACTGCTCCAAGGGCTTTCCCAAGAGGAGCTCTGCAAGCAGCCTCCCCTTTGCAAGACCGGCAGAGATTGCGGGTGTAGCCTCGCGACGGATGGAACATGCCCGAGCACCTTCGATTTAGTGGTGAGGATACAGCCTGAGATAAACAAAGCAGTTCTCCGCTCCTGACCTGGCCTTTTGGGCTTCTTTTGGGGCCAAAGGAGAGAAGCTGATGTATGAAACATGACTAAACTCAGCCTGATGCACACATTACCATGAGATGGGTCACACCATAGAAATGCCCACAAGGATGTTTAAACATTGGTGAGATGTGGCCCCTTCTTTCTCTTGCTCTTTAAGAAGGAGGCTGAAGCCATGAATACGATCTCACTAAACAAATAGCTGAGGAATTAGTCCTAGGAGGGGGACTTTGGGACATGGAACCTGTAGGAAGCGTTCACAGAAAGAGCATAGTTCTCAGGGGAGGGTTTGCACCTGACTGTCCGGAGCACTGACCTTATGCAACCGAGACTACAAAAATAGATAAAGAAAAACATCAGTCTAGGTTGCAAGGGATGTGCTGTGACTGGGAGAGACATATGCTATCTCCCCAACTGGTGTTAATAGATAACAGGTGAAAAACAATGTAAATGAGGCTGTAGACAGGAATAAGGTGATGCTAGAGAATAAGGTAGTGGACAGCAGAGGGGAAAAAGAAAGTACTTCTGTGGATGAAAAAATTGATTAGGTTCGCTATATTTAATCGATTTAGGAAACACTGTGATGTCAGGACACAATAAGTTGTTTGTGTACGAATGCAGGAAACCTGGGTAATGAGGTGGAAGAACTAGAACTACCAAAACCAGACATGAAAAATTCTCGTACAGAGTAGGGGAAAGATGATAGAATAGCTCTCAAGATGGAAAAGGATTTGAAAAGAGCATTTGCTGAGGTTATATACTGGATTATAGAGGCCTAAAGAATTTAACTTGAATGCGGACAGACACACTTTAATATTATATAGTGAAAGAAATACTACTTCGAAGGGCATGACCATGTAAACATTTGAAATCTGACAGAATCTGGGGAAAAAAAGGCTGTTGTATTGGCAGAATATTAGGAGTTTTAGTCCTGTGGGGAATAGATTTCTTCCTCAAACAGTCAACGCACATAAAAGAAGAGGTGATATTTCAACTTTGCACTTATACAGCATTAAAAAAAAATCTGGTGCTAGAAAATAACCTTGTATAGAAAGCTGAGAGTGATTAGGTCATCTTCATATACAAAGAGAAATGATAGGAGATATTTAAGATGGAAATATATTAATTAAAAGATTAATGGGTATACAATACCATAGAACGGATTTGGAATGGGAATTAGAGGCAAATTCCTCATCACATACTTGAATTTCTCAAATAGTTGGAATATTGTAGACAAGAAGCAGAAGTAGTGCTAAAATAGATCCTGTGAATGAAACAGCAATGATGGTCAGCTCCTGGGTGTGTCCTAGTCCTATATCCCATGTTGCTCCTGATCCTAATATACATCATCCTAGCAATCTAAGCACACTTGAAGTAAGTTTGAGTGGCCTCCTTCAATGTAAAATGGTAGTAAATCAGTTCTTAGCCACTTGTTAATTCTTCCAAGTAAGAGTTTTCTGTGGTTATGACTGAAGCACTAAAATTCATTTACTTATTTGGAAATGGACATGGTCATTTTTTTTGCCAAGCTACTAATGAATTTCACTGCAAGCAAAAAGAATTGAATATATCCTGCCAATTTACTAATGGAATATAGTTATTATCTATGTATTAATAACAGAGATTAGAGTGCTGCACTGCACTTTGTGTTACTCAGCAGTTCACATCCATCAAAGCATTGGACACAATTTTCAGAAGAACTTAAAGGGAAAGATGCCCTCAAAACTGATGGGTCATTGAGGACATGCCATTCCAGGAATGGGGCAGCTCCAGTTGTCTGGCTTCTTGCGATTTCAGCATGATTAGGGAAGACACAGGTTATCCTTGATTGATGTTATTTTCACGACAGAGACGTCCACTTTATGTTAGCTCTGCCAATAACCGCTGCAGAGCCAGGACTGTGAAAGACTTGTCCTCCTTTGAGGTTGGGCAGGAGCGTGGCCATGGTGAGAAGAACGACAAGGTGCCTGCTGCCCACCAGCCCCTGGGTTTTGCCTCTGCCTCTCCTTCCTTCAGTATTTGTGTTGCTCTGGTCTATGGTCAAGCATAACGATTAAGTCTGCCCTCAGCACCACAGTGGGTTGTCTGGGTATGAACTTCAATACCGCATACCGACAGCCAGTCCATAATGGGAGAGAGATGCCTTTAAAAGATCGGTTTTGTCCCACAGAATCCCCCCCCCAAAAAGGAGTGAAGTTCTGCTGGGTTCAATGGCATGCTATACTGAGCAGTTCCACAAGCCATCCTTTTAACAAATTTTAAGGTTTCCTTTTTTTCTCTCCTATATACCAGCACCTCTGAAATCCAGAGAATCTTAATTTGCCTTCCTCCACAGTGAGGTTTTCCCACTCCAGTAATGATCAACAGCTACTGTTGTCATCTCACAAAGTGCAAGCCTAGTTGCTCAGCACATAAGAAGAATATAAGTAGTTAGCAATAAAAGAGATTTCTAGCCTCTACAGTTTGTTTCTTACACACAAGGATAAGGTGACAGAAATATGACAAACAAGTAAACTGAATACCAGAGGTAATATAATTGTTCAGGGCTAGTATGCCAGAGAGCTATGTAAACTTTATTATTCTGTGTGACTGTCAAAAAAATATTATGTTTCAGCAAAGCAATGAATTAATAAGTTCTTCTGTTTCATTCTTGTTTCCTGCCCATCAGCAAAGTAATATTTGAAAAGATTATGTTCTCTTATATCAGTTACCTGTTCTGCGGGATATTGTTAAATGTACACTTTAACTATACTCTCAAAACCATATACTAATGGCAGATTAGTGATGAACTTCAGTAACTAGATAGAAGACAGCCAACCTGAAACGGACAACTTCTATTATTAAGCTTTAAGGTATGCTATTAAAATGAATTATTCCATGTGTATAAAGCTACACAGAACACCAGGTTCTGTCTTATGGTAGCAGGAAACAAAAATAACTATGGATCCTAATTCAGACGGGAGATTTTCTTACTCCAAACGTTGTCAAGACAGCTGCCAATAAAAATGCAAATGTCTGGAAAGTCATCTTCTACAGCCTTTGAACTGTAGCCGTGAGACCATAACGATACCCTCCTGGTACCAGAGACGTGAAACCCGCTGTCGAGCAGGACCAGCTGTCCATGCGGAGGCAGAAGTTGTAGAAACACTTATCTCAGGAGACAAGGAAAGAAAGATTTGGACCCAACGAGTTAAAACTAGTCACCCAGAGACCTTGTAGTGGTTACTTGCAAAGGCTGATTGGTATTCCTCTACTGCAGAAATTAGTATGAAATTTGCACGGTGCCTGATACTTGTTTATGCACTTACTACAGCAGCCACCCATGTAATGAATCCATGTAGAGGAGCAAGCACAGTTACCCAGTTTTAGGTTTGAAAAACAACTTTATATTTTCCATCAGTCTAAAATCCATTTTTCTACTTCTGGTGAAGTGCCCTCAAGGATTTCATTTGATCAAAATTGCTTATAACATAATGGAAATGTCTTTTTAGCAGCATAACATAACATTTGAATAAGAAAATAAATAAGATATATTTTCATAAAGAGCTTATTTCCCTGCTAAAAAGGAAAGACGGAGCATTCATTCCTCAACAGGACCTCTCAAAGGATTTCAATGCTAACATTTTATGGGGACCTCATTTTTAAAAAGAGTTGAACGTGAGCTCCTTGAATACTAAATCTGCTTAAGCTACTTCAAAGCAGAAATACAAACTTAAGAAAACCTGGGCTGTACAAACAGTTCAGTCCTATGCCCAGTGAACTGACTACAATGTATGCTTAACTCATCTTGCACGAATTCTTGCGTCAAAACTTGAGATACTTGGCACTGCCTTTTTATAACGAATTTTCATTCATAAGCAGTTTCTATTCAGATACACTATGAGAAAAATACATGCACCGTTAGGAAGGCAAAAATAAAAATGACCTAAGTCGTGTAGCCCATAAGTTCAGAAAGAAAGGCTTTGTCTGAGGGATTTCTTATGTCATTCCCATTTACCTAACCTAGTAAAGCATTTACAGTTGCACCGCTCACCCATTTCCCTCTCAACATGTAAAGTCCTGTAGATTTATGTTGCTTTCCAACAACCTAAAGAATACTGAAAAGGTTTTTAATGAGACTAGAGAAACTGTCAGTAAACAGATTTATTTCACAACATTGTCATTTAAAAATAAGCACACAAAAAATGCAGAAGTCTCATAGCAATTACAGTATCTGCAGTTACAAGCAGAAATGTCAGAGAAAATAGGCATTTGGCAATATGAACCTGAATGGCAATACCACGACAATGCCGAGTGTTTCCATTACTCAGTTTAGTAATGAAGGTTAATGGTCCTGTCTCTGCTGTCACTGTATGCCAGAGTAGTCCTGAAAACAAATAGTAGGGATGCAATTGAATATTCAAAAATAAAAGTCATATTAGTAGTAGATTCTTATTAATCACACAATGAGCCATTGTGACAGATGTTATCAGTGCAGAACATCCGAATTACCGACCCATTTGAAATGCACTGTCTGGGATGGGTTTCAGTCATGCAGAACATTGTAGAATAACAAATGCCCGCACCAAGAGCAAACAAAAAATATTGTGCCTTACTAAACAACATATATCTGGAGACCTGGAGCAAGAAGGGAATAATGAATGGAAGTGTATGCCTTCTTGCAAGTCCTCACACAGCCTTTATCCCATCTTTGCCCTCCCAAGTTGTCACTAAGGACAGCAGATAATGAAAGGGTTTGGATCGCGTCTGTTTATTTGTTCTACCACAACGAAGATTCGCACCAGACTATTGTTCTAGTGGTTTTGTCTCATTTCTACACTTTATATAATTTCTCCTTATGCTTTCGTGTCAATTTTTATAATTCTTGCAAAGGCCAAATGGCTGCAGTTTCACTGTGCTGAAGAACACCACAAATATGTAGGGAGACATAGTCCCTGGAGAGTTATTCACATACACCCAAAGAAGAGAATATACGTAGAGCTATAAGGAATAAAATGGCAGGACAGGGGCAAATGTTCGTACAAACTAGCTAAGCGCACTTCTGAGGTTGAGCTTATAATTTTGCTCTTAAAAATAAAATAATAAATGCCGACTCAGGCTACACGCCTCTTAAGTATCCTGTCTTATAGACCAAACAGGAGCAGTAGGACCAGGAAGGGAACGTCATAGTCTGCAGTAGCAGGGAACAGGACAGGTGGCAGATCCATCCAAAATCATCTTCTTGGGTGTTTCAGACCATCTTGGGCCCTTTCACAAAACGGGCGTTTGATGTTAGTGTTCCAGTTGAGGCCAGCTGGGCAAGCAGCCGGAGCAGGAGCAGGTGAAGGTGGTGGAACAGACCTGACCTGTCCTCCCATCACTCGCTCATTGCCCGGCCAGAAGTAAGTCACCGCATCTCTCTTTGCTTTTGCTTTGCCTCCTCTTGTCTATCTTGTTTTGATTTAAGGTCTCTAAGACAACATCTCTTCCTATGTGTCTGCAATGTGCCTAAGGAGGCCTAAATTTGTCTAAAATACCTACATACTGTTGTAATATTAATAATAATAGAAATAATATATACGTCCCTAGACTGCTTCGACAGGCATTTCCCCGGTACAATACTATTAGCAATATTAATTCAAAAGCTGGCTGTTCTTTGGCTCTCACTTGTTCTGAGTAATGTCTGGCAGGTTTTCTATAACCTTGTGAATGCAATGCAATTGTGGTAACAATTCCACGTGCAGAAGTATTTCGTGTAGTAGAGGAAATACTTGTCATGTTGCTGTGCAAAGACACCCTCTTCCAGTCAAACGCTGTATTTGGCACGGTATTTACCACTAAATTAGCAATTGCTAATTGGTTATGATAATATTTTTGTTTAAAGAGGCATTTCATTTCACGAGCTGCTTACCCTTTTCCACCATGCCTGTATTTGATAGGGAAATTAGAAACATCTTAGAGGCTTATAAAGTCAATGCTCTGCCTCAATGCCTGAAATGATCCCTTCTTTAATGAAATGTGAATCCTGCAGGATTAGCAGGTAATGAGCTTTTTAGTTGTTCATTTCTCCAGCTTGTTTTTAAGGTCCGTGCTATTGCTTTTATAATTTATCTGTACTTTCACTATCTAAGACTCAGGGTTTTACTATGTACACCTGATCTGGTAGATATTTGAGTTCCATTGCCAGCACTTTCAGAATAAAGAACTGTTCTCTCTTTCAAATGCTGAAATGTCTCTTTGAAGCCAATTATTAAAGAAAACCTGGAGTAACAGCTCATGTCCTAGACAGCCTGTCAAACATATGCTGCCAATATCATACGTTAATACTAATCCAGTGTTAGAAAACAACTACTTCTTGGATTTCATAGTGCATAATTTTAATGTTAATTGGATTTTTCATAGGTATGTAAGTAATTTTCTGAAGGGCTTTAAACTGTAAGCTCTTTAAGCCAGGACTTATGTTTATATTTGTCTCCTGCTCTTGGCCAAGTATTTAAAAAAAAACAAAACAAAACAAAAACAAACCTCCCCAAAAAACCTAAATACAATAGCATTTTTCCACATAGTTTGCAGATTAGTTACCCAAATGGCTAAGATTTAATGTCTTCTCTTTGTAGAACTTGGCTTGAATTTTGCAGATGGATGGCAATATAATGTCTAGAACACTGAAGCAATTCTAAGAGCAGTGAAGAGAGAGTAGTAAATCAGTTGTATACATACATGTAAGTGGTAAGTACATATGCAGAGAAAGAACTTAATTAGAACAATTAGAACTTATATATATTTAAAGTCATTTTTAAAAGACTTGAAACGGAATCTTTGAAATATATTGACTTACAATAACAGAACAAAGATAATTCATTCATAGCCTTCTCATGCTGTAGTTCCGTGTCTTGTAGATTTTTAAAGTTATCTAAAGGGCAGTAAGTGTAAGCAAGTGAGGTGTCAGACGGACCTTCATGACAACTGCCAGGAATTCCATAGTAAATATACTGTGTGTAAATATACACGCAATTAAAACATTTTATTTCATGGTTGCAATATCCTCTCCCTCCAAAATGGTATGGATGATACACAGATACTCTTCTTAGAGCAAAAGCTCTTAGAGCAGAAGCTTACAGCAAAAGCTCCCAGAGAATGATTGCCTTCACTCTTCAAGACCCAACTGAAGAAGAAATACTTTGCAAGTCAATCATTTTGTATAGACATCAAAGTGAAATCAAGAGGGAGAGTGAAGTGTAAATCACCACCATCAATTCTGATCTTGTTGCAGTCAAGATCTCCAATGCAAGGTCAATGCAGGGGGAAATGAAAAAATTCACATGCTGAAGGTCTTGCTTCCAATAAATAAAATTCCCAGATGCATATTGGTCCTTTTCCACTATTACTTGAAATGATTGACGTGTTACATTGCTGCCACCAGAAGGGTTTTGAGGAGGGTTAGTTTAGTTTTGGCAGTGCTTTTGTCTGGCCATACTAATATTAACCAGGTCTGCCAAACCTTAACATCTCAGGCAGGTCTAAGTTAAGCTTGTTCCTGCAAAATAATTCCAAAATAATTCTGAGCAGATCAGCAGTACTTGAAATAGATCTGAAGGAGATCAAAACAATTCAGCAATCTTGCATTTAATGAAGATGGGAATGTCTGAATAAAGCATTGAGGAAAGGTGAAGTTATGGTACTGCTCTGGAGCTGCTCTGCAGGGAAAGGGTAAAGAGGATGGAGGCTTTCAGTGATAAGGTCTGGCATGACACAGGTATCGTATCACCCTGTGCCCTTATAGGTCCTAGATCATAAAAGTACTGTAATGTCTATTTATGTAGGACAACAAAACATATAAGATCACATCACATTCATGTAACTAAGTAGTAATAAATCATGAGAGAACAAAACAGGGTTGCCAGAGCCACTTGAGCTTTTCCCAGCCTACAGTTTCCAGTCTACTTTAAAGTTCTTTTCCTTTTTTTATCAAAAGAAAAATCATTTAATGCTGCTAAAATTTTGCCATTTGCTAGGCTGGTTGATCCAAGATATGCTAAGCTTTGACAGGTTCTTAGTAGACACCACGAATGGCTCAGGTTGGAAGGCTATTTAATATGTGACTCTTTTAAGGCACTAGCAAGACCCTGAGAGTTGCTGAGACAATGCCCAGATATCAATGCACAGAAGAAATAAAGCAATTTATAGGTCCACCCTACTTTACATAGTCTGCCATTTAGATTCATCACAGATCTGAAAAAAAGGTTTCTGAAAGAGTCACTAAAATTAGACAGAAAGCAATATGAACAGTAGAGCTCTGTTGCAGAAGACCTACTTCTCATGCAAAATGGGACGCAACGATTTCATCAGCTCACCATAGGCAGAGCTGCAAACGTGAGCTGTTAGAAAGCGTGATGAAGGAGATGCTCTGAGGCACATCTGCAGAACTGCAAAACAAAGTATTGAGAATGTGTGGTAGCAGGAATTCAGTTCTAAGATGTGGGTTGTCATGCTGCATAAAAAAAGTTATTATTTGTGGCACGTACCTGAGGCCTGTTTTCGGCACAGGTAAATACTGCAGCTCACATTTCCCCGTCAATGGATGTCACTAGAGGTACCTTTCTACAGGCCAGTCCTGTAGGGAGCAAAGGCAAGCTGCCTAAAACTTTTGAGATGGCCACTTTAATGCTACCTGTGTGCTTCGTTCACATCCAGGGGAAACTTACACTCTCACAACCTTCTTTATTACAGGTCCCTGTATCTGCAACTTCTGGCGCTCTACAAGCCTGGATGTACTGCTCACTTTAAACAGCTGCTCTGTTCTAAGTCTGTGGTGGGATGCTTTCAAATCCCTTAACATAGAAAGTCCTGGACACACACTGTACTATTAATAATAGGAAGATGGAATGCTTCCTGTATAAAGTTGGTGCTTTTTTAAGTTAACTTTCTGTCTATGTTTCTTGGGAAAATTTATACCCTCCAGCTGAAAATATCATCTGATACAGGAGACTGCACTAATCAGGCAGTTTAATTATCAAAATGTAATACCATGAGACAGATATACTTGGCATTTATATGTCCTGTGAACTAGTTTAAAATTATGGCAGAATTGTGTCCAGAACTTCTATTGCAGCCAAAAGCTATTTTGGTTTTCTCCTAAAAAGTTTCTTGCTGAACACTTGTGTTGCAGGCATTTTCCAAGACGGTTTCTGGTTTTGCTTATTCTATTCTTATGGGTTCAAACTTCTAAGCCACTCTCCACCCCTCCTTACAATTGCTATTCATGGGTGACCTGCACATGCAAACACTGGACTCAGCGTGCCCTTGGCTTGCAAGGAAATTTCACAAGTGGACAACTAAAAGAGCAATTTTGTTAAAGCAAATAAACTGTCATGCAACCGAAAGTGTTTGTGTTGTTAAAAGATCTGTAATTATTTCTTTGATTTCCAAAGCTGCTTCATTAACCAACGTTAACAGTCCATGGGAAGATGTGTGTGTTATAAATCCAAGCTATTGATACTATGCTGATAGCTGAACGAGGACATTGCAACAAATTTTTGCAGTTACAAACTTTAAATACAGAACGGCAAACAGACAAATGTCTCCCCGAGGGGCTTTTAAGAAGCAGAAATCTTAATGAGCTCATCACTTATAAAACCTGAATACCTGCCTGGGGACAGGCAATGTGAATGGTAGAGGAATCACGCAGTTATGTTTCTCTTCAAGCTTAGCATCCAGCCAAGCCCATCTGATGGTTGCTGTCACACAATGCAACACGCACCAAAGCAAGACTGAGCGAGACAGAGGTTATATTAACCCAAAGTGACATTTTGTTTTCTAGTCATTCCTGTAAAGGATGAGAATGCAAACTCTTCAAGTCGGTTTTCTGCTTCTTTTGCAATTGTTTAGCCTATTTAGTCTTTAACTGCAAATATGGCTTTTAGAAATTGGGTGCTTCTGCAGGAGCTAAACGAGTGGGTAGTGTTTGGTTTGTAAAATTTAATCATGCCGGGTCAGAAATACAACGTCCACTAAACCACTGACTTTTATCACCTCTCAAACCCTATAAATGCACAGTGTTATCATTTTGGAGCTTGACTCTTCCTGTGGAAGAAAATATATCAAACACAGATTTATTTTTTCTTATTGGCTTCTGGGAAGTATTTATAAGCCCTTAAACATATAAAACTAAAAATCTGCATACATGTCTCTCTGTTAAACAACTCACTAAATGTCGGTGACAAAAAACTGTTTTAAACTGCAATATTTCAGGTGTCCTCAAGTTCTCCTTACAAATCCAGTTATTCTCACAAATTTGATATGTTTTAAAGCTTGTTCTATGAGCATCCAGGTAAATATCTTTCAAGGACCTGGAGAGAAGTTCCTCCAAGGGCCAGTTTAGCCTGTATGATGTAAGTTGGTTTTCTTTTCTTTTCTTTTTCATTTCTGCTCAGCAATCTAGGGACTCGATCAGTCACTTGCTCCGTGATGCTCAGGATCCTGCATTAAGCCTGGGTAATTGTTAAATTGAGATGTGGGGGAAGGAATCTTTTTTTCCTAGTAACTGGACTTGGGAAAGGGAAGACTGTCTCCTATGGAAAACAGGGAATGATCTTGGGGCTTCAATGCAAAATCCCAGCTGTGTGCAGCCTTTAGGCCAGGGCAAGAAAGGGGGTTTGCCCTTGCCCAAGCTGCTATGCATTAAGGAAAGAAATGTGACTGCACAGAATATGTCTTTGACAACACTTCTTCTGGCCAGCAGCATGGTAAAATTCCAGCCTAAGTGTACACCTGGCTCTTTTTCTTCTTCAGCATCGCTTATTTGTGGATTACACAGCAAACCCAGGACAGACCCACAGCTCAGGATTCAGAGACCAGAATCTTTTTCCTTTTATTTTCACGCGACACATTCTCCTGCTGTCTACTGGTCTCTTATCACAGTAAAGCCCCAGTTCGGCATCTCACCACTGCTCAGCCTCCCTGTGTGATACCCACCCTCCTTGGGGGCTGACAGCAGCCAAAAAAGCAAGTGTCTCATCTCCTCGCTAAATCACGATACGGTCAACATCCCAGATGCGCTTCAGGCACGTAGGAGCAAGCAGATGGTCACTGGTTCCCCAAGTTCATGCTAGGAGCACTGTAGAGATGACTAGGCTGTAGTCTGTAGTGGTCGAGTGTCCTGCAGAGAGCGAAAACATTCTGTGTTTTTTACAATATTGCTGTAGGTTGTATGGTGTAATTTCAAACTAGGCTTTGTCTACAAAGACAATGCAGTCAGATGGTAAAAAAAAGAAAAAAATGCACGGGAGGGGGTAATCTACCAAATAGGCACATGAACACCACTGTCGGCAGAAACATGTATTTCAGAGAGAAAAAATACCAAGGGAAGAAAAGTGTTGTTTTACAACGGTGTTGTTGCCTCCGTTTCTCCAGCTGATTTCTTTGCGACTTCTTGGATTTCCAGCAGTATTGCATGTAGACACATTTTTTTCTTTTTTACACCAGCCTTTCCTACTCTCTTAGCTTTCAAACTCCTTTTATGACCATTTCAAGTATGTGCTCCAGCTGGAGACCTGAGCTATCAATGACTAACAACTGCGGGAGCTGATTTCACATAAACCAAGCAAAAGTCCAGAATGCAACTTAGAAGTAGTCATTCTGCCAGAGTTCGTGACCTGGAGGAGCTCACTGTGGCTCTGCTATTTGTACCTATAGCTCTTCAGTCATTACAGGGCTGAAGGCTTTACTCTAGTACAGGGCAAATGGGCTGCAGCTTGTCTCCCTTCATCCTACTTAGAGCTAAATGGAATAAACCAGCACAGCAGGAGTAAATGAGGCATGGCAAAACTGATCTTAACCTCCACCCCCCTGATTTGGCAGCCAGGCACTAGGGCAGGAGACAAGATAATTCCTGGCAGCTCCAGCGGGCTCTGTAATGCAATTTGACAAATCGAATAGATAGCTCTTATTAACGTAACTAAATGAATTATTGCAAATGGGAGAGGTGGACATTGATCTGTCTTCATGTATGCATTCTGCTTTGGAGGAGGGGAGATTGGCTTTAAATTCAAGCTGCTGCTGCCTGAGGTAGGAAGTCACTGTAATGAATCAGTTCTGCAGTTTCGATATCCCCAAACCACCCATTTAACGCCAATATCAATAAAGATAAAAGGGAAATACAGAAGTGCACTATGGATACAAAGCTATCAATGTTCATACTTGGACATTCGAGTGAATATTCAGGGCCAGATTTTCCTAAATATGAATGACTGCTTTGCTTTTCTGGTGATGGAATGGCACTAACAAACATATGTACATGTCATCTGTTTTGTTGAATGTCATGATCCCAATGAAAGACAAGGGTGGCCAGACTACATTCCTCAATAATAGCACTTCCTACATAAACTGCTTAAATAATATATTTCACAGCACATATGGTGCAAATACAAAGGTAGCTTCCGCAGTGCAAGCATCCAAGTCTAGGTCTCTAAAAGCAGGCACATAAATTCAGAGCCTAAAGAATCATTAATATTCCTGCCATGTTATTAGGGCTGTGACACAGGAACATCCAAGTGTCAAGCCCGGATATTTGATTTGAAAATGTACTTTCTTATGCTTCATATTCTCACAAGTTAGGCCTGAGAAAGCTAGAGGGTAGCTCGTGTTCTCCCTCTCCACTTGTCTGTACCCAGAGCCAAAAATCCCACCATGCAGATGCCAAGCACACCTACTCTGGCTGAAGCATAGCATGGAAGACCTTCCAGTAATGGAAAAATTAAGCAAAATAGTATAAGCGGAATAAAGACTAATTTAGCATGCAGTAGAGGAAGTCTTCCTGGAACCATGTAACGTGATGGATTTCTGGGAAAGGAGATTAAGCAAGTCTTGGCTTCATATACCTATCACTTTCAAGATAGGACTAGCAACATATCTTGCTGAGCCGGTGGGTTGAACACGTGAGATTCTCTCAAATGGTTCAGCTAGGATGGTTCAGCTTTCTGCATCCTGCAAACTGGTGATGCATTTTCTTTTGTCTCCATCCAATAAAACACTTTCCCTGTTCAGCTATGCAAAAATATTTGGGTGGGTTTTTTTATTTATTTATTCTTACCAAAGCAGAGAGTTTTATTTTTGTATTTCTTTTAATTTAGTTAAATCAGCTAACAGTGAGTATGCTGATTTAAAGTACTTCTGACACATTGTACAGTATTTATTCAAGGCTTTTAAAATCATTCTTCTAGCATCACAGTGGAAGAGTGTTAGTGCAGACTTCAAGTATGTCATGTACAAACAAAATCCATGCCTCACAAGTATTAGGGGAAAAGCGTGACTGCGAGTGCAATATTAGCTTAGATTTCTTTTACTAAAGGTGTTTGATTTGAAGGTATCTCATGCATCAGCTCATTGTTATAAGGAAGACCGTCTATACACCAGAACGGAAGCCCATCCTTTCACCACTTTTGAAAGTTCTGGACAGCAAGGGTGCACCTGAAGATCTTCCGCAGCTTTTTGCCAAAGTGCCCCTTTAAAGACAGAAGACCTGGTTGCAGAGACAGGGACCATCACAGCTGTCACGAAAGCACGTCCTCTCAGTGCAAAGAGACCTCTGCTACTGCTGACAGTCTCCATCAATCTGCAGGTTTCAGGTAATTTCAGTAGGAAGTTGTGCAAGAAGCGTAAGCAAGTAACTCTCTGAGAAGAAAGCATTAGTTTCCTTCTCTTCTTCTGCCTTTCTGTGGAAGCGTATTGCAATGACCACCGAAATAAAGAAATGCTCAGGATTATAGTGGGAGAGAAATCCCAGATTCTCAATGTAGGTCCATGAAATGAACCCTAGGGTTGTCCTGCTTCCCTCCCATTTTGCATTTCTGATCCAGGGATAACGGTTCTGTTACCTAGGCAAAGGTACACATCCCTCTCCCAGTTTGGAGAAAAATGTGACCATTACCTTTGCAATCCCAGCTATCTTTTGAAGAATGAGTTATTGATATCTGTTTGCCGAGCCAATATACTGTGCTTATAATACACCAGGGACCTTGGATTACTTCTGACTTCATCTCTGCTTTATGTTCTATAAAGATGCCTGTTCCCTCAACAACCAGTGCTAACAGACCTTCCTAAAATATTGCTGGGCAAATTGCATGGCCTCCTGAATTTAATTAACTGTTCATGTCAGCATATCTCAAATTAGTTTCTAAAATGGACCTGGGGCAAACACTGAAACAGATGAATGACGGAGTTGCTTACAGCAGTAAGTCATCAGTGTGTACAGCTCAAACGATCCCTGCTCAGGCTGACTATAAGGTAGAAATTCACTATTCCTAGGGAGGGCATGAAGGGAAAATAAGAAAAAAGAAATCTGAATGTAGCCTCCATCTCAGAAAGTCCCTACACCACTAATCGTGGCACAGACAGGCTACGGCAGGGGAAGGATCTCTATGCCTCTTTCATATCAACATGCATCAGTCTGCTGCTCACCACTAAGTACTCTGCATGTGTGTGTGTTCGTACATATATTTATCTGTATATGTTTTAGTCTAGAAGAAGAGAACCTAATGGGTCTGACTTGGGTTAAGAAACACTGTTGGAAAAAAAGGTCTACAATGCAAGAAGCTCCAGAGGGCTTAGAATGAGTCCTGAAGATGAAATTCTCCTTCCTCTTAGAGAGGACAGATCAGCTGGGAGAGCAGTCCCCACACCTATACTGCAGGAGGTTAAAAATGGGAATGATTATCTCCCCTCATAAATCAAAGCCCCAGAACTCAAATGGGACCCAGTCTTTTGCTCTGCATAATTTCCTTGTGTTTTCTGCTTCTTTTCTTTGGGCAACAAGATAACTTAACTTTTCCAAATACACCATCTTTCAGTTTTAATTGAATTGAAATATATATTCCCCACCATTTTTTCATTTTGTAATCCACAATTTTCAGATCACCTGGGAGAGCAAGATCCTGCCATGGTAGCTGCAAACCAATAAGAAGACAGACACATATGAGCCCTTCTCTTTCTATCTGTTTTTGTTGCTCCTTGAGCAATAAAGTATGGTGTGGAAGTAGCACACAGTAAACTTTCACTAAAGTTTAGTGAAACCTTCAGGCAAGGTTAGACTACAAAGCCTGGTGCCTCTGCCTTCTTGCTGGTCTTGCCTCAGGATTTGCTCAAATGTTTGTTTTTCCTAAAACCTTAATAAATCATGGTATCTTCTCTCCATACAGAGTAACATCATCCAGAGTTTTTTCTTTTCCTTTCTGAATTTGTAAACCAAGCCCCTAAAGAAAGGACATGGCCAGTTCTCAGTGGCTGGTCAGTCCTAAATATCTCAGCCTCCTATTTTTGTCACTCTGTTGCTTTCTTCAGCTGATGTCCCCTCTCACTTTGTCCATCCCTTCCTTGATTTCCCCACATGTGATCATTACACCACTGCTTTTGCATATGGGTTTTGCACTTCAAAGACTGTTCTTATTCAAAGAAAAATAACCTTTGCAAAGCTGAATCCACTTCGTCCTTTCCTTCTAAGCTCTTTCTATACCAAATGCTCCACAGATTAACCATTTCAGACTATGTGTATTTGAGATGTCCCCCAGTCTTGAGGTCTAAATTTTATGAGACTTTATACTAAAGTAAGAATTAAGCTTTGATGTGAAGGGTCTGGTCTGGGTGGCCTAAGATGTTCCTGTTTGTCCTCTACTAATGGAGTCACTAGGACCAGTGAAATCTCACCAGAGGGAGCACGCGATACCTCAACCTCTATTACTGTTCATTGTGGAAACAGGAATAAAACTATGGATCCACCCTCTTCCATCATGCTCTCCTTTTGGAGAGCTGCCATTTTAGGCACAGAAGCCAAGATCTGGGGGTATCTTCACGTCCCAGAAAAATGCTGAGCAGCCATTGGGCAAGACCACAGAAAGAGGAGGTCCCAGCGGTACTTACGCTAAAACATAAATGATGGATTTGCTAGAGCTGGCTTTCACTAAGGAATCCAATGGGACACTAGCAGTGGAGAGATCTTTCACATTCCCAAGTGCTGGAAGATCAAGCAAGCAGTAAGACTTTGTCTTAATTGGTGATTGCGTCTGAGTAAAAAGAGTTAGCTGCTTTCTGCTTTGACCTTTGGCTAACACTAGAGCATGAAAGAGGGAAAGCAGAGATAAACTGGGTCTGCAAGATCTTAGATACCTCTCTGATCTGTGGAGACAGGAGATTACCTCCTGATGCATTTACAGTGTTTTGTGGCAGTAAATCACTTGAGTTTTTCCTTGTGCTACTGAGTTAAACAAAGGAGTTCTGATCTTATGCTGCATGGTCTGGATGGGTTTTTTCCATGACAGCAAAAACATTATTTCAGCAGTAAATTGCACAGGAGACAGTAGTTTTGATGACTTGCTTACTTGGAATAAAAATGCAAAAGCTGGCACCTACATTTTTACTGGCTCTCAATGCCAAGGTCAGACTGAAAGAGCCAAAGGAACAGCACTGGCTTTATTAGCAATCTTTATTACTCAAAGCACTACAAATTGGGAGAGGAGACAAGTAATAATCTGTATTTTCATTGGTTTAGAGGTTCCCCTGGGATGAAAGTATGCATGTGTATTTTCAATAAAAATCCAGCACTGAGCTCACTGCTGTGCTTAGGGAGACAGCATCTGGATAGCATTATTCCACCGTATTCATTCCTCTTACTCATTTTTTTCCCCCTCTAAATAGTATTCACCATAAAAGGTTGTATCTTGCATTTGTCCTTTTGTTCTATGTTTTACTATGTATAACTAAGAGTTTAATAAGCCATTAAAGCATATTATTCTTATTATGTACGCTTCTGGTCCCATTGTCTGTGTCTCACCCAATGGGTTTGGGAATGCCTCCAAGCATCTGCTCTCTGCTGCCTGTGCCCTTATCAATGCCTGCGTATCTGGAAGAGCAAGACTCCGGCACACAGCCTTCTTCCCCTCCACCATGCACAGTTTCCATAGACAGAAAAGCAAATTGCTCAGGGTAAGCAGGTGCCACAGCATACTCTTGTCCGAGTCCCATTCCAGACAGCTGAGGACCCCATACCCTGGGATGTAAATCAGTGCATAGCCACCACTCAGTTGTGGTGAGAAAAAGGATGTGCTCATTGGGTTTAACTCGAACTGCACGTCCTTAAACAATACGTCCTTGAAAGGCTGGGGAATTTGGTTTCTGTAAGAACCTGTAGCCATTTTACAGCTGCCCAAAGCTTTTGGAGAGCCAGCTGGTGATACGCCAGGCCTTCCATCTTCTTGGGATCATTTCTTCTTACTAAACTGAAAGTGCCAAGTATCTCCAGTAACTATTAGCCTCTTAGGTCTTAGCAAAATCCCTCTCAGCAAACTAAAGGATAAATGAACATTGCACTTGTTTGGCTTCTCCCCCTGCCAGCCATGGTTCCTTGACTATCGTAGCCATGAGTTTCACTCCATACCAGAACCACTCCGTAGCTTTCTAACTAGTCAGGCAGTGTGGTGAGCAGCAGAGCACTGGCATATTGCTGTCCAAAATAGTGTGATACAGCTGCTTGGCAGCTGGAATCCAAAGTTACCAATACAAAATCTGTCTTCTACTCCCCAAAAAAGAGTAAAATACATTTTACTGTGTGTTCATTAATTGGTTTAACAGTTTATCTGTGCATTTCACACATAAATATATAAAATCTCATGCATCCTCTGGGGCAAATATCCTGCAAGACATCTGGAACCCTGCCCACTCGCAAGTATTTTCCTGGAAATTTGCAGGTGTGATTTGGCCCTAGTGATGCTGAACCAGGGGCTCTGGTTTCTGTTAGGCATGTCAAACCCGACAGGGACAGTATTTTACCATAGTAAAGGACCTGTCAGTAGAAGCTGACAGTTTCTCTACAAGATGTCATGTATAATTTTTGCAATTAAATAGGCCGAAGGCTGTTTTAGAAGGGTATAGGGCTCTTCAAAGACCAGAAGTCTCTTGTCCGCTTTGCCTGTCCTGCAGAAGAGAAGATGCTTGAGGGGAAGAGAGTGGTTGGAGATTTGGGTCTCCACGGTACAGAGCTCCAGAGGTGCTCTGTATGCATGAAGAGAGCAGCTTAGGAAAGCTGTTATTTTCCATTTTGAAGGGGAAACAGTTAAAGAAGCAAGCCAGAGGCTTTTTCAATGTGAAAGAAACCAGCATAACTTCTGTACCGTTATGATCTAAATGCTGCTCTAGGAGTCTTAGGGTGAGTGTGAGATCATGTGGAAGCAGAAGCAGCGCCAGCAGAGAGAAGCATCCCAGTAAATCACCCTAGACAACCAGAAAAAGTGATGGATGCTGCACTGACCACAACAGGCTGCCAAAGAACAGCAGTGCCATTACAGCAGGCACACGTTTTGCCTCAGCTCCCAAGGAGTAACACAATTAGCTCTGAGGAAAGCAGGCACCCCTCGGTGCAACTCCATTAGGTGAGATGCCTGAGAAAAATAAGGTACAGAAGTGTTGCTCTGTCTTTTACTTGCATTTCTGTGGCTGGATTTATGTTTGTCAGGTAGTCACAAGCTAAGAGAGCCTTAAAGCTTTTTAATGTCTGTCTCAAATAAATAAACAGAATGATATGCTTGGGCAAATTTTTCCATTCATCTACTTTCCAAAATGTTGGCATCACTCCCGAGGGGAAGTCTAGACATAGGTCTGGCAATAGCTTTTCATTTGTACTGTATTGTTGGGAACATGAGATCATCTTCATGCATTCAGAGCTCTAACAAAGCTTCACCCACACCTGTTGCTTTCAGTAAGCCTCTTTTGAACAGTGTGACGATATGTAGAGATATTTCAGATAACCTAAACAAATGGGTATGGTGACAGAAGCAATCTAGGTGTACCCACACAGTCCACTGCCCAAGCTAATGAAACCTGTTGCTGGGGTAAGGTTGCTTATAGCAGTCATGCTACCTCTAAATTAAATGTCCCTCTCTTATCCCTAGAGCAAAAGCAAGGGCTGTTACCCAAGAAGCAAGACTGTAGTTAGGCAGGGGACAAGGACCCGTGGGAGAAATAGTGAGATGGAACAGCCCAGATGGTTGAGTGGAAGAGTAGACATTGCACACATCCAGCAGGCAAAAAAACACCTCGTGAGAGCTCCAAGTGTCTCTCTGCAATATTGAGATGTAAGATGTAGACATAGCAGTCAGGTCACAGAATCATAGAATCATAGAATAGTTTGCAATGAGCAGGGACATCTTCAACTCCATCAGGTTGCTCAGAGCCCCGTCCAACCCGACCTTGAATGTTTCGAGGGATGGGGCATCTACCACGTCTCGGGGCAACCTGGGCCAGGGTTTCACCTCCCCCATTGTAAAAAATTTCTTCCTTATATCTAGTCCCTTGGGTCTCTTTCAAATCCAGTTGAGGGAGAGCCTGTTCCGCTAAGGTGGGGGTTAACCTGAACTCACAAAAGCTCATCTGCCAAAGGCTGGAACTCTGAATGTTATTCTCTCTCTGATTCATTATGTTGGACACAATACATTACTCATTATATAGACACAGTGCAACCTCCGCAGGATCATCGGCTCAGAGTAAAACCCTTGGAGGATGGAAAAGTTAAAGTGAAAAATCAGTCCTTACAAAGAGAACATTGTGATAAAAATGAGTGTTTAAAGTATGGCAAACATATTTAAGAACATCGAAAGGTTCAGCTGTGACCAGTCAGTCAGCGGGAATATTTATCCTGGAACAAGTGTGCTTAGTTTAATGCATTATGGCTACTACCACCTTCACATGTGGTATCTGCACTTCATAACTCTAAATTCGTTTACAGACCTAATGGGTAGCACCATCGCCATAGACACACACGGCTGACTGAAAGGAGTACGGATCTGAGAGGGTCCAACCAGTGCTTCGAGCAGATACTGCTCTTAAATGCATTAAATAGGGCACAGCAAGAGTCGAAATAATCTTTGATTTGTTGCTCCTTGGACTGATTTCCTTTTGCCGGGTCCTCTCTTGAATATGTACAAGAGGATGAAGGCAAGGCAAGGAAAAGGGGATAGTTTATAAAGGCCATGTGTTAGTAATTCTTTTCCAGACTCCTTAATATAACGAGGTGCCAACTACCAGGCTTTCACTTCATCCTATCTTGTTACCCCCTAGTCTTGAAGTCCTGAAGCATTAAGTAACCTGCTTGTACCATTCTCTTCAAAACGAGGAGATATTTCAGAATTCCCCTTAGCATGTGTGCTCCTCAGAATACTAGGATTAACTTCATTTTCAGTGTTCAAAAGTCAAATGCTTTCCAAAAGCCTATCCTATGAGCCACCTTTACTGAAATGGGGTCTGGATGCATCCCATAGCTCTGCCAGACTGAGCAGAAGGTATTAGATACACCGATTTGATAGTATCCATCCAGCCAATATAATAATGCCATTTATCATGCTGTAACACAAAGCTCCCGAATTACTTCAGAATACACAGTCACAACTCACAAGGAAAAAAATGCATAAGAGCATTTTACCTTTTGCAGTCGGGTTTCCATTTGTTTTACACAAAGGCTTATACCCACTTTTTTAGAGAACTATGTACAACATACCTCTGTAATAAATAGTCTAATTCAACACACGACATCAACATATGACACCATCATAATGGGGAGAATCAAATATTTCTCAAGCTTATCGTGGTAAAATTCAGGTTGCTAGGCAGTCAAAATGGTGAAATTATTTCATAAACAAGTATGTGTCTCCCAAATAGTCATGAGGCTATTCTTCTGCCTTAGTACCAAACATATCTGAGAGATCCAGCTGGGAGCTTTCCTTGAAAATAAAGATGTCTAAGATTTCTTGCATTCATCTTACAGGGATTTTTTTCATATTTAGTGATTTACCCCATTTCCTACTAGCATTTTGTCTCTCACATAAGTTTATCTGAAAGTCAAACCTTAAAAATAAGACTATTCCTTCATCCTGATAACATTCAAATATTTGTAGATAGTTATCATATTCCTCCAGGTCCCAACATTATTTTCTAAGGTACTGATACTTAACTCTCTGGCTTTCCCTCAAATTCAGTACTTTTTGTCCCCAACTACAAAGTTCATTTCCTCTAAAATATTACTCTCTGCATTTCAATCCAAAATGGCACCGCTAACATTAATATTATCACTAGTCATACACATAAGGAATTTCTTCACATTCCGTTCATAAACAAAACACAGTTCTATATTATATCCTATTCTCACTTGTTACAAAACGGTGGGGCTTTATTGATTCGTACCCAGCAAGGACTGCTATAGCTGTTCTATTATTTTGCTAAAATAAATGTGGCAACTATTGCATATTCTACACTAGAAAAGTACAATTCAGTTCCATTTTCTGTGTCTAGTACCATTAACATGAGTGAATCTGATCATATGCAGAAAGTAAACAATTAAAGTTTATTTCTTACCAGTAAAAAAAAAAAGGCAAGCAATTATGTGGTTTCATATACAGTCATGTATATATGCACACACCTATATGTATGCACACACATATATATGTATGATCCTAGTCGTGCAATTTTCTTGTGTGAATAATTCACTCAACACTGATCAGCAGGCTTTTGTGCTCCACTAACAACAGCTCCTGTCATTAAGATTTAGGGTGCATGGGGCACTTGTAATTGAATTATAAAATCTGTTTCTAAAAGAATGATTGATTCAATTCATTACCAGCTTTCAGTATAAAATAAAAACTTTCCGAACCCTAGAAAAAAAAAAGACATGAGGCAAATCCAAGTGATAATAAATCTCCTGTATAAATGTTAACAAAATGGACTCAAGATGCAAAATTGACTCTGCATTGCCACGTTGAATAGTCTATAAATAAAACATATTTTCTTTTTCACTAAGTAACAATCCAATGAGTTAAAATAATTCAATGTAGCTGAAAATGCTTAAAAGCTGGCTGTAGCAGAGTGCGCAGTAAAGGTCCTTATTGACTGATTAGCAATTTGTTTCTACAAACACTGCACAGCAGTTGCCCTACTTTGCAGCAGGCTATTAGAGCCTAATGAAAAATGTGCATTTTCATTAGACTTAATGGTCTTGAACAGAAGCCCCGTGCTTCTACGAGGCCTTATTCTGTACTTAAATTCGGGATTCGTGTCTGCGATTATAGCTGTTGTCTCCTGCTCCTATGATATACGCACATTGCAGAATTTCGTATTACCGTGTGACTCTGGTGAACATGAGGAACAAAATCTGTCGCTCTCAGATGGTGAAGGCACTGTCCTGTGAGAGGAGGCAGCAAGTCTCTGTCAGCAGAGGGGCCTGAACGGGAAAAAGCCGAAATGCTTTTTTCTTTTAGCTGGGTGTTTTCTGCTTTTGACATTTCGGGCTCTCGCTGGACTTTAAAAACTTCAGCACGGGGAGCGGTCTGCTGCACATGACAGCTGAAGTTAAGAAGCGAGACGATAAGGAATCGCAGGGTGGATGAAGGTCAGGATTAATTAGAGACCACGGCGTGGGCTGGGTGTTGAGCTGCCTGGGAGGGCAGAGAGCTGGGCAAGGCGCAGCACCGGGAGGGAGAGCGGGGCTGTGCCGCAGGGCAACCTCGCTGCTCTCACCAGGCACCGAGCACTGGATGCCAGCACAGCTAACAGCAGCCCCTGTTGTACAAACCCACCGCAACAAAAAGCTAAGGACAATCTAAATAGGCAAGTAAAACAAAAGAGGTACTCTTTTACTGTTTAACAGGTGGTAACAGAGATCGCAGCTAAGCCATCTTCCCAAGTCTTATCTGAGCCATCCATAATACTTGCTTCTTCTATCCTAACACTACTACCCTATCTTCATACTGTCCTCATTTCTGTAATACTACAGAGCATGTTTTACACACTACGTCCTTTTAAAGCTTGCAAATCAGCTAATCATTTTCACAATCCAGTCACATTTGCACCAGCAGCAAGATGCTTCTCACCATCTTTGGTGTCTACTTTTTTTGCATTAGTCATCGCCTGTTTCCAGGTATACCTTAGTAAGCATACGTTGGGCTGATTTTTGGGTGGAGCCGCATGTTTTCCCTCATATGTTATTTCATACCTAATTTGGGGTTACGTGCGTCCAGACTAGACAAGTAAATCTTTGTGTTTACATGAGTATGTAAACACATATACATGTCTGTGTACACACACGTTATATGGTTTGTGTATATGACCAGTTGTTTACCCGATTTGGCTTCATGTGCATTGGAGCCAGTTTTCACAGACATCTTTGGTCTACATACACGTAAATTATGTGACACATATATATGCCTGACTTTGAGACTTGCCTTAATTTTCCTTCTGCTTTTCTTACATACCGGAGAACTACAATGCCTAGTCCTTATTCAGTTCTGGTTCATAGTTAAAGCGGAATTTCCCAGAACCTACTATCCTAAATAATACCAGAACTGTCCATTTTCCTCCATTTCTCCTTTCTCACTCCTCAGGGATGATTTCTGGATTGTTCTTTATTTTCCTGTTTTCTGTTTATTCTTAATTTTTCTTTCCATTTGTTCAGCTGAAACAAAGCTTGTCATGATAATGACGATAACAACAGCAGAATTGAAGATGGTGATTTTTTTTGTGTTCTTAAGATTTTGCTTCCTGTAAAAAAATTGCTATTGATTGTTCATCAAGGTGTCTGCAGCAACCCATTATTTATATCCACTTCAGTTCAGACTTTTGGGAGAGAATTACGTGGCTGATGATGTGAACAAGTGTTCTGTATCTGGAGTATTATTTTTTGATTGCTAAGCTTCCTATAAGAAACCCTTTTATTAACTTCTTAATTCTTCTGCTTTTTGCTACAAATCAAAAACTTCTGAAGTTAATCTCAGTGAAATAAAAATCTGTTTTCTTAAAATTAGAAACATATAAAAAGGAAGGGCACGTTTCCACCCTGTCTGAAAGCAGTGAGCACCTCAGTAACTCAACCAGTTTCATGACTACCATCAGGTAGTTACAAGCCCATAAACGCAGTCCCTATACTCTAAGTTTGCAAATTACAGAGCAAATATGTGCACCTGTTGATATCACATCTCCTTTAGCCCTTGGGTGTGTGGAAACATCATTTAACCTAAAATTTTCTCAAGCCTCCAACTGAAAGGGATGAGTAGTGGTGGCTAAAGTGTGGTCAGAGGATGGTAAGGTATAATGTAGCAACCTGTCAGTTCGCCATCAGTGAGCCACAGGTGTTTTGGAGGGTTTATAATGACCCGTTGGCTTTGGAATTGAAGCTTCAAGGCAAGCTCATTCATACTGAACACAAAAATACCTGGACCAAACCACTGCATGCTGAAAACACAAGCTCCTCAGACCTCTCCATAGGCACTGTTCACTTGCAGTACAGGAGGCTACTGATTTATTTACCATTCTAATTAACTTTGCAAAATAACCAAAATACAGCAAATCTTCTTCTGATGCTAGAATCCCCAAACGTCTCAAAGCTCCGGTCTCCTCATCCTGCCACTCGGCATGTTCCCACTGCTTCCACGCGCAGCTTTAATGGCTGGGCATCTTTTTACAGCAAGAGCCTATGCAAACGACTTGACTTAAAAACATACTATAGGCAGTTCACAGGCAATCACATTAACTGAGAATATAAATTACATTGAGAGAACTGATTTACTTATTCTGATTGCCAAAGTATCACCTCGCCCAGTGCTTCTCGATCTCTTTTAATTAGAAGGACAACTGGTCTTCGTGAACATTGCACAGGCCACCTTATGCTGTGCTGTCTCTGTAGTTTTTATTTACAACCAAAGGGAAATTAGTTTTAATTTTGAAAGTTCATATGTTGCCTACATTTGCTAGCTTACTTGCATATAAGTTTCCATGTATGGAAACATGTAAAGCTTTTCACTATTACAGCTTCAGTCATGTTGCACACAGAATGACAATGTCTCACACAGTTTAACCTATGGCCTTCAAATATATGAATAAAGAGTTAGTCACTGGTTCAAATTATTTGTGATATAAGCACAGATACAGAGGTCTGACACATACCAAGAGGACTACCAAAAAGAAGTAAGACATGGTTGAAAGGTAAGGCATGTTTATAGGCAGGAGCATGAGTCAACACCTTAATTAGGTGCAGGCAGGAATTAGGAGGTGACTAAGTCTTGTCCATTCTCCTGACTTTTTAACATGAGCTGGGGAGGTTCCTAATCAAATGTACAGTCTTTTCTTGTCCACTCCCACCACATAAGTTTGAATCTAGTCCCACCCCTGCAAAACAGGATCCTTTGGGTTAGTTTGGGAAGTGGTTTGTTTTGGTTCCACTCTAAAAAAAATGTGAAAATTCTGATTTTTTTACACACTCCCTTTTGGGTTAAAGGGAGTGAATATCTTTCACTTCCAGGTAATACTATTCAGTGTTAAAAAATGTATCTAAAGTCTTAAAGGGAAATTGGGGGTAGTCACCTTTGCTAGCTCTCTAACGTCTGTTCAGAGTTACTTCTAAAGCTGAGTTCGCCAAAGCCACACGGCTTAACCTTCTAAGCCTAGGGAATTCTGTATTTCAATGGATTTTATAACTTAAAAAATAATAGTAAAGTCATTTTTCCTTTTCTGCCTAATAATTCCCTCAAGAGAACATTTGAAAACACATTTTTATATTATTTTGAACTCAGCGTGTTTCTTATGCTTCTTGGAGGAGAAGCTCTTCAGCTCTACAATACCTGTTCTTTCAGGGTCACATCATGCTCCATGCTGACAGCACATGAAATTTATTGGAAGCCGCAAATCTCAGAGAAAACTGACATGATAAATATGACTCTGTTGCTGCCCTCTCTGAGAATGTAGATTTTTTTTCTTTGCTTATAAGCTCTATTATCGTATAAAAAGTGAGAAGGAGAAAAGGCTGTTACTAAATTTTAACCCATTACATTTCCAGAAGCTGAGACCTGGTTTCATGCTTTCCTGAAAGAATGAGAGTCACAGAATAATCTTTGCAATGGCTAATAGCTGGGCTGGCTTTCTGCAGTGAACTCGGCTGACCTTAGAAGAAAAAGAAAATTGCATTATGCTAGACAGAGTCCAGATGACCTGCCTTTTTCCACAATAACTCTTGCTTATATAGGAGCTTAAGTATATGAGGCTGTTAAAGGAAATCCTAGGGAGATTACAGGAGATATGATCCTATGTAAAACCTTAAAATATAGAGGAGGAATGAACCCATTGTAATTTTTTTTACAAGCATATGTGCTGCTTGATTGATGTTGCTATAATCCATCTTAAATTACTACTATTAATTTAGTGCATTAGTCATTAATTATTTACAGTTAGACACAGAAGCATTTGTCATAAACATTAGAAGAAGAGAAGAAAAATCGCTCCTGCTGATATTATTGTGTGTTTAATTTTGCCATATAATGTGACCTAAGTCATTAGTCACTGATGTATTTCTTTCTGGAAAGGGCAAAAGAACAGTTCTACAGTTGCCCAACAGAATTATAAAACATACTTATTTTCTGCTGCATAACACAAGCTGACAGTCACAACAGGAGAGGCTTTCTCGCACCCTTAATCTGTAACTTTTATCAGAAGACCAGAAAAGCCTCCTTCCTCTAATGTGGTCCTTTTCCCTCGCCTCTGCTTCTGAAAAGGCACGTAACAACAATCTGCAAGGAGGAGTATGTTAAAGGGACTGCCTTGCTAGCCTGATCACCTCGCTCAAGCTGCTGGCCATGCTCACGGTGATTGGCTTTCTTTGCACAAGGGCATATTACTGTCTCATGGTCAATTTCATTGCCCTCTAGGACTCCCAGGTCCTTTTCTGCAAAGCATCTTTCATGCTATTTTAGCTAGATGTACATGGTTGTCTACTGTGCACCTTTTTTCTCCACACATCCATGGGAAGCAACACAAAAATGAGAAAAAAATTGCTATGGGAAGCATAGGATTCTTACAATACTCACAGACCTAGCAGGTGCTTTATGTCACGTAGTTTTTACTCCCTTCACAGTGGGAAAAAAAAAAAAGGCAAATAAATGCTCTCTCATGAACACATTGTGTTAGGACCCAAGCTCAGTGCCCACCCTCCCCTGCTCTCCCTGTGGGTAGAGCCGGATGGGGCTCTTTCATCTCTCAGCAAGCAGGTTATGATGAGGCATGAGTGGTAATTTGCTATCTTAAATAAACAAATAGGTGAGTGACGACTGTGGAAACCGGGTATGCAAGTTACAGTTTGCCTGGAGGGATTTAATTTCTCCACTGAACATTCTCACACAGCATCTGAGTTTTGTAGCCCGGTGATTAATCTTCCTGAACACCAGGCTGCTTGTAACAGGTTCTGGAGGTTCCTATCTGGAGCGTGCAGCACTGCTAATTAGCGAAGCCACAGAACGTCTGACATGCGTGATTCCTTAATGAACCTGATTTATTAAGTATGTTTATTGATGCCTTTTGCACTTGGATATGCAGAAATATTATGGGTAAAGCCATCGGCTGTACCCAGGATGAATAATTAATCTTGTAAATAAGCCAGCAGAGAGTGGGATATAAATCAAGGCATCTGCTACATGTCACCTTAAGTCTAAAGTAAATGTTTATTGTCTTTGGTTGAATACTATGTAGTCCTTAATAAAGCTCATCATTATGTTTGCAGCAATGTCCAAATACTGTATGATATAGAAGGAATTAATCGACTCCCATGTATATGATGAAGTAAAAGTTGCAGTGATCAGATGACTGATTTTTAAAGACAGATACCAAGAAAAATAATGTTTTCTACAGCAATCTAGTACTAAACTTTTGTCTAAGCGCATGATGGATGTTCTATCTGCAGAACCTAGTATCTGGCCATCAATGGATTGGATTTACCCATGTTTTTAATGCAAAGGACTACATAAGGACTCATCTATTCTAAAAGGTATTGGCATAATGCCCCGACTGCAAAAAAAACCCCATAGAAACAAATAAGAGCATGATTTGATGCAACAGACAATTAAAATATTGTAAGCAGATTAGGCAGATAAACAGAGTAATAAAAGTGCCCAGAAATTGAAAGAAACCCTGAGTGCCTTGCTGATCACACTGATGGAATTCAGGTAGGAACCGAGGAGAGACTTTGGGATTCTTCCTATACAAGTTTCTTCTTACTAAAAGAGTTCATTTGTCACAACACCTGGCCACGGGTTCTGTAATTATCCAGAAATATGAAGAGAGAACTGTACAGGAGAAGTGACCTGCTAAAGATGTACTTCTAATGTAGTAGCTCCAGTCCTTTAAAATTGTCTAGCAGTACAAAGCAACTCACAGCATTATATAAATATTTTTACAACGACCTCTTCAGAGGCCTCTTCGGACAGTAAAGCATGGCGGTAGCAGCCCAGCTCCGCCAGCATCAGACGGATGGGGATAGAAGTGTGTACATCACAGGTATAAAATTAGAAAAATTGGAAGTTACTCTGGAGTATAGTTCAGCACACAAAAGCCGCAGACCTGGACAGCATAAAGTATTCCAGCTCACAGCTAAAGTTAATACCCCAGGATAAAGACTAGGGTAAAGACTCTAGAATCGGCCCAAATGGAGCTACCACTTGCTTTTCTTTTGTTTTGGGATAAAACCAGCCATTACCTCCTGGCTATTTAAGGCTGTAAAGGACCGAGCTTCCTGTCGTCACTGCATGATGGCTGCCAATGACAGTAAATCACAGTGCTGATATTAAAACTATATAAAAAAACTCTACCATGATGATTTTCACAAACACTCTAAATTGTGCCTGAAATCTCGCTGTCTCTCAGTGCAACCGTGAGCTTTGCTTTAAACCACAGAGAGCATTTGCTGTCTGCTGAAATGTGAGGGCACAGCTTTCCAGCGTGGAGGCTGCCAGTGCCACTCCTGTCCCTCGCAAGGAGATCACGCAGCCCATTCCACTGATAAACAAGTAGTTGTTTACCTCGGCTGCGTTAAACCAGTAAGCTTTTCTTGTGCCCTGTGGGGAGAAAGAGTCTGAGGAGACCACATGCTGGCCTGTGCTTCTTCTCGGAGCAGCATAACTCATGCTGTGGTCTTAAGCAGCTCATATCATCAGTTTACGTGCTTCATTATTTTTGGCACAGAGACAGAAGAACAGGAAAATTTTCAGGACAAAACCAGAAAGATTAACTTTGAGAGGCACTGGATCCCTGCCACTCTTCTGGTAAAAATAAGGAACATAAGCCCTCTCTACCCCTAGTCAGATCCATTAAGAACAAATTGCACTAACCTCCAGGCTGGTATTAAATGGGGATGTGAATAATCTGAGACTAACTAGAATTTCAAGTATGATTTAGGTATTGCTTTCTGGAAACTTTCTATTCACTCTTACTTATCTGTCAGACCTTATATAGTTCATAGTTTTCTTTGAATATAGTCAGCTGAAATGGATAGAATGCATTCATATATAATTTTATCTAGAAAATAAGACAGTAAGTGTTTATTATTACAGTCATGACCTACACTAGAATAATTGAATAGCATATATGCAGTTATTTTAAATTTTTGAAACAATGCTCCACAGAGTTAAAGTATTCTAAGAACTATTAGAGTAAATATATATTAAGAATAAATAGTCTAAAGATCACTCTATGCAGGCTTAGAAGAAAGCAATGATTTGTTACTCTAGCTCAGCAGATGATTTCTAGAACCTTTACAGCGGCAGGACGTACGTTCTCCTTCACAGTCTGGGCTGCAGCTTCTTAGTGAAATCGATGGCAATTCATTTCTCCTCAGTCTTCCCACAGCACACTATTCATATTGTCCACTACATCTTCCATCTGCAATTAAACAGCATCTGCAGTACCAACTGCAAATGCACAGATTGGTAAATATAACCTCTTTAGTGATCTTTAGATAGGAACGATGGCACCAAGCCACCCACCTTCTCTCTGTTAGTGCACAAGAACTCCTTCATAAAACACAGCTACGTGACAGAAACACTGGCCAGGACTGCGTTTTGAGTGGACTGCATTTCCTTTCCATTGTCCTGGAGCAACACCTTCAGCTCAGACACAAAGCCTTTCTCATCCAGACCCCCCCTAGGTCCAACTCCATCAAGCCACGCTGTCGCATCTTTCTGCTCCTACCACCCACTGGAGCTTCCCAGCACAGATGAGGGGTCTCAGGGAACTTCAGTGTGCCGAGCTCCTCTCAGCAGGGATTGATGTTACAGAACTCTGAGAGGCAGCAAAGATCTTGTCCCAGTAGCACCATGTCATGAGAAGTTTCCAGGAGTGCCTCCTCTTTGGGAGGTGGATTGCAGTGTGTCTCCAGGCTTGACTTTGCTCTCTCTGAGCACACTTAAGCTACTCTGCATGTGGTTGATGTGGTGCTAATCTGAATAAGAATTTCTTGAAGCGAGGACATATCACACAAGGTTCACTGTGGGACTTTCCTTGAACTCAGCACCATTGATGTTTGCTTTAAAAAGTTAGCTTTCTACTTGTTTAACGGGCCCTGTGTTACAAGTTGGAGATTAGATCCACAGTACAAGTTTGAGCACTTCTAACTTGTGCAGTTCAACTCAGAAGAACAAGGTCAGACATCCTGGCATCCTTACATAAATAATGGAGAGAATTAGGCACAGTTCCAAAGGGCAATCCAAAATATTCCATGCACTGCAGAGAAAGCCAAGAAATTACAGTTAATTACAACTTCCACCTCCTCCCTAGAGTTCAGACACAGAACATTTGTGATATCAAGTGAGGTGCCCTTTCCTAGTGGAAAGTACCTTGAGATGTTTTCGGGAAGAGGAAGATCCTGAACCATGTCAAAAATACTTGTTTCTGAGGAGCAGGTCCTCACCATATGTCTATACAATGCTCTGAGTGAAACATTCATGAAGCTTCTGCAGCTCAGCAGCCAGGAAGATAAGAACCTTCAAGGCTGAGAAGAGAAATGTAAATATCTTACTTCGTAACCTACTGATTATGCCATTAACCTGGAGGATGAAGGCCTGGGCTCTGGTTTACAGGGTGAACAAGTCCCAGTGGTCTTGCCAAGTAATCTCAGAGTGTCTGGACTACAGTCATCTTGTAAGGCAGAGTAAATTAAAAAGAAATGTTCTGTGGCTCTTCACAGCACTGGTAGGAAAGTTGTCTGCTGCTCTAAACCACATCTGATGCTCTGAAAATACCTTCCATTTCAATGGTGTCTCACTGTGGAAAAGGAAACTTGATCATTCCAGTGCAAATACTATGGTGGGTTGCTAAGGCAGCATAAAAATATTACCTCTACATCTCCTTTCCAAAGCAGTGTTGCAATAGTCTTTACAAACTGAAATACTTGCTTGAATTATGACAGAAAAATAATATGTCTATACTACTCTCACCCTTACCAGATGTAAGGAGAAAGATAGATATTTGGACAGGATCAGTTTATTTTATTGCTAGTAAGAAAACCTGAAATTAGAAGCAATAACTGATTTTCACAGGAGCTCCAAAACTCTGAGTTAGACAGTCCTTGAATATGTCTGTTGCATTCTTTCAGTAAACAGGATCACTCTGCTTAAAAAAGAAAATCCTTATTTTATAAACTTTCAGCCAAAGCACTTAAAAAGAAAAAAGGCACAACACTGCTGAAAGAGCTGATGTTCTCTTTGTTTGCAAGTGCAGTGAACAACTAGTTCATGGGTAGGCTGCAGAACATATTTTAAATTACCCCTATAGAGGCTTGTAAAGCAGCATTTTTCAGAATAAATAAGTTTATATGAAGTCGAAACCACAAAAATACTGGTGTTTGTTCCTTTCCTTTTCTCTGCAACTATCATTGATTTTTGATCTGTATATTAGGCACATGTAAAGCTGTATCATGCAGGAGACTTTTTTACGTTTTTCTGTCTGGCTTTGCAAAAGCATCTGCCTTCCTTAAATCTCCTCTTCATTCCAGCTGCACTCTTCTCTAAGGCAAGAAAATGGCCTCTAAAATGTTTTGAAAGTTAATTTTGAACCAGTACCAGAATGGCTCTTAAAAGCAAGCTTGTACTATAAAACCCTGCTTCCAGCTACAATTTGCTGATGTCTAATGGCCACCTGACAATTAGACAGTCTGTACCCACATATGAAAGAAAGTGGCTATACAAAGAACTCCCAATATTTCCATACCCCAGCTAGCAATAGCTCCAATTCAAAACCTAGCTCTCCAAACATACGGCAAAGAACGGAGAGGACAGGTCAGGGGGGCAGTTGTTTGCGTCACCATAGGTTTTGCTAGACAGAATGCATTAAGAATATTTATGAGTTGGAGGAGCAGAGTCGCCCGTAATGCAATTGCAGCTCATTTAATTGAGAAAAGGGAATGAAAAACGCTTACCTCAACATGTCTGCTTAAGCCTCCTTCTGATTTACTCCATTTGTATCAATACAGGAAGTCAAAAAGGCAAATTGAATTTATGGACCAGTGGAAGATAAACCAATTTTCTCTGGAGAAACCCAAGAAACATAGCTCATACCTAAGCTGCCTCTTCTGCTTTCACATCACTCACCGAACACAGCATTTCACAAAGCAGTAGACCAATTTAAATGATCCATACGTGTCAGCTATCGTACTGCTCGTGCACTGTCCCTTCGGTGCAACTTTGCTCTTTGTCTGACCGCTGCAGCGACGCAACTCCCCATCTCAGCCCCCTGCCCGGGGTGAGGGTCCCGGCACTGGCATCTGCACTCGCCTCAGGTCTTGGGGGCTTCAGTAAGGACCTGGGCCCTCCTGATCCCCTCTTTTCCTATAAGCCTGTTCACTTGTGAAGTGGTGCCCGGCTATCAGGACTAACAAGTGCTCCCGGTCATCGCCTAGTTACCAATTTAATGGCAGTCTTGCGCCACCATCACCCCAAGTCTTTTATGGTTAACATAAACAACGTGTGTCTCTCAGGGCTGCTTGTTCTAAGTGGCTTTTTCAATTATCTCAATTAATTCCAACTGAAAAGCAACAGTGTGTCAAAGAAAAAGCTTTAATGTAAATAGGCATGTATTCAAAAATACA
Source organism: Astur gentilis (assembly GCF_929443795.1). Lineage (NCBI taxonomy): Eukaryota > Metazoa > Chordata > Aves > Accipitriformes > Accipitridae > Astur > Astur gentilis. The sequence continues at coordinate 4,248,292 of NC_064910.1, read as the reverse complement.
GCTGACATGGCAGAAGTTTTTCTAGACTTGGCATTTTTCTGACAGAAAATGCCAGACTTATCAGAACTGAAATGTTCTAGGGAATATGTTGACAAAACGTCCAACGGACTCAAGGACAATTCCCATAGAAATCTGGTTTGTCGCTGGCCCATTTGCCCTCTCCTCTTTCCTCCCCTCATCTCTCCAATGGCCAACACAGCTGGGAGTCAGAAAGCCAGGAATGAAGCAGTAAGCAGCTCCGGAGGCAGGGAGTTATATTCCTAGGGAACCTATGAAGTGCATTCTGCTTTTGAAACAGTTTTTGAAAGAATTTCTTTCACAGTGAGCTGTGATGGGAATCTAACAGAGGACCTTCACACCCACAGCACCTTCCTCCCTTTTGAGCGAGATGCAGGGCACTTTGGGGAGCTTTACTGAGTTGTCCCATATAGGCCAATGTGTAGGGCAAAGGACAGTTAATCTCTGCCACTGCAGAAAATCCTAGTCCCCTCCATGATTAGTCAACTACGAACGCCTAAGAGAAACTGAGCTTAGGTAGTGCACAAAGTTTACTTTTAAACAGACTAGTGAAAATGTCACACATGTAAGACTGTGTGACACATGACTGTATGTCCTGATAAGACTGGCTACGCAGGGAATGATTTTTAAAAAATACCAGGTCAGACTTTCAGTTGGTATAAATCACCCTAAAGTAAAAAGCTATGCCAATTTATGCCAGCGAAAGGTCTCAGTGTACCTGCCAATAAACATTTTGATTTGTTTTCCAATTAAGTTTCAATGCAACGATCTTTGACAGAAATCTTTTTTTTGAAGCTGTTCCATATCCTGGATATACCTGCTGTTATCCAAACCATAAATACAGTCCTGTAATATTAACTAGTGATTACCACCTGAATTTCTGGTAACAAACACTAGATAACCATTATTCTAGACAAGATCTGACTGGCTGTTTTAATCAATGGTAAATATTTTAAGAGCCATCTTTTTAGCTGCTTGACTGATGTCTTATTCCTATCATTAGTGGCATCCTTAATGCATATTGATGGCATAGTTATGCTTTGTGCCTCATATCAATTAATCATAGAAACATTTAGGTTGGAAAAGACCCTTAAGATCATCGAATCCAACCACTAACCCAACACTGCCAAGACCACCACTAAACCATGTCCTAAGCACCACATCTACATGCCTTTTATATACCTCTAGGGATGGTGACTGAACCACCTCCCTGGGCAGCCTGTGCCAATGCTTGATAACCCTTTTGGTGAAGAAATTTTTCCTAATTTCCAATCTAAACCTCCCCTGGTGCAACTTGAGGTCATTTCCTCTTGTCCTATCACTTTTTCCTTGGGAGAGGAGACCAACCCCCACCTCACTACAACCTCCTTTCAGGTAGTTGCAGAGAGCAATAAGGTCTCCCCTCAGCCTCCTCTTCTCCAGACTAAACAGACCCAGATCCCTCAGCCACTCCTTATAGGACTTGTGCTCTAGACCCTTCACCAACTTGGTTGCCCTTCTCTGGATATGCTCCAGCACCTCAATGTCTTTTCTGTAGTGCAGGGCCCAAAACTGAACACAATATTCGAGGTGCGGCCTCACCAATGCCAAGTACAGGGGGACAATCCCTTCCCTAGTCTGCTGGCCACACCATTTCTGATACAGGCCAGGATGCTGTTGGCCTCTCCATTGCCTACCTCCACCAAGACGGCAGACTGAAGAACCTCGCTAGCACACCATCCCTCAAACATTGGTGTGCCACCCCCAGGCTTATCTCTAGCAAGCCTGGTTTCATCCGTTTCCCCCTTCAACGAAGAGCTTCCCCTTAAGAAGAGCTGTAATCAGTTTGCAACTTAAAAGAAGGCTGTATTAGAAAGATGTTCAAAAAGATAGTATCAATTCAGTATGCGCAGGACATTGTCATAATAACTTTCATAGCTTAGATAGTGCAGTTAAAGGTAGGGGTAGTAAATAAAGTTGTCCTAAAAGTTGCTTTCTAGAACATGGCTATGGCAGAATAATGTATTGCTTAGTAGCACTAGTATACCAATAACATCATTATCATCTTATTTTAAATAATTTATTTCCCAGAGTTTTTATTTAAAAAAAAAAAAGGTAAATTAACTTAGCCTTGATACTGAGCTAACATGAATGTGCAGTGTCTGGCTGGGTCAAGATATGGCAAAGCTCACTCTCTTCTCCTTGAAGAAGGCCACATAAAAACACCATATGGCAGATATACTCTCAGTTCCTTCCTCAGAAGACTAAAATCACATCCACATTAGGAAAACAAAGGCTCTACATACATCAAAGTACAGACCATTGGGGAATCTGTCTGATTTATAAAACATAGGAGAATTAGAAACTCTTTGTTTGGACTTTTCCCTAGCTGTCAAGTGTGTTTTGGATGCTCAATTTTTACCACTTTTACTGAAAGCATGGCCTTCTCTGGTGCATCTTCCCACACGCCATAGTATAAATTGTCTCATAGTAGGCTCTTGGCTGAAATCCTGCACTATTTAAAAATGATGGACTCAGCCAACAAGCTGCTTCCTTTGAAGTAAGTATTTTCTTGGCAGGGAAGGTCATCTTGATGACAAGGTCATCTAACAGGCGTCTGTTGTAACCAAAACAAAAGTAATCATGAAGTCGCTTCAGGGACTGGAAAACTTACAAGGTCCAGGCTCTTTCTCCTTGTTTTGGCCTTTTTTCACTAGAAAGGGAAATGAGACAGGAATAATGAGCAGAGGAGTGCACTCGAACTCAGACGTTAGTGGGACATCAGTGGATCTGGGCCAGCCTGTTGCGTTTTCACACTTGGAAGGGGATGCTAAATCAGAGCGTGGGCCAAGTTCCCCAAGAGCCGCCTGGTGAGTTAAAAAGGGTTATTTTGCCAAGGTCACCACTGAGCAGACTGACCTCAGCTGCTTTGCAGATGCAATGTAGACTTCCTAACTGGGATTCAGCTGACCTTTGGACGTCAGATGACATCCTGGTTTAGGATGCAGATTCCCATGCTGTCTATGCCTGAAGTCAGGCAGAGTGCCTACCGCCCATAGCTCCAAGCACTTCAGTACGCATTTTCAAACACATTAAAACCCATTTTTTCCACATGAGCACAAGGCCTTTCTGTCCTTGGTATATCCTGGAAGAGTTCCACCAAATCATTAGAGAGGGATGCATACATGCCATTCTCACTGTGCCCATTCTCTACTTTTTTCCTTAGTCAAGATCAAGCATGCAGGATGATTATTTCCCTACTTGATAGTGCCTTCAGATCTTTCTAGGGGGAGAGCTAAATGTCATCTCCTTGCCCTGATGAAATTGTGTCTGCCTTCCCCGCGCCATAATGATACACAGGAGTCTTGAGCAGCACAAGTCTGATCTACAATGGCTACAGATTAGAAAATGTGTATTTGTACAATAGATGCTAGTCTTTTTAATAAAGGATAAGAAATTGCAAAGGGCACACAATTATTTTTAGTGTTTGGGGCTTAGTTCCAGGATAAGAAATTACTAAACCACTGAGTTTTACCACCACCAAAACATAAGCTCTTGAATGGCAAAAAGTGCTAATACACATGGCTTTCTTGAGTTCATGATTAATGTTGAAGCAGAAGGGCTCCAGGCTGATTTAAATTGGCCCTCATCTTGAAGATATTAAGAAAGAAGGGGGTTGATGATTAATTTTTTTTGAGGGGGCGGTAGTATAGTTATATAAAGTTTTAATTCAATAACTAGAACTGCCAAACTCGGCAAGAGAAATAAGACGTGACTTGTAGAAGTTACAGAAGAAGGATGCAAAAACCATTAAGGCTGTAGCTGTGTCATTTATAAGGACAACATAGCCTGAAGGAAGACTGCGTATGTTTTAGGAGGGTGACTCCAGAAGCTAGACTTACATAGAATTAACAAACAAGCAAGTGTAATCTATTGTTTGTGACAGGTAACAAACCGACAGCCTCGACAACAGAGTTATTTATCCCTGGACCATGGACAGCATGGAAATCACCACCAGCAATAAACTATTCCCCACTTCACACAAAGCTGTCCACAGCCCTAATGTGAAAGGATCACATCTGAAAACAGAATGTGACTCATTCGCCATGGTTCTTCCTTGCTAACTGGATAGTCATCAACTGATGATCAAGCTTACAAAAACAAAACTATAATCTCTCTTCACATTCTCCATTGCCACTGAAGTCCAAATCTGGACTTCGGTTTTCTTAATCTTCTTTCTTTAAAGCTCTCCAATAAATGTTTGGACTCACCATTTGGGAAATTCAAAACTGGCAGGGACAAATACCAACACAACTTCTGTATCATAAGCAGAGATACATACATTCCTCTTCTTCCATGACACAGTCATTTTTCTTTTTGTAGATCCTGTAGCTATCCCACCTTCGAGGTCTCCTTCTCTTAGAACTGCCTTTGCATTAAACCTGGCAACCTTTTGTCCTTCCCACACCCTTCTTTTGAAATTCTTCTTGAAACCAGTGTCTTGGGGTTTCTTCTTATGCTTTGGAGTTTTACTTGCTTTTTAACAGTTCCACATACACCTTTTCACACGCGTCTTTGTAAGAAGTCCTGGCCATGGCCAGCTAATAGCTGGGTTGTTCTGTACCAGGAAAACAGAGTGACAGTAGCTCTGTAAAGAGATATTCTGTTCCATAAAACAGGCCCTGAGAAAGAAAAGGAAGCTTCTGCTCCTCTTCCCCCCCACCCAATGTCTCCCAAACATGCCAAAATAAGTGAGAAAGACATGCCTGCCTCATTCTGCAAAGTAATTAAGGTAGGACTCCTGGGCCTCTGAGAGGACACAGTCACAGAGCAGATATACATAGAAACATCCAAATTTCTAACCAACTTAAACCAATTGCAGCAGCTTCTCAGTTTCTCTTGTGCCTCCTTCAAAGTAGCTGGAGTTGCTACAGGAAACTTTTGTCATTAAACTGATAGATGGCAAATTAGACCGAAACGCCACAACCTTCCACAAATGC